>NC_058082.1:611323430-611661533 GCF_014858855.1 Bufo gargarizans | reverse complement strand
CAACCACTCGTCGGTCTGTTGTTCAATACCCCGCCACAACTCCTGTGCGGTGTGGGGCCTGTCCCCCAAACATATGAGTTTCAGAATGGCCTGCTGACGTTTACCCCGGGCTGTGCTGAAGTTGGTGGTGAAGGTGTGTGGCTGACTGGATGAGCAGGTGGAAGAAGAGGAGGAGGAAGCCGAGAAGGAGGAGGTGGCAACAGGAGGCAAAGAATGTTGCCCTGCGATCCTTGGCGGCGGCAGGACGTGCGCCAAACAGCTCTCCGCCTGGGGCCCAGCTGCCACTACATTTACCCAGTGTGCAGTTAGGGAGATATAGCGTCCCTGGCCGTGCTTACTGGTCCACGTATCTGTGGTTAGGTGGACCTTGCTACAGATGGCGTTGCGCAGTGCACACTTGATTTTATCGGATACTTGGTTGTGCAGGGAAGGCACGGCTCTCTTGGAGAAGTAGTGCCGGCTGGGAACAACATACTGTGGGACAGCAAGCGACATGAGCTGTTTGAAGCTGTCTGTGTCCACCAGCCTAAATGACAGCATTTCATAGGCCAGTAGTTTAGAAATGCTGGCATTCAGGGCCAGGGATCGAGGGTGGCTAGGTGGGAATTTACGCTTTCTATCAAATGTTTGTGAGATGGAGAGCTGAACGCTGGCGTGTGACATGGTTGAGACGCTTGGTGACGGAGGTGGTGGTGGTGGTGTTGGTGGTACATCCCCTGTTTGCTGGGCGGCAGGTGCCAACGTTCCTCCAGAGGCGGAGGAAGAGGCCGAGGCGGCAGCAGCAGAATAGGCCGAGGCGGCAGCAGCAGAAGAGGTAGCAGGGGGAGCCTGAGTGACTTCCTTGGTTTTAAGGTGTTTACTCCACTGCAGTTCATGCTTTGCATGCAGGTGCCTGGTCATGCAGGTTGTGCTCAGGTTCAGAACGTTAATGCCTCGCTTCAGGCTCTGATGGCACAGCGTGCAAACCACTCGGGTCTTGTCGTCAGCACATTGTTTGAAGAAGTGCCATGCCAGGGAACTCCTTGAAGCTGCCTTTGGGGTGCTCGGTCCCAGATGGCGGCGGTCAGTAGCAGGCGGAGTCTCTTGGCGGCGGGTGTTCTGCTTTTGCCCACTGCTCCCTCTTTTGCTACGCTGTTGGCTCGGTCTCACCACTGCCTCTTCCTCCGAACTGTGAAAGTCAGTGGCACGACCTTCATTCCATGTGGGGTCTAGGACCTCATCGTCCCCTGCATCGTCTTCCACCCAGTCTTGATCCCTGACCTCCTGTTCAGTCTGCACACTGCAGAAAGACGCAGCAGTTGGCACCTGTGTTTCGTCATCATCAGAGACATACTGAGGTGGTATTCCCATGTCCTCATCATCAGGAAACATAAGTGGTTGTGCGTCAGTGCATTCTATGTCTTTCACCGCTGGGGAAGGGCTAGGTGGATGCCCTTGGGAAACCCTGCCAGCGGAGTCTTCAAACAGCATAAGAGACTGCTGCATAACTTGAGGCTGAGACAGTTTCCCTGGTATGCATGGGGGTGATGTGACAGACTGATGGGGTTGGTTTTCAGGCGCCATCTGTGCGCTTTCTGCAGAAGACTGGGTGGGAGATAATGTGAACGTGCTGGATCCACTGTCGGCCACCCAATTGACTAATGCCTGTACCTGCTCAGGCCTTACCATCCTTAGAACGGCATTGGGCCCCACCATATATCGCTGTAAATTCTGGCGGCTACTGGGACCTGAGGTAGTTGGTACACTAGGACGTGTGGATGTGGCAGAACGGCCACGTCCTCTCCCAGCACCAGAGGGTCCACTAACACCACCACGACCATGTCCACGTCCGCGTCCCTTACTAGATGTTTTTCTCATTGTTATGGTTCACCACAACAACAAATATATTATTTGGCCCAATGTATTGTATTCAAATTCAGCGGGATATAAATTTGAGGCCTAGTATTTAGGCGCTGGGTGACCGGTATGGATTTAGTGACAGAATTAGACTTGGAAATGCACAGAAGCGTGTGTGTGAAGTTATTCTGAATGACCCAATGTGCACCTTGAATATTATATACCCTTTTTGGGATAGATTTCAAATAGCTCTGATATAGCAGGAACCACTAAATTATGAAATTGCTAAATTGGGAATTGTACTTCAACCCAGAACAAAAAATGTGCTTTGACAGGCACTAAATAACTTTCCCAGCTACAACAGGACAGCGGTAACGAGAGATTTAGAGGGATTTAAATTTGAGGCCTAGTATTTAGGCGCTGGGTGACAGGTATGGGTTTAGTGACAGAATTAGACTTGGAAATACACAGTAGCGGGTGTGTGTGAAGTTATTCTGAATGACCCAATGTGCACCTTCAATATTATATACCCTTTTTGGGATAGATTTCAAATAGCTCTGATATAGCAGGAACCACTAAATTATGAAATTGCTAAATTGGGAATTGTACTTCAACCCAGAACAAAAAATGTGCTTTGACGGACACTAAATATCTTGCCCAGCAACAACAGTACAGCGGTAACGAGAGATTTAGCGGGATATAAATTTGAGGCCTAGTATTTAGGCGCTGGGTCACCGGTATGGATTTAGTGACAGAATTAGACTTGGAAATGCACAGAAGCGTGTGTGTGAAGTTATTCTGAATGACCCTATGTGCACCTTCAATATTATATACCCTTTTAGGGATAGATTTCAAATAGCTCTGATATAGCAGAAACCACTAAATTATGAAATTGCTAAATTGGGAATTGTACTTCAACCCAGAACAAAAAATGTGCTTTGACGGACACTAAATATCTTGCCCAGCAACAACAGTACAGCGGTGGGTAACGAGAGATTTAGAGGGATTTAAATTTGAGGCCTAGTATTTAGGCGCTGGGTCACCGGTATGGATTTAGTGACAGAATTAGACTTGGAAATGCACAGAAGCGTGTGTGTGAAGTTATTCTGAATGACCCTATGTGCACCTTCAATATTATATACCCTTTTAGGGATAGATTTCAAATAGCTCTGATATAGCAGAAACCACTAAATTATGAAATTGCTAAATTGGGAATTGTACTTCAACCCAGAACAAAAAATGTGCTTTGACGGACACTAAATATCTTGCCCAGCAACAACAGTACAGCGGTGGGTAACGAGAGATTTAGAGGGATTTAAATTTGAGGCCTAGTATTTAGGCGCTGGGTCACCGGTATGGATTTAGTGACAGAATTAGACTTGGAAATGCACAGAAGCGTGTGTGTGAAGTTATTCTGAATGACCCTATGTGCACCTTCAATATTATATACCCTTTTAGGGATAGATTTCAAATAGCTCTGATATAGCAGAAACCACTAAATTATGAAATTGCTAAATTGGGAATTGTACTTCAACCCAGAACAAAAAATGTGCTTTGACGGACACTAAATATCTTGCCCAGCAACAACAGTACAGCGGTGGGTAACGAGAGATTTAGAGGGATTTAAATTTGAGGCCTAGTATTTAGGCGCTGGGTCACCGGTATGGATTTAGTGACAGAATTAGACTTGGAAATGCACAGAAGCGTGTGTGTGAAGTTATTCTGAATGACCCTATGTGCACCTTCAATATTATATACCCTTTTAGGGATAGATTTCAAATAGCTCTGATATAGCAGAAACCACTAAATTATGAAATTGCTAAATTGGGAATTGTACTTCAACCCAGAACAAAAAATGTGCTTTGACGGACACTAAATATCTTGCCCAGCAACAACAGTACAGCGGTGGGTAACGAGAGATTTAGAGGGATTTAAATTTGAGGCCTAGTATTTAGGCGCTGGGTCACCGGTATGGATTTAGTGACAGAATTAGACTTGGAAATGCACAGAAGCGTGTGTGTGAAGTTATTCTGAATGACCCTATGTGCACCTTCAATATTATATACCCTTTTAGGGATAGATTTCAAATAGCTCTGATATAGCAGAAACCACTAAATTATGAAATTGCTAAATTGGGAATTGTACTTCAACCCAGAACAAAAAATGTGCTTTGACGGACACTAAATATCTTGCCCAGCAACAACAGTACAGCGGTGGGTAACGAGAGATTTAGAGGGATTTAAATTTGAGGCCTAGTATTTAGGCGCTGGGTCACCGGTATGGATTTAGTGACAGAATTAGACTTGGAAATGCACAGAAGCGTGTGTGTGAAGTTATTCTGAATGACCCTATGTGCACCTTCAATATTATATACCCTTTTAGGGATAGATTTCAAATAGCTCTGATATAGCAGAAACCACTAAATTATGAAATTGCTAAATTGGGAATTGTACTTCAACCCAGAACAAAAAATGTGCTTTGACGGACACTAAATATCTTGCCCAGCAACAACAGTACAGCGGTGGGTAACGAGAGATTTAGAGGGATTTAAATTTGAGGCCTAGTATTTAGGCGCTGGGTCACCGGTATGGATTTAGTGACAGAATTAGACTTGGAAATGCACAGAAGCGTGTGTGTGAAGTTATTCTGAATGACCCTATGTGCACCTTCAATATTATATACCCTTTTAGGGATAGATTTCAAATAGCTCTGATATAGCAGAAACCACTAAATTATGAAATTGCTAAATTGGGAATTGTACTTCAACCCAGAACAAAAAATGTGCTTTGACGGACACTAAATATCTTGCCCAGCAACAACAGTACAGCGGTGGGTAACGAGAGATTTAGAGGGATTTAAATTTGAGGCCTAGTATTTAGGCGCTGGGTCACCGGTATGGATTTAGTGACAGAATTAGACTTGGAAATGCACAGAAGCGTGTGTGTGAAGTTATTCTGAATGACCCTATGTGCACCTTCAATATTATATACCCTTTTAGGGATAGATTTCAAATAGCTCTGATATAGCAGAAACCACTAAATTATGAAATTGCTAAATTGGGAATTGTACTTCAACCCAGAACAAAAAATGTGCTTTGACGGACACTAAATATCTTGCCCAGCAACAACAGTACAGCGGTGGGTAACGAGAGATTTAGAGGGATTTAAATTTGAGGCCTAGTATTTAGGCGCTGGGTCACCGGTATGGATTTAGTGACAGAATTAGACTTGGAAATGCACAGAAGCGTGTGTGTGAAGTTATTCTGAATGACCCTATGTGCACCTTCAATATTATATACCCTTTTAGGGATAGATTTCAAATAGCTCTGATATAGCAGAAACCACTAAATTATGAAATTGCTAAATTGGGAATTGTACTTCAACCCAGAACAAAAAATGTGCTTTGACGGACACTAAATATCTTGCCCAGCAACAACAGTACAGCGGTGGGTAACGAGAGATTTAGAGGGATTTAAATTTGAGGCCTAGTATTTAGGCGCTGGGTCACCGGTATGGATTTAGTGACAGAATTAGACTTGGAAATGCACAGAAGCGTGTGTGTGAAGTTATTCTGAATGACCCTATGTGCACCTTCAATATTATATACCCTTTTAGGGATAGATTTCAAATAGCTCTGATATAGCAGAAACCACTAAATTATGAAATTGCTAAATTGGGAATTGTACTTCAACCCAGAACAAAAATGTGCTTTGACGGACACTAAATATCTTGCCCAGCAACAACAGTACAGCGGTGGGTAACGAGAGATTTAGAGGGATTTAAATTTGAGGCCTAGTATTTAGGCGCTGGGTCACCGGTATGGATTTAGTGACAGAATTAGACTTGGAAATGCACAGAAGCGTGTGTGTGAAGTTATTCTGAATGACCCTATGTGCACCTTCAATATTATATACCCTTTTAGGGATAGATTTCAAATAGCTCTGATATAGCAGAAACCACTAAATTATGAAATTGCTAAATTGGGAATTGTACTTCAACCCAGAACAAAAAATGTGCTTTGACGGACACTAAATATCTTGCCCAGCAACAACAGTACAGCGGTGGGTAACGAGAGATTTAGAGGGATTTAAATTTGAGGCCTAGTATTTAGGCGCTGGGTCACCGGTATGGATTTAGTGACAGAATTAGACTTGGAAATGCACAGAAGCGTGTGTGTGAAGTTATTCTGAATGACCCTATGTGCACCTTCAATATTATATACCCTTTTAGGGATAGATTTCAAATAGCTCTGATATAGCAGAAACCACTAAATTATGAAATTGCTAAATTGGGAATTGTACTTCAACCCAGAACAAAAAATGTGCTTTGACGGACACTAAATATCTTGCCCAGCAACAACAGTACAGCGGTGGGTAACGAGAGATTTAGAGGGATTTAAATTTGAGGCCTAGTATTTAGGCGCTGGGTCACCGGTATGGATTTAGTGACAGAATTAGACTTGGAAATGCACAGAAGCGTGTGTGTGAAGTTATTCTGAATGACCCTATGTGCACCTTCAATATTATATACCCTTTTAGGGATAGATTTCAAATAGCTCTGATATAGCAGAAACCACTAAATTATGAAATTGCTAAATTGGGAATTGTACTTCAACCCAGAACAAAAAATGTGCTTTGACGGACACTAAATATCTTGCCCAGCAACAACAGTACAGCGGTGGGTAACGAGAGATTTAGAGGGATTTAAATTTGAGGCCTAGTATTTAGGCGCTGGGTCACCGGTATGGATTTAGTGACAGAATTAGACTTGGAAATGCACAGAAGCGTGTGTGTGAAGTTATTCTGAATGACCCTATGTGCACCTTCAATATTATATACCCTTTTAGGGATAGATTTCAAATAGCTCTGATATAGCAGAAACCACTAAATTATGAAATTGCTAAATTGGGAATTGTACTTCAACCCAGAACAAAAAATGTGCTTTGACGGACACTAAATATCTTGCCCAGCAACAACAGTACAGCGGTAACGAGAGATTTAGAGGGATTTAAATTTGAGGCCTAGTATTTAGGCGCTGGGTGACAGGTATGGGTTTAGTGACAGAATTAGACTTGGAAATACACAGTAGCGGGTGTGTGTGAAGTTATTCTGAATGACCCAATGTGCACCTTCAATATTATATACCCTTTTTGGGATAGATTTCAAATAGCTCTGATATAGCAGGAACCACTAAATTATGAAATTGCTAAATTGGGAATTGTATTTCAACCCAGAACAAGAAATGTGCTTGAACGGACACTAAATAACTCGCCCAGCTACAGCACTAGGGACAGATTTAGCTGGATATAAATTTGAGGCCTAGTATTTAGGCGCTGGGTGACCGGTATGGATTTAGTGACAGAATTAGACTGGGATATGGCCAAAAAATAAACAGACTATTGCTGGTTAAATGCACTTGGTGTGACAGCTTCACCCTGATGTAGGCTTTAGCCAAAAAACAACCACACCATTGAGGGTTAAATGCACTTGGTGACAGGCGCAGCTTGCCCCTGATTTTGTATATGGCCAAAAAATGAACAGACTATTGCTGGTTAAATGCACTTGGTGTGACAGCTTCACCCTGATGTAGGCTTTAGCCAAAAAACAACCACACCATTGAGGGTTAAATGCACTTGGTGACAGGCGCAGCTTGCCCCTGATTTTGTATATGGCCAAAAAATGAACAGACTATTGCTGGTTAAATGCACTTGGTGTCACAGCTTCACCCTGATGTAGGCTTTAGCCAAAAAACAACCACACCATTGAGGGTTAAATGCACTTGGTGACAGGCGCAGCTTGCCCCTGATTTTGTATATGGCCAAAAAATGAACAGACTATTGCTGGTTAAATGCACTTGGTGTGACAGCTTCACCCTGATGTAGGCTTTAGCCAAAAAACAACCACACCATTGAGGGTTAAATGCACTTGGTCGCAGCTTGTGCTGGCGCACCACAAGACACAAAATGGCCGCCGATCACCCCAGAAAAATGAGACTGACAAACGGTCTGTGCAGCCTAAAAACAGTGAGCAATTGAGGATCAGCAGCTCAATGATCCACAGCTGCAGATCGATCAGTTAATCAAGTCCTTTGGAGGAGTTAATCTGCCTAATCTCGCCCTACTGTCGCAGCCGCAACCTCTCCCTACGCTAATCAGAGCAGAGTGACGGGCGGCGCTATGTGACTCCAGCTTAAATAGAGGCTGGGTCACATGGTGCTCTGGCCAATCACAGCCATGCCAATAGTAGGCATGGCTGTGATGGCCTCTTGGGGCAAGTAGTATGACGCTTGTTGATTGGCTGCTTTGCAGCCTTTCAAAAAGCGCCAAGAAAGCGTCACAAAAGCGCCAAGAAAGCGACGAACACCGAACCCGAACCCGGACTTTTACGAAAATGTCCGGGTTCGGGTCCGTGTCACGGACACCCCAAAATTCGGTACGAACCCGAACTATACAGTTCGAGTTCGCTCATCCCTAGTGATCACCCCTCTGTCATTGATCACCCCCCTGTAAGGCTCCATTCAGAGGTCCGCATGTGTTTTGCGGATACCATCCATGTATCAGTGGATCCGTAAAAATCATACGGACGTCTGAATGGAGCCTTACAGGGGGGTGATCAATGACAGGGAAGTGATCAGGAAGTCTATATGCGTGATCACCCCCTTGTCATTGATCACCCCCCTGTCATTGATCACCCCCCTGTAAGGCTCCATTCAGACGTCCGTATGATTTTTACGGATCCACTGATACATGGATCGGATCCGCAAAACACATGCGGACGTCTGAATGGAGCCTTACAGGGGGGTGATCAATGACGGAGGTGATCAGGGAGTCTATATGGGTGATCACCCCTCTGTCATTGATCACCCCCCTGTAAGGCTCCATTCAGAGGTCCGCATGTGTTTTGCGGATCCGATCCATGTATCCGTGGATCCGTAAAAATCATACGGACCTCTGAATTAAGCCTTACAGGGGGGTGATCAATGACAGGGGGGTGATCAATGACAGGGGGGTGATCAGGGAGTCTATATGGGGTGATCAGTGGTTCATAAAGGGTTAATAAGTTACGGGGGGGTGTAGTGTAGTGTAGTGTTTTGTGGTACTTTACAGGGCTGCCTGTGTCCTCTGGTGGTCGATCCAAACAAAAGGGACCACCAGAGGACCAGGTAGCAGGTATATTAGACGCTGTTATCAAAACAGCGTCTAATATACCTGTTAGGTGTTAAAAAAATCACATCTCCAGCCTGCCAGCGAGCGATCGCCGCTGGCAGGCTGGAGATCCACTCGCTTACCTTCCGTTCCTGTGAGCGCGCGCGCCTGTGTGCGCGCGTTCACAGGAAATCTCGGCTATCGCGAGATGACGCACGGATGCGTCCAGGAGGAGTAGATCAACCACCTTCCGGACGCATCCATGCGTTAGGCGGTCCGGAGGTGGTTAAACACTGCCCCGTTGCTCAGCTTTTCCAGGTGTCTTTCCAGGATGTGATCCGTCTGTCTGCCGCGGAGGCGTTCCAGACCACACAGAGCAGCAGCACCCCAACGGCATCCTGGTGGGAAGAACTACATGTGGGGAACGAATCCACCCCAAAGGAGCAAATAGAGGGAGTCCTGAAGCTGGTGAAGGAGCACCACCAGGCTTTCAGCAAGCACTCCACGGACTATGGAGAGGTCAGTGTAATCAAACACACCATACCCACTGGCTCTCACCCTCCTAATAAGGAGAGGCACAGACCCATACCACCTACTACCTATCAGTCTGTGAAAGAGATGATACAAGAGATGAAAGACTCTAATATAATCCGGGACAGTCATAGTCCCTGGGCTGCGCCCCTAGTACTTGTCCGAATAAAAGATGGCAGCATAAGGTTCTGCGTGGATTACAGGAAAATTAATCAAATCACCCACAAAGATGCATATCCCTTGCCACGCATTGAAGAGTCCTTGACTGCCCTGGGGTCATCAGCCTATTTCTCCACCTTGGACTTAACCAGTGGGTACTGGCAGGTACCCATGGCCCCAGAAGATCGAGAAAAGACTGCTTTCACTACACCTATGGTCCTGTTTGAATTCAATTATATGCCGTTTGGACTGTGTAACGCTCCAGGAACGTTCCAGAGGCTGATGGAACGTTGTTTAGGCCATAGGAATTTTGAGACGGTACTATTATACCTGGATGACGTCATTATATACTCCAAGACATATGAGGACCATCTAAAGCACCTGGGTGAGGTGTTTCAAGTTCTTACCAAATATGGCCTCAAAATCAAGCCATCCAAGTGCCACCTGCTGAAACCAGCCGTCAAATATCTCGGGCACGTTGTCAGTGCCGAAGGAGTACAGCTTGATCCTGATAAACTTGCTGCTGTCCGTAACTGGCCTACTCCAACAACCGTGAAAGAGATGAGAAGCTTTCTCAGTTTTGCAGGGTATTACAGGCGTTTCATCCCGCATTTCGCCCAAATTGCGGATCTCATCCAGGAACTCTTGAGGGGGCATCCAAAGAAGAGCCAAAAGACTCCTATTCCTGTTGAGTGGAATGAAGAGCGGGAAATTGCCTTCCAACTCCTAAAGAAGAAGTTGACTGAGCCCCCTGTTCTGGGTTACCCAGATTATCAGAAGCCATTCCACCTCTACACAGATGCCAGTAAAAGAGGCCTGGGGGCCGTGTTGGCTCAAGTGCAAGATAACAAAGAAAGGGTAATTGCCTACGCCAGCAGATCCCTGAAGGGAGCTGAGAAGAACGACCAGAATTACAGTTCTTTCAAGCTGGAGTTTCTTGCCTTAGTGTGGGCTGTGACCGAAAAGTTTAAGGACTATCTCGCTGCCACACCATTTGTCGCCTTCACGGATAATAATCCTCTGGCGCATCTGAATACAGCCAAATTAGGGGCACTGGAGCAAAGATGGGCCTCCCGCCTTGCCAACTATGACTTTACTGTGAAATACCGGGCAGGCCGCTCCAACGACAACGCTGATTCTCTGTCACGACTCCCCACTACGGAAGCCCCAGATGAACCAAAAGATGCCTGGGAAGAGGTGGAGATGCCAGCGTTCTACAATAAATTTACCCAGCAGGATAATATCCGTACTGAAGATTCCCCTGCTGCTGATCCTTCCTCATCAGATGGTCCTGAGTCCAGAGGCGATCAAGAAAGATGGATTAAGCTCCAGTCCGAAAGTAGAGTCCTCAGTGAACTGCTTGACTTCCTTACCAGTGGGAAAATCCCTGAGAGGATCCGCAGGAAGAGTGCAGACCCAGAGCTAGCAAGACTGTGGAGACATCGCCACCAACTATTCCTTCAAAGAGGCCTGTTGCTCAGAAGGAGTCTGGATCCAGTGTCCTATGATAGAGTGTACCAGATTCTCCTGCCACGTCGGGATGCCAGCCTGGTGCTGGATATGTATCACAACCAGTCCGGACACTTTGGTGTGCAAAAGACTGAGGCTACCATTTGCAGAAGATTCTATTGGATCGGGATGAGAGAAGATATTGAGAAATGGTGCCGAGAAGGCACTGCCTGTGCTGTGGGGCGGACTGAACGCCATGACCAGAGGGCGCCTCTCCATCCTATTGTAAGTAAGACTCCTTTAGAACTTGTTGCCATTGATCATGTAAAGTTGGAGCCGAGTCGCTCAGGGTACACGTATGCCATGACTATAATTGATCACTTCACCAAGTTTGTCGTAGCAGTGCCTGTGAAAGACCTGACAGCCAAGACTACAGCGGAGGCGTTCTGGAAGCATTTCCTGCTGCCCTACGACTGCCCAGAAAGGATCCTCACCGACCAAGGGTCTGCGTTTGAGTCACAGCTGTTTCATGAGATGTGCCTGCTACACAACTGCCAGAAGGTCCAGACCACCGCTTATCATCCGCAAGGTAACGGACTCTGTGAGAAAATGAATAAGACTCTCATTGAAATGCTGAGAGCAGTATCCCCTGAGACGAGGGGTGATTGGCCTACTCTGTTGCCGCAGCTTATGTACACTTACAACAAAACCATCCATTGTTCCACCGGTTACACCCCGTTCTATTTGATGTTTGGCCGACAAGGGAGATTGCCTGCGGATCACTCCCTAGTAGGGATGAGCGAACTCGAACTGTATAGTTCGGGTTCGTACCGAATTTTGGGGTGTCCGTGACACGGACCCGAACCCGGACATTTTCGTAAAAGTCCGGGTTCGGTGTTCGTCGCTTTCTTCGCGCTTTTGTGACGCTTTCTTGGCGCTTTTTGAAAGGCTGCAAAGCAGCCAATCAACAAGCGTCATACTACTTGCCCCAAGAGGCCATCACAGCCATGCCTACTATTGGCATGGCTGTGATTGGCCAGAGCACCATGTGACCCAGCCTCTATTTAAGCTGGAGTCACATAGCGCCGCCCGTCACTCTGCTCTGATTAGCGTAGGGAGAGGTTGCGGCTGCGACAGTAGGGCGAGATTAGGCAGATTAACTCCTCCAAAGGACTTGATTAACTGATCGATCTGCAGCTGTGGATCATTGAGCTGCTGATCCTCAATTGCTCACTGTTTTTAGGCTGCACAGACCGTTTGTCAGTCACATTTTTCTGGGGTGATCGGCGGCCATTTTGTGTCTTGTGGTGCGCCAGCACAAGCTGCGACCAAGTGCATTTAACCCTCAATGGTGTGGTTGTTTTTTGGCTAAAGCCTACATCAGGGTGAAGCTGTCACACCAAGTGCATTTAACCAGCAATAGTCTGTTCATTTTTTGGCCATATACTAAATCAGGGGCAAGCTGCGCCTGTCACCAAGTGCATTTAACCCTCAATGGTGTGGTTGTTTTTTGGCTAAAGCCTACATCAGGGTGAAGCTGTCACACCAAGTGCATTTAACCAGCAATAGTCTGTTTATTTTTTGGCCATATCCCAGTCTAATTCTGTCACTAAATCCATACCGGTCACCCAGCGCCTAAATACTAGGCCTCAAATTTATATCCCGCTAAATCTGTCCTTAGTGCTGTAGCTGGGCGAGTTATTTAGTGTCCGTTCAAGCACATTTCTTGTTCTGGGTTGAAATACAATTCCCAATTTAGCAATTTCATAATTTAGTGGTTTCTGCTATATCAGAGCTATTTGAAATCTATCCCTAAAAGGGTATATAATATTCAAGGTGCACATTGGGTCATTCAGAATAACTTCACACACACCCGCTACTGTGTATTTCCAAGTCTAATTCTGTCACTAAACCCATACCTGTCACCCAGCGCCTAAATACTAGGCCTCAAATTTATATCCAGCTAAATCTGTCCTTAGTGCTGTAGCTGGGCGAGTTATTTAGTGTCCGTTCAAGCACATTTCTTGTTCTGGGTTGAAATACAATTCCCAATTTAGCAATTTCATAATTTAGTGGTTTCTGCTATATCAGAGCTATTTGAAATCTATCCCTAAAAGGGTATATAATATTCAAGGTGCACATTGGGTCATTCAGAATAACTTCACACACACCCGCTACTGTGTATTTCCAAGTCTAATTCTGTCACTAAACCCATACCTGTCACGCAGCGCCTAAATACTAGGCCTCAAATTTATATCCAGCTAAATCTGTCCCTAGTGCTGTAGCTGGGCGAGTTATTTAGTGTCCGTTCAAGCACATTTCTTGTTCTGGGTTGAAATACAATTCCCAATTTAGCAATTTCATAATTTAGTGGTTTCTGCTATATCAGAGCTATTTGAAATCTATCCCTAAAAGGGTATATAATATTCAAGGTGCACATTGGGTCATTCAGAATAACTTCACACACACCCGCTACTGTGTATTTCCAAGTCTAATTCTGTCACTAAACCCATACCTGTCACGCAGCGCCTAAATACTAGGCCTCAAATTTATATCCAGCTAAATCTGTCCCTAGTGCTGTAGCTGGGCGAGTTATTTAGTGTCCGTTCAAGCACATTTCTTGTTCTGGGTTGAAATACAATTCCCAATTTAGCAATTTCATAATTTAGTGGTTTCTGCTATATCAGAGCTATTTGAAATCTATCCCTAAAAGGGTATATAATATTCAAGGTGCACATTGGGTCATTCAGAATAACTTCACACACACCCGCTACTGTGTATTTCCAAGTCTAATTCTGTCACTAAACCCATACCTGTCACCCAGCGCCTAAATACTAGGCCTCAAATTTATATCCAGCTAAATCTGTCCCTAGTGCTGTAGCTGGGCGAGTTATTTAGTGTCCGTTCAAGCACATTTCTTGTTCTGGGTTGAAATACAATTCCCAATTTAGCAATTTCATAATTTAGTGGTTTCTGCTATATCAGAGCTATTTGAAATCTATCCCTAAAAGGGTATATAATATTCAAGGTGCACATTGGGTCATTCAGAATAACTTCACACACACCCGCTACTGTGTATTTCCAAGTCTAATTCTGTCACTAAACCCATACCTGTCACGCAGCGCCTAAATACTAGGCCTCAAATTTATATCCAGCTAAATCTGTCCCTAGTGCTGTAGCTGGGCGAGTTATTTAGTGTCCGTTCAAGCACATTTCTTGTTCTGGGTTGAAATACAATTCCCAATTTAGCAATTTCATAATTTAGTGGTTTCTGCTATATCAGAGCTATTTGAAATCTATCCCTAAAAGGGTATATAATATTCAAGGTGCACATAGGGTCATTCAGAATAACTTCACACACACGCTTCTGTGCATTTCCAAGTCTAATTCTGTCACTAAATCCATACCGGTCACCCAGCGCCTAAATACTAGGCCTCAAATTTATATCCAGCTAAATCTGTCCCTAGTGCTGTAGCTGGGCGAGTTATTTAGTGTCCGTTCAAGCACATTTCTTGTTCTGGGTTGAAATACAATTCCCAATTTAGCAATTTCATAATTTAGTGGTTTCTGCTATATCAGAGCTATTTGAAATCTATCCCTAAAAGGGTATATAATATTCAAGGTGCACATAGGGTCATTCAGAATAACTTCACACACACGCTTCTGTGCATTTCCAAGTCTAATTCTGTCACTAAATCCATACCGGTCACCCAGCGCCTAAATACTAGGCCTCAAATTTATATCCAGCTAAATCTGTCCCTAGTGCTGTAGCTGGGCGAGTTATTTAGTGTCCGTCAAAGCACATTTTTTGTTCTGGGTTGAAATACAATTCCCAATTTAGCAATTTCATAATTTAGTGGTTTCTGCTATATCAGAGCTATTTGAAATCTATCCCTAAAAGGGTATATAATATTCAAGGTGCACATAGGGTCATTCAGAATAACTTCACACACACGCTTCTGTGCATTTCCAAGTCTAATTCTGTCACTAAATCCATACCGGTCACCCAGCGCCTAAATACTAGGCCTCAAATTTATATCCCGCTGAATTTGAATACAATACATTGGGCCAAATAATATATTTGTTGTTGTGGTGAACCATTACAATGAGAAAAACATCTAGTAAGGGACGCGGACGTGGACATGGTCGTGGTGGTGTTAGTGGACCCTCTGGTGCTGGGAGAGGACGTGGCCGTTCTGCCACATCCACACGTCCTAGTGTACCAACTACCTCAGGTCCCAGTAGCCGCCAGAATTTACAGCGATATATGGTGGGGCCCAATGCCGTTCTAAGGATGGTAAGGCCTGAGCAGGTACAGGCATTAGTCAATTGGGTGGCCGACAGTGGATCCAGCACGTTCACATTATCTCCCACCCAGTCTTCTGCAGAAAGCGCACAGATGGCGCCTGAAAACCAACCCCATCAGTCTGTCACATCACCCCCATGCATACCAGGGAAACTGTCTCAGCCTCAAGTTATGCAGCAGTCTCTTATGCTGTTTGAAGACTCCGCTGGCAGGGTTTCCCAAGGGCATCCACCTAGCCCTTCCCCAGCGGTGAAAGACATAGAATGCACTGACGCACAACCACTTATGTTTCCTGATGATGAGGACATGGGAATACCACCTCAGCATGTCTCTGATGATGACGAAACACAGGTGCCAACTGCTGCGTCTTTCTGCAGTGTGCAGACTGAACAGGAGGTCAGGGATCAAGACTGGGTGGAAGACGATGCAGGGGACGATGAGGTCCTAGACCCCACATGGAATGAAGGTCGTGCCACTGACTTTCACAGTTCGGAGGAAGAGGCAGTGGTGAGACCGAGCCAACAGCGTAGCAAAAGAGGGAGCAGTGGGCAAAAGCAGAACACCCGCCGCCAAGAGACTCCGCCTGCTACTGACCGCCGCCATCTGGGACCGAGCACCCCAAAGGCAGCTTCAAGGAGTTCCCTGGCATGGCACTTCTTCAAACAATGTGCTGACGACAAGACCCGAGTGGTTTGCACGCTGTGCCATCAGAGCCTGAAGCGAGGCATTAACGTTCTGAACCTGAGCACAACCTGCATGACCAGGCACCTGCATGCAAAGCATGAACTGCAGTGGAGTAAACACCTTAAAACCAAGGAAGTCACTCAGGCTCCCCCTGCTACCTCTTCTGCTGCTGCCGCCTCGGCCTATTCTGCTGCTGCCGCCTCGGCCTCTTCCTCCGCCTCTGGAGGAACGTTGGCACCTGCCGCCCAGCAAACAGGGGATGTACCACCAACACCACCACCACCACCTCCGTCACCAAGCGTCTCAACCATGTCACACGCCAGCGTTCAGCTCTCCATCTCACAAACATTTGATAGAAAGCGTAAATTCCCACCTAGCCACCCTCGATCCCTGGCCCTGAATGCCAGCATTTCTAAACTACTGGCCTATGAAATGCTGTCATTTAGGCTGGTGGACACAGACAGCTTCAAACAGCTCATGTCGCTTGCTGTCCCACAGTATGTTGTTCCCAGCCGGCACTACTTCTCCAAGAGAGCCGTGCCTTCCCTGCACAACCAAGTATCCGATAAAATCAAGTGTGCACTGCGCAACGCCATCTGTGGCAAGGTCCACCTAACCACAGATACGTGGACCAGTAAGCACGGCCAGGGACGCTATATCTCCCTAACTGCACACTGGGTAAATGTAGTGGCAGCTGGGCCCCAGGCGGAGAGCTGTTTGGCGCACGTCCTTCCGCCGCCAAGGATCGCAGGGCAACATTCTTTGCCTCCTGTTGCCACCTCCTCCTTCTCGGCTTCCTCCTCCTCTTCTTCCACCTGCTCATCCAGTCAGCCACACACCTTCACCACCAACTTCAGCACAGCCCGGGGTAAACGTCAGCAGGCCATTCTGAAACTCATATGTTTGGGGGACAGGCCCCACACCGCACAGGAGTTGTGGCGGGGTATAGAACAACAGACCGACGAGTGGTTGCTGCCGGTGAGCCTCAAGCCCGGCCTGGTGGTGTGTGATAATGGGCGAAATCTCGTTGCAGCTCTGGGACTAGCCAATTTGACGCACATCCCTTGCTTGGCGCATGTGCTGAATTTGGTGGTGCAGAAGTTCATTCACAACTACCCCGACATGTCAGAGCTGCTGCATAAAGTGCGGGCCGTCTGTTCGCGCTTCCGGCGTTCACATCCTGCTGCTGCTCGCCTGTCTGCGCTACAGCGTAACTTCGGCCTTCCCGCTCACCGCCTCATATGCGACGTGCCCACCAGGTGGAACTCCACCTTGCACATGCTGGACAGACTGTGCGAGCAGCAGCAGGCCATAGTGGAGTTTCAGCTGCAGCACGCACGGGTCAGTCGCACTACAGAACAGCACCACTTCACCACCAATGACTGGGCCTCCATGCGAGACCTGTGTGCCCTGTTGCGCTGTTTCGAGTACTCCACCAACATGGCCAGTGGCGATGACACCGTTATCAGCGTTAAAATACCACTTCTATGTCTCCTTGAGAAAACACTTAGGGCGATGATGGAAGAGGAGGTGGCCCAGGAGGAGGAGGAGGAGGAGGAGGAGGAAGAGGGGTCATTTTTAGCACTTTCAGGCCAGTCTCTTCGAAGTGACTCAGAGGGAGGTTTTTGGCAACAGCAGAGGCCAGGTACAAATGTGGCCAGCCAGGGCCCACTACTGGAGGACGAGGAGGACGAGGATGAGGAGGAGGTGGAGGAGGATGAGGATGAAGCATGGTCACAGCGGGGTGGCACCCAACGCAGCTCGGGTCCATCACTGGTGCGTGGCTGGGGGGAAAGGCAGGACGATGACGATACGCCTCCCACAGAGGACAGCTTGTCCTTATCCCTGGGCAGCCTGGCACACATGAGCGACTACATGCTGCAGTGCCTGCGCAACGACAGCAGAGTTGCCCACATTTTAACCTGTGCGGACTACTGGGTTGCCACCCTGCTGGATCCACGCTACAAAGACAATGTGCCCACCTTACTTCCTGCACTGGAGCGTGATAGGAAGATGCGCGAGTACAAGCGCACGTTGGTAGACGCGCTACTGAGAGCATTCCCAAATGTCACAGGGGAACAAGTGGAAGCCCAAGGCCAAGGCAGAGGAGGAGCAAGAGGTCGCCAAGGCAGCTGTGTCACGGCCAGCTCCTCTGAGGGCAGGGTTAGCATGGCAGAGATGTGGAAAACTTTTGTCAACACGCCACAGCTAACTGCACCACCACCTGATACGCAACGTGTTAGCAGGAGGCAACATTTCACTAACATGGTGGAACAGTACGTGTGCACACCCCTCCACGTACTGACTGATGGTTCGGCCCCATTCAACTTCTGGGTCTCTAAATTGTCCACGTGGCCAGAGCTAGCCTTTTATGCCTTGGAGGTGCTGGCCTGCCCGGCAGCCAGCGTTTTGTCTGAACGTGTATTCAGCACGGCAGGGGGCGTCATTACAGACAAACGCAGCCGCCTGTCTACAGCCAATGTGGACAAGCTGACGTTCATAAAAATGAACCAGGCATGGATCCCACAGGACCTGTCCGTCCCTTGTCCAGATTAGACATTAACTACCTCCCCATAACCATATATTATTGGACTCCAGGGCACTTCCTCATTCAATCCTATTTTTATTTTCATTTTACCATTATATTGCGAGGCTACCCAAAGTTGAATGAACCTCTCCTCTGCCTGTGTGCTAGGCCTAAATATATGCCAATGGACTGTTGCAGTGGTGGCTGACATGAAGCCTGATTCTCTGCTATGACATGCAGACTAATTCTCTGCTGACATGAAGCCAGATTGTCTGTTACGGGACCTCTCTCCTCTGCCTGGGTGCTGGGCCTAAATTTATGACAATGGACTGTTGCAGTGGTGGCTGACGTGAAGCCTGATTCTCTGCTATGACATGCAGACTGATTCTCTGCTGACATGAAGCCAGATTGTCTGTTACGGGACCTCTCTGCTCTGCCTGTGTGCTAGGCCTAAATATATGCCAATGGACTGTTGCAGTGGTGGCTGACGTGAAGCCTCATTCTCTGCTATGACATGCAGACTGATTCTCTGCTGTCATGAAGCCAGATTGTCTGTTACGGGACCTCTCTGCTCTGCCTGTGTGCTAGGCCTAAATATATGCCAATGGACTGTTGCAGTGGTGGGTGACGTGAAGCCTCATTCTCTGCTATGACATGCAGACTGATTCTCTGCTGACATGAAGCCAGATTGTCTGTTACGGGACCTCTCTCCTCTGCCTGTGTGCTAGGCCTAAATATATGCCAATGGACTGTTGCAGTGGTGGCTGACGTGAAGCCTGATTCTCTGCTATGACATGCAGACTGATTCTCTGCTGACATGAAGCCAGATTGTCTGTTACGGGACCTCTCTGCTCTGCCTGTGTGCTAGGCCTAAATATATGCCAATGGACTGTTGCAGTGGTGGGTGACGTGAAGCCTCATTCTCTGCTATGACATGCAGACTGATTCTCTGCTGTCATGAAGCCAGATTGTCTGTTACGGGACCTCTCTGCTCTGCCTGTGTGCTAGGCCTAAATATATGCCAATGGACTGTTGCAGTGGTGGGTGACGTGAAGCCTCATTCTCTGCTATGACATGCAGACTGATTCTCTGCTGACATGAAGCCAGATTGTCTGTTACGGGACCTCTCTCCTCTGCCTGTGTGCTAGGCCTAAATATATGCCAATGGACTGTTGCAGTGGTGGCTGACGTGAAGCCTCATTCTCTGCTATGACATGCAGACTAATTCTCTGCTGACATGAAGCCAGATTGTCTGTTACGGGACCTCTCTCCTCTGCCTGGGTGCTGGGCCTAAATTTATGACAATGGACTGTTGCAGTGGTGGCTGACGTGAAGCCTCATTCTCTGCTATGACATGCAGACTGATTCTCTGCTGACATGAAGCCAGATCCTCTGTTACGGGACCTCTCTCCTCTGCCTGGGTGCTGGGCCTAAATTTATGACAATGGACTGTTGCAGTGGTGGCTGACGTGAAGCCTCATTCTCTGCTATGACATGCAGACTGATTCTCTGCTGACATGAAGCCAGATCCTCTGTTACGGGACCTCTCTCCTCTGCCTGGGTGCTGGGCCTAAATTTATGACAATGGACTGTTGCAGTGGTGGCTGACGTGAAGCCTCATTCTCTGCTATGACATGCAGACTGATTCTCTGCTGACATGAAGCCAGATCCTCTTTTACGGGACCTCTCTCCTCTGCCTGGGTGCTGGGCCTAAATTTATGACAATGGACTGTTGCAGTGGTGGCTGACGTGAAGCCTCATTCTCTGCTATGACATGCAGACTGATTCTCTGCTGACATGAAGCCAGATCCTCTGTTACGGGACCTCTCTCCTCTGCCTGGGTGCTGGGCCTAAATTTATGACAATGGACTGTTGCAGTGGTGGCTGACGTGAAGCCTGATTCTCTGCTATGACATGCAGACTGATTCTCTGCTGTCATGAAGCCAGATTGTCTGTTACGGGACCTCTCTGCTCTGCCTGTGTGCTAGGCCTAAATATATGCCAATGGACTGTTGCAGTGGTGGGTGACGTGAAGCCTGATTCTCTGCTATGATATGAAGACTGATTCTCTGCTGACATGAAGCCAGATTGTCTGTTACGGGACCTTTCTCCTCTGCCTGGGTTCTGGGCCTAAATTTATGAAAATTGACTCTTACAGTGGTGGGTGACGTGAAGCCTGATTCTCTGCTATGATATGAAGACTGATTCTCTGCTGACATGAAGCCAGATTCTCTGTTACGGGACCTCTCTCCTCTGCCTGGGTGCTGGGCCTAAATTTATGACAATGGACTGTTGCAGTGGTGGCTGACGTGAAGCCTGATTCTCTGCTATGACATGCAGACTGATTCTCTGCTGACATGAAGCCAGATCCTCTGTTACGGGACCTCTCTCCTCTGCCTGTGTGTGTGCTGGGCCTAAATATATGCCAATGGACTGTTGCAGTGGTGGCTGACGTGAAGCCTGATTCTCTGCTATGACATGCAGACTGATTCTCTGCTGACATGAAGCCAGATTCTCTGTTACGGGACCTCCCTCCTCTGCCTGTGTGTGTGCTGGGCCTAAATATATGCCAATGGACTGTTGCAGTGGTGGCTGACGTGAAGCCTGATTCTCTGCTATGACATGCACACTGATTCTCTGCTGACATGAAGCCAGATTCTCTGTTACGGGACCTCTCTCCTCTGCCTGTGTGTGTGCTGGGCCTAAATATATGCCAATGGACTGTTGCAGTGGTGGCTGACGTGAAGCCTCATTCTCTGCTATGACATGCAGACTGATTCTCTGCTGACATGAAGCCAGATTCTCTGTTACGGGACCTCCCTCCTCTGCCTGGGTGCTGGGCCTAAATATATGCCAATGGACTGTTGCAGTGGTGGCTGACGTGAAGCCTCATTCTCTGCTATGACATGCAGACTGATTCTCTGCTGACATGAAGCCAGATTCTCTGTTACGGGACCTCTCTCCTCTGCCTGTGTGTGTGCTGGGCCTAAATATATGCCAATGGACTGTTGCAGTGGTGGCTGACGTGAAGCCTCATTCTCTGCTATGACATGCAGACTAATTCTCTGCTGACATGAAGCCAGATTGTCTGTTACGGGACCTCTCTCCTCTGCCTGGGTGCTGGGCCTAAATTTATGAAAATGGACTCTTACAGTGGTGGGTGACGTGAAGCCAGATTCTCTGCTATGGGACCTCTCTCCAATTGATTTTGGTTAATTTTTATTTATTTAATTTTTATTTTAATTCATTTCCCTATCCATATTTGTTTGCAGGGGATTTACCTACATGTTGCTGCCTTTTGCAGCCCTCTAGCTCTTTCCTGGGCTGTTTTACAGCCTTTTTAGTGCCGAAAAGTTCGGGTCCCCATTGACTTCAATGGGGTTCGGGTTCGGGACGAAGTTCGGGTCGGGTTCGGATCCCGAACCCGAACATTTCCGGGATGTTCGGCCGAACTTCTCGAACCCGAACATCCAGGTGTTCGCTCAACTCTACTCCCTAGGGGTACAAGTGCCGGATGTGATCAACCCACTGCCCAGGACTGATTGGGTAGTGGCGCACCAAAGGCGTCTCCTCGATGCTAAGGAGATCGTCCAGGGACGAATGGAGATTGTTCGGGAGAGGCAGCAAAAGGACTATGATCAGGCTGCCCATGCGGAACCTCTGGCCCTCAGAGACAAGGTGTGGTTAAAAAACAACCACCGGACCAGCAAGTTGGACAGCAAGTGGGAAAGGATTCCCTATATCATTACTGCCATCCCCAATGCTGCAGCCCACATCTATCAAGTCTCCAGAGACGGAAAAGGTTCCCAAGTCATCCACAGGAACCGCCTCAAGCCTTGTATGGAAGGCGAACCAGCGGCAGTGGATATAGAGTCTGAGCCTTCTGAAGTAGAGTTGCCAGCTCCGCCTATGGACCCTATGCGGGCTGTGGAGAACTTAATCCATGATAAAGAGCCGCTCCACTGGGCCCCTCACGCCTTGGTTGAATTTATTGGTTCCTGCTCCTGTTCCTGTTAGCCCTCAGCCTCAGGACACCTTACCCCAGAGAGCTCCTGAAGAAGCTCCAGAGGCGGTGGGCTCCTCTGACATTCCTGAAGCCAGGCAGGAAGAATCCCTGCCAGTAAGGAGGTCCACCCGTTCTACCAGGGGGCATCCACCTGTGAGGTTTGGGGACTACATTATGGGCCCAGGTAGCCCCTCACAGGAAACCCCTGTTTAACCTTTGCAAGCCTGGGTACGGACTCATGTGATCCTTTGAGCCTCCAAGGACTTATGTTTATTTACATTTATATAGACTATCCTGGTTTATTGATATGCTGGGGATCTTGGGATCTAGCCAGCTAGAATAGCTGTGGGGATAGAGCAGCATAGCACTGCCAAGTATTAATTATATACCCTCCAAGTATCTTGCAAGATTGAAACCTGCTGTGATAAACCTGCTGTGCTTTTGGAACTGTAAAGGACTGCATTAACCTCTTCTGTACTGCATGTATAAAGTTGGACTGTTGTCACCAAGTAAAGCAACGTTTGGTTCACCATATCATCTGTGTACCTCACTTACTGCTCCTGAAAACCGGTGTGCCACCGTTACAGGCACTGGCGTCACGAACCATAAAGGGACCTTGCCTCAGGCACTCTAAACACCTGCAACAACCAGGGCACCTCACCCAACATCAGGCCAGGTCTCTACACCCAGAGTGGGCCCCAGAGGAATTAGTGTCTGGCTCTCATTCACTGCTACATGCCTGCCCAGGGTCCTCCAAAAAGTGAGTAACCCTCGATTGCCCACACCGTGACCTCACTGTTGCTATACCCTGCAGGTCTGGCGTGTTGCATGTGCCCCAGTATAAAATTCCCCTGTACAGAGCCCCCCATATAAAATACCCCTTCTTTGTGGCCTCAGTAGAAGCCCCCCATAGTGTTCATCTCTCCCTACCCCCATATAAAATACCCCTTCTTTGTGGCCTCAGTAGATGCCCCGAAAGTGCCCCCAATAATGTGCCAGTAAGAAGTGCCCCCATAGTGCCACCCAATAATGTGCCAGTAAAAAGTGCCACCAATAATGTGCCAGTAAGAAGTGCCCCATAGATGCCCCCACAGTGCCCCCGATAATGTGCCAGTAAGATGTGCCCCCATAGATGCCCCCAATAACGTGCCAGTAATAAGTGCCCTCATAGATGCCCCCCAATCATGTGCCAGTAGCAAGTGCCCCCATAGATGTCCCCAATCATGTGCCAGTAACAAGTATCTCCATAGATGCCCACCAATTATGTGCCAGTAACAAGTGCCCCCATAGATGCCCACCAATCATGTGCCAGTAACAAGTACCCCCATAGATTCCCCCCAATGATGTGCCAATAACAAGTGCCCCCATAGATGTCCCCAATCATGTGCCAATAACAAGTGCCCCCATAGATCCCCCCAATCGTGCCAGTAACAAGTACCCACATAGATGCCCCCTTAATCATGTACCAGTAACAAGTACCCCCATAGATGCCCCCCAATCATGTGCCAGTAACAAGTGCCCCCATGGATGCCCCCAAATCATGTGCCAGTAACAGGTGCCCCCATAGATGCCCCCTAATCATGTGCCAGTAACAAGTGCCCCCATAGATGCCCTCCAATCATATGCCAGTAACAGGTGCCCCCATAGATGCCCCCAATCATGTTCCAATAAAAATTTCCCCCATAGATGCCGCCCAATCATGTGCCAGTAACAAGTGCACCCATAGATGCCCCCCCAATCATGTGCCAGTAACAAGTGTCCCCATAGATGCCCCCAATCATGTGCCAGTAACAGGTGCCCCCATAGGTGCTCCCCAATCATGTGCCGGTAACAGGTGCCCCCATAGATGCCACCCAATCATTTGCCAATAGTAGTACGATATAAAAAAAAAAACACTTATACTTACCTCCATCAGGCTGACAGCAATGCAATGCAGGCCTCTTCCGGCCTGGGCCCGCGCTGTACGGCTTAGGAGGCGCAATAACGCCGCCTCTGATAGGCTGCAGGCCCCGACGCAGCACTTCCATCTGTATCGCTGTCCTGGGGATACAGATGACTATGGAGATGAGCACTTCCACAATGGAAGCGATCATCTCCCTGTGCCCTGCTGCCGCCCCCCACGTCACCAGTGGCTCAAGAGGCAGATTCCTTGGGCCCCCCCAGGAGCAACTGGGCCCAGGGCAGCTGCCCCTTTTGCCCTGTGTTAACGACGGCCCTGATTATGTGTTTCAAAGGAGAGAAAGATACAATGACTGGTGCTGCACAGTGAGTTGTGAAGAAGGAAATACCTCAACTAGAGGTCAGCTGTTTAGGGCTTGTTCTCATGACCACAATGCACACGGAACGGTGCCAGTGTATTGCAGATCCGCAAATGCAGTCTGCAATATGGCAACGGGTGTGAATGAGCCCTTAAAATGTGCAGTAGTTAGTGATAGACGAACATCGGCCGGGACGGTTCGCGAACGCGATCAAATGTTCGCAAACTGCAAGTTTGCGGCAGGCCCCATTCACTTTAGTGGCAGGCGAACCTGATAAACCTTCAGCTCATATTTGCAGCCACCAAATACTTAGTAAAAGTGTACAAATAGTCCCACAACATGGACAGTGACATACTAGAGGGGGATCAATGACAAAAATTCCAACAAAAAATATGTATCTTAATCAGGGGACATTTTTATGAATCTTAAAGGAAAATTCTCTGAAATGTGCCCTGTTGGAGCCTAGAAATTTTTTATTTTAGTCCACGGGAATACGTGCCTTAAAAATTAGGCATTCATCTGACGTAAAAGAAATTCTGATTATGTGGCTCGAGGTACATTATGCAGTCGATGGATAAAATTTTTACTGTGGGGCACTGGACTATAGGCCCCAAACATTAGGCATTTACCGGACAGAAAAGATCAAGAGATTATGTGGCAGGAGGTATATTACACGGTCAATGGATATCAATTTTATTGCAGGCCAGTACAAATACAGGTCAAATACACATTTTTAAAGGAACTAAAAATATTAAATTGGATTAAAAACATGGCTAACGAAATCCCCCCTCTTAAAAAAACACTAATGATAATAGTTGAAATTTGATAACACGTGGTCGTCACTGGTATTGAATTCCTCCGAGGCTGCAACAATTATTTATTCACTGTACGAGTAAGTATGTGGCTGGAGGTAGATTACACGGTCATTGGATATCAATTTTACAGCCGGGCAGTGTACTACAGGCCCCAAAAATTATGCATTCAGCGTACATAAAAGAACAAGTAATAATGTGGCTGGAGGTAGATTACATGGTTAGTGGATATCAATTTTCCAGCAGGCCAGTGTACTACAGGCCCCAAAAATTATGCATTTAGCGTACATAAAAGAACAAGTAAGTATGTGGCTGGAGGTAGATTACACGGTCATTGGATATAAATTTTGCAGCAGGCCAGTGTACTACAGGCCCCAAAAATTATGCATTCAGCGTACATAAAAGAACAAGTAAGTATGTGGCTGGAGGTAGATTACACGGTCATTGGATATCAATTTTGCAGCAGGCCAGTGTACTACAGGCCCCATAAATTATGCATTCAGCGTACATAAAAGAACAAGTAAGTATATGGGTGGAGGTAGATTACATGGTCATTGGATATCTATTTTAAAGCAGGCAAGTGTACTACAGTCCCCAAAAATGATGCATTCAGCGTACATAAAAGAACAAGTAAGTATGTGGCTGGACGTAGATTACACGGTCATTGGATATAAATTTTGCAGCAGGCCAGTGTACTACAGGCCCCAAAAGTTATGCATTTAGCGTACCTAAAAGAACAAGTAAGTATGTGGCTGGAGGTAGATTATACGCTCATTGGATATCAATTTTACAGCAGGCAAGTGTACTAGACCCCCAAAATTATGCACTCAGCGTACATAAAAGAACAAGTAATTATGTGGGTGGAGGTAGATTACATGTTCATTGGATATCAGTTTTCCAGCAGGCCAGTGTACTACAGGCCCCCAAAATTATGCATTTAACGTACATTAGACGGTCAATGGATATCAATTTTACTGAAGGCCAGTGCAAATATAGGTCAAATACATATGTTTAAAAGAAAGAAAAATATACAGTTGGATTAAAAACATGGCTAACGAAATCCCCCCTCTTGAAAATAACCCTAATGATAATAGTTGAAACACGTGGTCGTCACAGGTGTTGAATTCCTTTGAGGCCCAAAACATTAGGCATTCAACAGACAGAAAAAGCCTTTTATGCAGCTATATTTACCTAAGACAGGGACCATTATTTGTTCTGGGTGGTGGTGGATATTTGTGGGCTGTCTTAAGGAAATTCAATTAAACGTGGTCATCACAGGTGTTGAATTCCTCTGAGATCCATGCCTCATTCATTTTTAGAAATGTGAGGTAGTCCACACTGTCGTGAGCTAGGCGAGTGAGCTTATCGGTCACGATCCCCCTGCTGCGCTGAACGTCCTTTCGGACAGGACACTGGATGAGGGGCAAGCCAAGAGTTCCATGGCAAATGGTGCCAACTCTGGCCACAGGTCAAGTCTGCACACACAGTAGTCCAGGGGTCGCTCGCTTCTTAGAGCGTCCACATCGGCCGTTAACCCGATGTAGTCGGACACCTGTCGGTCTAGGCGTTCACTGAAGCTGGATCCGGAGGGCGGCTGTCAGGTTGGCTGCAAGAATGATCTCATATCTGAAATGACCAACACATCTTCAAACCGCCCTCTTCTTGCATGCGGTGTTGGATTGGTACCCACAACTGTTTATCTGTGAGTGGAAATTCCACTGCCAGCACTCGCAATACCAGAATGCATCATTTCTCGAATTAAGGCCTGGAAATGCTGCATTCTGACAGCCCTCTGTGATGCTGGTAATGTCCGCCATTTTGTGTTTGTATTGGGGGTATGAGTACATTGCCACCCAGTACTGGACCTTGCCCTTTATGCTTTTTATAAGGGAGCCATGAGTACATTGCCACCCAGTACTGGACCTTGCCCTTTATGCTTTTTATAAGGGAGCCATGGCTGTGTCACTGAGGAAGGAGACTGAGATCTCCAAAACGCGTCTGGTGAAAGAGGACCCCCAGCTGAACGTTATTCATCAGCACCGGACCCTTATGTCCTCAAAGAGCGCTCTAATTAAGTTTTTCCTGATGCAGCACCTGACATCTATTGCAGTCACGCAAAGTTAACCTGTACTCTGGACCTGGTAATCATCCTACACTTACAGAAATGCTTTGGCGGGTACAAGCACTACAAGTCCTGTAGGCACGTGGGACGCCGCGGCCACAGATATATACAATATCAGCGGGCTACTACAAACGATACGACACCATCAGGTTGCTTATATCAGGATCTAAATTCGGAGACAACTAACTGTGAGTAACAGATACAACACTTACCGTATTTTTCGCCGTATAAGACGCACTTTTTCTTCCCCCAAAATGGGGGAGAAATGCCCCTGCGTCTTATACGGCGAATGCAGTCAGTTTTACATCGCTGGATGCGATGTAAAGCGAGCGGGGACTCGGGGAGGGACTGGGAGGAGGAGCTGGGGCCGGCAATAGCGGCGGGGCGGTGCAGTCACTGTACTAAAGGCCCGCCCCGCCGCTCCGGTGTACTAATAAAATGTCATATTCAATTAATGGTTACTAGATATGCCCCTTTATGCCTAATGGTACCTTAAATCCTAAGCGCATCCGTACAATGCAGGCCGGGCGGGCGGCAGCGTAACTCCCTGATGTCACGTGCCTGCGCCGCCTACTTTATGAATGAAGCAGGCGGCGCAGGCAAGTGACGTCAGTGAGTGACGCGCCGCGCCGGCTGCCCGGCCTGCCGGCATTGTACTAAAGCGCTTAGGATTTAAGGTACTTTTAGGAATAAAGAGGCATATTTAATAACTATTAACTGAATAAGACATATTATATTAGTATACTGGAGCGGCGGGGGATCTGTGGATGGCACAGTTATGGGCTGGGAGGGTCTGTGGATGACACATGTATAACAGTGCCATCCACAGATCCCCCCCCTGTAACAGTGCCAGCCACAGATCCCCCCATAACAGTGTGTCATCCACAGTTCCCTCATAACAGTGTCCGTCATCCACAGTTCCCCCCATAACAGTGTCCGTCATCTACAGATCCCCCCCATAACAGTGTCCGTCATCTACAGATCCCCCCATAACAGTGTCCGTCATCCACAGATCCCCCCATAACAGTGTCCGTCATCCACAGATCCCCCCATAACAGTGTCCGTCATCCACAGATCCCCCCATAACAGTGTCCGTCATCCACAGATCCCCCCATAACAGTGTCCGTCATCCACAGATCCCCCCATAACAGTGTCCGTCATCCACAGATCCCCAGTAATAGTGCCATCCACAGACCACCTAGTTCCAAACCCACAGCACACCTTTTGGTTAAAAAATTTTTTTTTCTTATTTTCCTCCCCAAAAACCTAGGTGCGTCTTATACGCCGGTGCGTCTTATACGGCGAAAAATACGGTAACTATTCTCAGTGAACGAATGTAGATAGCAAGTCGGCCGACAGACTGAAATAATAAAACTACATAACGGAATCTGCATTTATATGACATTGTAATTGGAGAAACCAAATATTATCTATACACCATAGTGTGGTTTTTGTATCGCTACCTTGCAGGAGGAACCATAACTTTTATAGTGCTGGATGGAATACAACCCTTGATCATTGCTGGATAAGATATGAGTGTCCAGGTCCGCGTCACATAGTGCAGTGAGATCACTGTCGATCTGCTGGATGAAATATAACAGATTGTGGTTTTACATTTTATACCATATTGATATTTATTGTTATATACTATATTTTATATATTATTGTGTTTTTTTAACTATCACTGGAAAAGATATAATTTTCAATTGTCCTTTACAGTGCAGCAGAGTTATCGCTGACCCGCTGAATTGTAACACAACGTGTTCTGTTTATTGTGGCATTCACCCCATTGTGGTTAGATTTATGCACCTATAATATTTTATAATTTCTTATATACTGAACCTAGAAGGTCCTTTTGTGGATGGTTTCCTAAATATTTTCCTTTGCAGGTTTATATACATTTGTGCACTTAATAATTCACGAAATTATTCACATATACCTATTTATAAATTTTGTTGGCACAATATCTGCACTACTACTCTAGGGAATATATTACACTATATCTCGTATTCTACTGTGACCACTATATATTGAAAAATATTCTCAATATCGGTGATACTATACAATATCTGAATAGATTGTTTTACATGTATAATAAATGCTGAATACTACACACAAGGAAATTTCTGTGTATATATATATATATACAAACATATACTTTTATATGAGGTGTGCACAACCAATCTACATTTTATATCTAGTTCTTACTTTATAGACAGGGTGTGTCTATCAGTTGGAGCACCTGCCCCATATATAACAACAAGGTGAGCCGTCACAACTAGGGATGAGCGAACTCGAACTGTATAGTTCGGGTTCGTACCGAATTTTGGGGTGTCCGTGACACGGACCCGAACCCGGACATTTTCGTAAAAGTCCGGGTTCGGGTTCGGTGTTCGTCGCTTTCTTCGCGCTTTTGTGACGCTTTCTTGGCGCTTTTTGAAAGGCTGCAAAGCAGCCAATCAACAAGCGTCATACTACTTGCCCCAAGAGGCCATCACAGCCATGCCTACTATTGGCATGGCTGTGATTGGCCAGAGCACCATGTGACCCAGCCTCTATTTAAGCTGGAGTCACATAGCGCCGCCCGTCACTCTGCTCTGATTAGCGTAGGGAGAGGTTGCGGCTGCGACAGTAGGGCGAGATTAGGCAGATTAACTCCTCCAAAGGACTTGATTAACTGATCGATCTGCAGCTGTGGATCATTGAGCTGCTGATCCTCAATTGCTCACTGTTTTTAGGCTGCACAGACCGTTTGTCAGTCTCATTTTTCTGGGGTGATCGGCGGCCATTTTGTGTCTTGTGGTGCGCCAGCACAAGCTGCGACCAAGTGCATTTAACCCTCAATGGTGTGGTTGTTTTTTGGCTAAAGCCTACATCAGGGTGAAGCTGTCACACCAAGTGCATTTAACCAGCAATAGTCTGTTCATTTTTTGGCCATATACAAAATCAGGGGCAAGCTGCGCCTGTCACCAAGTGCATTTAACCCTCAATGGTGTGGTTGTTTTTTGGCTAAAGCCTACATCAGGGTGAAGCTGTCACACCAAGTGCATTTAACCAGCAATAGTCTGTTCATTTTTTGGCCATATACAAAATCAGGGGCAAGCTGCGCCTGTCACCAAGTGCATTTAACCCTCAATGGTGTGGTTGTTTTTTGGCTAAAGCCTACATCAGGGTGAAGCTGTCACACCAAGTGCATTTAACCAGCAATAGTCTGTTCATTTTTTGGCCATATACAAAATCAGGGGCAAGCTGCGCCTGTCACCAAGTGCATTTAACCCTCAATGGTGTGGTTGTTTTTTGGCTAAAGCCTACATCAGGGTGAAGCTGTCACACCAAGTGCATTTAACCAGCAATAGTCTGTTCATTTTTTGGCCATATACAAAATCAGGGGCAAGCTGCGCCTGTCACCAAGTGCATTTAACCCTCAATGGTGTGGTTGTTTTTTGGCTAAAGCCTACATCAGGGTGAAGCTGTCACACCAAGTGCATTTAACCAGCAATAGTCTGTTCATTTTTTGGCCATATACAAAATCAGGGGCAAGCTGCGCCTGTCACCAAGTGCATTTAACCCTCAATGGTGTGGTTGTTTTTTGGCTAAAGCCTACATCAGGGTGAAGCTGTCACACCAAGTGCATTTAACCAGCAATAGTCTGTTTATTTTTTGGCCATATCCCAGTCTAATTCTGTCACTAAATCCATACCGGTCACCCAGCGCCTAAATACTAGGCCTCAAATTTATATCCAGCTAAATCTGTCCCTAGTGCTGTAGCTGGGCGAGTTATTTAGTGTCCGTTCAAGCACATTTCTTGTTCTGGGTTGAAATACAATTCCCAATTTAGCAATTTCATAATTTAGTGGTTCCTGCTATATCAGAGCTATTTGAAATCTATCCCAAAAAGGGTATATAATATTGAAGGTGCACATTGGGTCATTCAGAATAACTTCACACACACCCGCTACTGTGTATTTCCAAGTCTAATTCTGTCACTAAACCCATACCTGTCACCCAGCGCCTAAATACTAGGCCTCAAATTTATATCCAGCTAAATCTGTCCCTAGTGCTGTAGCTGGGCGAGTTATTTAGTGTCCGTTCAAGCACATTTCTTGTTCTGGGTTGAAATACAATTCCCAATTTAGCAATTTCATAATTTAGTGGTTCCTGCTATATCAGAGCTATTTGAAATCTATCCCAAAAAGGGTATATAATATTGAAGGTGCACATTGGGTCATTCAGAATAACTTCACACACACCCGCTACTGTGTATTTCCAAGTCTAATTCTGTCACTAAACCCATACCTGTCACCCAGCGCCTAAATACTAGGCCTCAAATTTAAATCCCTCTAAATCTCTCGTTACCCACCGCTGTACTGTTGTTGCTGGGCAAGATATTTAGTGTCCGTCAAAGCACATTTTTTGTTCTGGGTTGAAGTACAATTCCCAATTTAGCAATTTCATAATTTAGTGGTTTCTGCTATATCAGAGCTATTTGAAATCTATCCCTAAAAGGGTATATAATATTGAAGGTGCACATAGGGTCATTCAGAATAACTTCACACACACGCTTCTGTGCATTTCCAAGTCTAATTCTGTCACTAAATCCATACCGGTGACCCAGCGCCTAAATACTAGGCCTCAAATTTAAATCCCTCTAAATCTCTCGTTACCCACCGCTGTACTGTTGTTGCTGGGCAAGATATTTAGTGTCTGTCAAAGCACATTTTTTGTTCTGGGTTGAAGTACAATTCCCAATTTAGCAATTTCATAATTTAGTGGTTTCTGCTATATCAGAGCTATTTGAAATCTATCCCTAAAAGGGTATATAATATTGAAGGTGCACATAGGGTCATTCAGAATAACTTCACACACACGCTTCTGTGCATTTCCAAGTCTAATTCTGTCACTAAATCCATACCGGTGACCCAGCGCCTAAATACTAGGCCTCAAATTTAATTCCCTCTAAATCTCTCGTTACCCACCGCTGTACTGTTGTTGCTGGGCAAGATATTTAGTGTCCGTCAAAGCACATTTTTTGTTCTGGGTTGAAGTACAATTCTCAATTTAGCAATTTCATAATTTAGTGGTTTCTGCTATATCAGAGCTATTTGAAATCTATCCCTAAAAGGGTATATAATATTGAAGGTGCACATAGGGTCATTCAGAATAACTTCACACACACGCTTCTGTGCATTTCCAAGTCTAATTCTGTCACTAAATCCATACCGGTGACCCAGCGCCTAAATACTAGGCCTCAAATTTAAATCCCTCTAAATCTCTCGTTACCCACCGCTGTACTGTTGTTGCTGGGCAAGATATTTAGTGTCTGTCAAAGCACATTTTTTGTTCTGGGTTGAAGTACAATTCCCAATTTAGCAATTTCATAATTTAGTGGTTTCTGCTATATCAGAGCTATTTGAAATCTATCCCTAAAAGGGTATATAATATTGAAGGTGCACATAGGGTCATTCAGAATAACTTCACACACACCCGCTACTGTGTATTTCCAAGTCTAATTCTGTCACTAAACCCATACCTGTCACCCAGCGCCTAAATACTAGGCCTCAAATTTATATCCAGCTAAATCTGTCCCTAGTGCTGTAGCTGGGCGAGTTATTTAGTGTCCGTTCAAGCACATTTCTTGTTCTGGGTTGAAATACAATTCCCAATTTAGCAATTTCATAATTTAGTGGTTCCTGCTATATCAGAGCTATTTGAAATCTATCCCAAAAAGGGTATATAATATTGAAGGTGCACATTGGGTCATTCAGAATAACTTCACACACACCCGCTACTGTGTATTTCCAAGTCTAATTCTGTCACTAAACCCATACCTGTCACCCAGCGCCTAAATACTAGGCCTCAAATTTAAATCCCTCTAAATCTCTCGTTACCCACCGCTGTACTGTTGTTGCTGGGCAAGATATTTAGTGTCCGTCAAAGCACATTTTTTGTTCTGGGTTGAAGTACAATTCCCAATTTAGCAATTTCATAATTTAGTGGTTTCTGCTATATCAGAGCTATTTGAAATCTATCCCTAAAAGGGTATATAATATTGAAGGTGCACATAGGGTCATTCAGAATAACTTCACACACACGCTTCTGTGCATTTCCAAGTCTAATTCTGTCACTAAATCCATACCGGTGACCCAGCGCCTAAATACTAGGCCTCAAATTTAATTCCCTCTAAATCTCTCGTTACCCACCGCTGTACTGTTGTTGCTGGGCAAGATATTTAGTGTCCGTCAAAGCACATTTTTTGTTCTGGGTTGAAGTACAATTCTCAATTTAGCAATTTCATAATTTAGTGGTTTCTGCTATATCAGAGCTATTTGAAATCTATCCCTAAAAGGGTATATAATATTGAAGGTGCACATAGGGTCATTCAGAATAACTTCACACACACGCTTCTGTGCATTTCCAAGTCTAATTCTGTCACTAAATCCATACCGGTGACCCAGCGCCTAAATACTAGGCCTCAAATTTAAATCCCTCTAAATCTCTCGTTACCCACCGCTGTACTGTTGTTGCTGGGCAAGATATTTAGTGTCCGTCAAAGCACATTTTTTGTTCTGGGTTGAAGTACAATTCCCAATTTAGCAATTTCATAATTTAGTGGTTTCTGCTATATCAGAGCTATTTGAAATCTATCCCTAAAAGGGTATATAATATTGAAGGTGCACATAGGGTCATTCAGAATAACTTCACACACACGCTTCTGTGCATTTCCAAGTCTAATTCTGTCACTAAATCCATACCGGTGACCCAGCGCCTAAATACTAGGCCTCAAATTTAATTCCCTCTAAATCTCTCGTTACCCACCGCTGTACTGTTGTTGCTGGGCAAGATATTTAGTGTCCGTCAAAGCACATTTTTTGTTCTGGGTTGAAGTACAATTCTCAATTTAGCAATTTCATAATTTAGTGGTTTCTGCTATATCAGAGCTATTTGAAATCTATCCCTAAAAGGGTATATAATATTGAAGGTGCACATAGGGTCATTCAGAATAACTTCACACACACCCGCTACTGTGTATTTCCAAGTCTAATTCTGTCACTAAACCCATACCTGTCACCCAGCGCCTAAATACTAGGCCTCAAATTTAAATCCCTCTAAATCTCTCGTTACCGTTGTCCTGTTGTAGCTGGGAAAGTTATTTAGTGCCCGTCAAAGCACATTTTTTGTTCTGGGTTGAAGTACAATTCCCAATTTAGCAATTTCATAATTTAGTGGTTCCTGCTATATCAGAGCTATTTGAAATCTATCCCAAAAAGGGTATATAATATTCAAGGTGCACATAGGGTCATTCAGAATAACTTCACACACACGCTTCTGTGCATTTCCAAGTCTAATTCTGTCACTAAATCCATACCGGTCACCCAGCGCCTAAATACTAGGCCTCAAATTTATATCCCGCTGAATTTGAATACAATACATTGGGCCAAATAATATATTTGTTGTTGTGGTGAACCATAACAATGAGAAAAACATCTAGTAAGGGACGCGGACGTGGACATGGTCGTGGTGGTGTTAGTGGACCCTCTGGTGCTGGGAGAGGACGTGGCCGTTCTGCCACATCCACACGTCCTAGTGTACCAACTACCTCAGGTCCCAGTAGCCGCCAGAATTTACAGCGATATATGGTGGGGCCCAATGCCGTTCTAAGGATGGTAAGGCCTGAGCAGGTACAGGCATTAGTCAATTGGGTGGCCGACAGTGGATCCAGCACGTTCACATTATCTCCCACCCAGTCTTCTGCAGAAAGCGCACAGATGGCGCCTGAAAACCAACCCCATCAGTCTGTCACATCACCCCCATGCATACCAGGGAAACTGTCTCAGCCTCAAGTTATGCAGCAGTCTCTTATGCTGTTTGAAGACTCCGCTGGCAGGGTTTCCCAAGGGCATCCACCTAGCCCTTCCCCAGCGGTGAAAGACATAGAATGCACTGACGCACAACCACTTATGTTTCCTGATGATGAGGACATGGGAATACCACCTCAGCATGTCTCTGATGATGACGAAACACAGGTGCCAACTGCTGCGTCTTTCTGCAGTGTGCAGACTGAACAGGAGGTCAGGGATCAAGACTGGGTGGAAGACGATGCAGGGGACGATGAGGTCCTAGACCCCACATGGAATGAAGGTCGTGCCACTGACTTTCACAGTTCGGAGGAAGAGGCAGTGGTGAGACCGAGCCAACAGCGTAGCAAAAGAGGGAGCAGTGGGCAAAAGCAGAACACCCGCCGCCAAGAGACTCCGCCTGCTACTGACCGCCGCCATCTGGGACCGAGCACCCCAAAGGCAGCTTCAAGGAGTTCCCTGGCATGGCACTTCTTCAAACAATGTGCTGACGACAAGACCCGAGTGGTTTGCACGCTGTGCCATCAGAGCCTGAAGCGAGGCATTAACGTTCTGAACCTGAGCACAACCTGCATGACCAGGCACCTGCATGCAAAGCATGAACTGCAGTGGAGTAAACACCTTAAAACCAAGGAAGTCACTCAGGCTCCCCCTGCTACCTCTTCTGCTGCTGCCGCCTCGGCCTATTCTGCTGCTGCCGCCTCGGCCTCTTCCTCCGCCTCTGGAGGAACGTTGGCACCTGCCGCCCAGCAAACAGGGGATGTACCACCAACACCACCACCACCACCTCCGTCACCAAGCGTCTCAACCATGTCACACGCCAGCGTTCAGCTCTCCATCTCACAAACATTTGATAGAAAGCGTAAATTCCCACCTAGCCACCCTCGATCCCTGGCCCTGAATGCCAGCATTTCTAAACTACTGGCCTATGAAATGCTGTCATTTAGGCTGGTGGACACAGACAGCTTCAAACAGCTCATGTCGCTTGCTGTCCCACAGTATGTTGTTCCCAGCCGCCACTACTTCTCCAAGAGAGCCGTGCCTTCCCTGCACAACCAAGTATCCCATAAAATCAAGTGTGCACTGCGCAACGCCATCTGTGGCAAGGTCCACCTAACCACAGATACGTGGACCAGTAAGCACGGCCAGGGACGCTATATCTCCCTAACTGCACACTGGGTAAATGTAGTGGCAGCTGGGCCCCAGGCGGAGAGCTGTTTGGCGCACGTCCTTCCGCCGCCAAGGATCGCAGGGCAACATTCTTTGCCTCCTGTTGCCACCTCCTCCTTCTCGGCTTCCTCCTCCTCTTCTTCCACCTGCTCATCCAGTCAGCCACACACCTTCACCACCAACTTCAGCACAGCCCGGGGTAAACGTCAGCAGGCCATTCTGAAACTCATATGTTTGGGGGACAGGCCCCACACCGCACAGGAGTTGTGGCGGGGTATAGAACAACAGACCGACGAGTGGTTGCTGCCGGTGAGCCTCAAGCCCGGCCTGGTGGTGTGTGATAATGGGCGAAATCTCGTTGCAGCTCTGGGACTAGCCAATTTGACGCACATCCCTTGCTTGGCGCATGTGCTGAATTTGGTGGTGCAGAAGTTCATTCACAACTACCCCGACATGTCAGAGCTGCTGCATAAAGTGCGGGCCGTCTGTTCGCGCTTCCGGCGTTCACATCCTGCTGCTGCTCGCCTGTCTGCGCTACAGCGTAACTTCGGCCTTCCCGCTCACCGCCTCATATGCGACGTGCCCACCAGGTGGAACTCCACCTTGCACATGCTGGACAGACTGTGCGAGCAGCAGCAGGCCATAGTGGAGTTTCAGCTGCAGCACGCACGGGTCAGTCGCACTACAGAACAGCACCACTTCACCACCAATGACTGGGCCTCCATGCGAGACCTGTGTGCCCTGTTGCGCTGTTTCGAGTACTCCACCAACATGGCCAGTGGCGATGACACCGTTATCAGCGTTACAATACCACTTCTATGTCTCCTTGAGAAAACACTTAGGGCGATGATGGAAGAGGAGGTGGCCCAGGAGGAGGAGGAGGAGGAGGAGGAGGAAGAGGGGTCATTTTTAGCACTTTCTGGCCAGTCTCTTCGAAGTGACTCAGAGGGAGGTTTTTGGCAACAGCAGAGGCCAGGTACAAATGTGGCCAGCCAGGGCCCACTACTGGAGGACGAGGAGGACGAGGATGAGGAGGAGGTGGAGGAGGATGAGGATGAAGCATGGTCACAGCGGGGTGGCACCCAACGCAGCTCGGGTCCATCACTGGTGCGTGGCTGGGGGGAAAGGCAGGACGATGACGATACGCCTCCCACAGAGGATAGCTTGTCCTTACCCCTGGGCAGCCTGGCACACATGAGCGACTACATGCTGCAGTGCCTGCGCAACGACAGCAGAGTTGCCCACATTTTAACCTGTGCGGACTACTGGGTTGCCACCCTGCTGGATCCACGCTACAAAGACAATGTGCCCACCTTACTTCCTGCACTGGAGCGTGATAGGAAGATGCGCGAGTACAAGCGCACGTTGGTAGACGCGCTACTGAGAGCATTCCCAAATGTCACAGGGGAACAAGTGGAAGCCCAAGGCCAAGGCAGAGGAGGAGCAAGAGGTCGCCAAGGCAGCTGTGTCACGGCCAGCTCCTCTGAGGGCAGGGTTAGCATGGCAGAGATGTGGAAAACTTTTGTCAACACGCCACAGCTAACTGCACCACCACCTGATACGCAACGTGTTAGCAGGAGGCAACATTTCACTAACATGGTGGAACAGTACGTGTGCACACCCCTCCACGTACTGACTGATGGTTCGGCCCCATTCAACTTCTGGGTCTCTAAATTGTCCACGTGGCCAGAGCTAGCCTTTTATGCCTTGGAGGTGCTGGCCTGCCCGGCAGCCAGCGTTTTGTCTGAACGTGTATTCAGCACGGCAGGGGGCGTCATTACAGACAAACGCAGCCGCCTGTCTACAGCCAATGTGGACAAGCTGACGTTCATAAAAATGAACCAGGCATGGATCCCACAGGACCTGTCCGTCCCTTGTCCAGATTAGACATTAACTACCTCCCCATAACCATATATTATTGGACTCCAGGGCACTTCCTCATTCAATCCTATTTTTATTTTCATTTTACCATTATATTGCGAGGCTACCCAAAGTTGAATGAACCTCTCCTCTGCCTGTGTGCTAGGCCTAAATATATGCCAATGGACTGTTGCAGTGGTGGCTGACGTGAAGCCTCATTCTCTGCTATGACATGCAGACTGATTCTCTGCTGTCATGAAGCCAGATTGTCTGTTACGGGACCTCTCTGCTCTGCCTGTGTGCTAGGCCTAAATATATGCCAATGGACTGTTGCAGTGGTGGGTGACGTGAAGCCTCATTCTCTGCTATGACATGCAGACTGATTCTCTGCTGACATGAAGCCAGATTGTCTGTTACGGGACCTCTCTGCTCTGCCTGTGTGCTAGGCCTAAATATATGCCAATGGACTGTTGCAGTGGTGGGTGACGTGAAGCCTCATTCTCTGCTATGACATGCAGACTGATTCTCTGCTGACATGAAGCCAGATCCTCTTTTACGGGAGCTCTCTCCTCTGCCTGGGTGCTGGGCCTAAATTTATGACAATGGACTGTTGCAGTGGTGGCTGACGTGAAGCCTGATTCTCTGCTATGACATGCAGACTGATTCTCTGCTGTCATGAAGCCAGATTGTCTGTTACGGGACCTCTCTGCTCTGCCTGTGTGCTAGGCCTAAATATATGCCAATGGACTGTTGCAGTGGTGGGTGACGTGAAGCCTGATTCTCTGCTATGATATGAAGACTGATTCTCTGCTGACATGAAGCCAGATTGTCTGTTACGGGACCTTTCTCCTCTGCCTGGGTTCTGGGCCTAAATTTATGAAAATTGACTGTTGCAGTGGTGGGTGACGTGAAGCCTGATTCTCTGCTATGATATGAAGACTGATTCTCTGCTGACATGAAGCCAGATTGTCTGTTACGGGACCTTTCTCCTCTGCCTGGGTTCTGGGCCTAAATTTATGAAAATTGACTCTTACAGTGGTGGGTGACGTGAAGCCTGATTCTCTGCTATGATATGAAGACTGATTCTCTGCTGACATGAAGCCAGATTGTCTGTTACGGGACCTCTCTCCTCTGCCTGGGTGCTGGGCCTAAATTTATGACAATGGACTGTTGCAGTGGTGGCTGACGTGAAGCCTGATTCTCTGCTATGACATGCAGACTGATTCTCTGCTGACATGAAGCCAGATCCTCTGTTACGGGACCTCTCTCCTCTGCCTGTGTGTGTGCTGGGCCTAAATATATGCCAATGGACTGTTGCAGTGGTGGGTGACGTGAAGCCTGATTCTCTGCTATGATATGAAGACTGATTCTCTGCTGACATGAAGCCAGATTCTCTGTTACGGGACCTCTCTCCTCTGCCTGGGTGCTGGGCCTAAATTTATGACAATGGACTGTTGCAGTGGTGGCTGACGTGAAGCCTGATTCTCTGCTATGACATGCAGACTGATTCTCTGCTGTCATGAAGCCAGATTGTCTGTTACGGGACCTCTCTGCTCTGCCTGTGTGCTAGGCCTAAATATATGCCAATGGACTGTTGCAGTGGTGGGTGACGTGAAGCCTGATTCTCTGCTATGATATGAAGACTGATTCTCTGCTGACATGAAGCCAGATTGTCTGTTACGGGACCTTTCTCCTCTGCCTGGGTTCTGGGCCTAAATTTATGAAAATTGACTCTTACAGTGGTGGGTGACGTGAAGCCTGATTCTCTGCTATGATATGAAGACTGATTCTCTGCTGACATGAAGCCAGATTGTCTGTTACGGGACCTCTCTCCTCTGCCTGTGTGTGTGCTGGGCCTAAATATATGCCAATGGACTGTTGCAGTGGTGGCTGACGTGAAGCCTCATTCTCTGCTATGACATGCAGACTAATTCTCTGCTGACATGAAGACAGATTCTCTGTTACGGGACCTCCCTCCTCTGCCTGGGTGCTGGGCCTAAATATATGCCAATGGACTGTTGCAGTGGTGGCTGACGTGAAGCCTCATTCTCTGCTATGACATGCAGACTAATTCTCTGCTGACATGAAGACAGATTCTCTGTTACGGGACCTCTCTCCTCTGCCTGGGTGCCGGGGCCTAAATATCTGAGAATGGACTGTTCCAGTGGTGGGTGACGGGAAGCCAGATTCTCTGCTATGGAACCTCTCTCCAATTGATTTTGGTTAATTTTTATTTATTTAATTTTTATTTTAATTCATTTCCCTATCCACATTTGTTTGCAGGGGATTTACCTACATGTTGCTGCCTTTTGCAGCCCTCTAGCTCTTTCCTGGGCTGTTTTACAGCCTTTTTAGTGCCGAAAAGTTCGGGTCCCCATTGACTTCAATGGGGTTCGGGTTCGGGACGAAGTTCGGATCGGGTTCGGATCCCGAACCCGAACATTTCCGGGATGTTCGGCCGAACTTCTCGAACCCGAACATCCAGGTGTTCGCTCAACTCTAGTCACAACCAAATATACCTAGCGATTGTTATTCCCTCTATTTCCTCTCCCAGGTTTCTGTTAGTATTACCGTTCAAAAAAAGGATTTCGTATTTGGCGCTATTGACTTTGAGACCCGAAAATGAGTTGAAACTCAATGACGTTTGAAGAACTTTAGGAAGGTGCAATATCGGATCCTCCATAAATAGCACTATGTCATCTGCGAATAAAGCCAATCGCAAATCTTGGGAGCCCACCTCTAACCCCTCAAAAATTCTGGGGGAATTTAAATATCTGGCCATGGGTTCAATGTCAAGATCGAATAAAAGGGGGAACAGAGGGCAACCCTGCCGCGTTCCCTGTCTTAAAGCGTCTTTGGTGACATGAAACCTGCCAAGGATATCCTGGCAGTGGGATTGGAATATATCCCTGCCAGGATGGAACGAAAGCTACCTCTAAATCCCAGGACATCTAAAACCTGATTGAGCCAGCGCCAACTAATACTGTCAAATGCTTTTTCAGTATCAAGCGTGAAAATAGCTGGGGTTTTGCTTTTGTATTTAAGTGTTTTCGCTGCGGAGAGGGCCAACAGCACTTTCCTAATATTCGTTACCGCAGATCTCCCTTTAATAAATCCCACCTGCAACGGCAAAATCAGGGAAGGGAGGATTTCTGCCATTCTATTTGCCAGGATCTTAGAAAGTATTTTCATGTCCTGATTGATGAGGGAGATAGGTCTATATGAAGAGGGATCTTCAGTGTCCTTGCCATTTTTGTATATAGGGATATTAACGCCATATTCATTTGGTCTGGGATACCCTGCCCCTCCATTATAGATGAATACAATGTAGTCAGCGTCGGTGCTATTTGTTGGCTTAATATTTTATAGAAATCAGACATGTAGCCGTCTGGGCCTGGAGCCTTTCCTGTGGGAAAAGATTTTATTGTAGATTGAATCTCTGCTGCTGAGATTGGCGCATTAAGCATGGTCAGCTGTTCCTTCGAGACTTTTGGTAGAGACAGGGCCTCCAAGAAATTTCTTCCTAGCTCACCATCCCCCTCCCTACTTTCATAAAATTGGGCAAAATAATCCCCTAATACATTAGTGATATGCTGGGGACTATGCACCCTGGTGCCATCGCCTGTACGAATGCTATGGACATGTGTAAGCCGTCTCTTCCCTTTCGTCAGGGATGCCAGTAGTCTGCCTGATTTGTGTCCAAATTTGTGCAGCTCTATATCAAGTTTGGTTCTTTTGAATTGTTCTAGTTTGTCTGCCCACTCGTCAAATTCTCTCTGAGCCGAGACCCACTGTTCTTTACGGTCGGGGGTTTTCTCTAACATGTAATCCCTATATGCCATTTTCTTAATCGAGGATATGTAAGCTATCAAGCGCCCCATCAGAACTGCCTTCCCCGTTTCCCAAAACAGCGCTGGTGAATGAACGTGGTCCAGGTTGTCCCCAAAATATTCCATCCACCAGCCCTGCACTAGCTGCTGGAAATTGTCGTCTGGTAAAAGGAAGCTCGGGAACCTCCAAACATAATCCTGTCCTCTGGGGAAGAGGTCTGTTAGGTCTAGAAGAATTGGGGCATGGTCCGAGATTACCAGATTCCCAATAGCTATCTTGGATACCTTACCTAGGACATTTGGAGACAGAAACATATAGTCTATCCTCGACCAGCTATCATGGACGTGCAAATAATGTGTATACTCTATACCCTAGGGGTGTCGAAGTCTCCAGCTATCCTTCAGGCCCGTAGATTCTGCGAAAGTAGGCAGGTCCACACTTGTTTTTTTACTACCATCATTTTCCCTGTCCTCAAGAGCGTGCATCACTAAGTTAAAGTCCCCTCCCACTATCTTGAAAGAATGAGGGTTGCTCACTATCGTGCTGCTCACCTTTTCCAAGAATCCTTTTTGATCCTGGTTTGGTGCGTAAATATTATATATGCTGTAATCCCCGCAGGGGTCTGATATATGGGTATGCAACATTCTGCCTTCAGTGTCAGGGACATTTTTATGAAGCACGTGAGGAATATGGCGTCCGATCAAAGTCAACACCCCTGCACGCCTTCCCACCGTCTCTGAGCCATATACCGTTCCAACCCAAAGCTTCTCCATTCGGGCGAAGTCATCTCTGGAGAGGTGGGTCTCCTGCAGCAGCGCCACGTTGGCTTTCAGCCATTTAAGCTGCCTTAGGATTTTCATACGTTTGTTGGGGGAACGTAGCCCCTTTACGTTCCATGATATAATTCTCATGTTACACCACTACAGAAGATCTCACATCCCCAGCCAAACTGTTCACTACAAAGGGAGAAGGACTTCACCCGACTCCCACAGAGGGAGTTTGCCTTCCCAGCCGAACACCCCCTCCATCGTATATAGATCGTTTTAAGCTCACCCCCTAGATGTGTAGCGGATATGCCTGTAAACTGGATAAAACAATACTAACTTAGATAATATGAATAATACTGAGAACATCAACATGAGACATAAACACTGGGTCACCACTCCAGATAAATAGACTTTCCTTTTTTCTGGTATATACAGCAATCAAGTATACAGCATTTTCTCACCGTTAGTAAAAGTGTAATCAATAGAGTCCTCCCTTATTTGCTTCTAGATAAATGAGGAAGTGGTCATTCTGCTCACGGGGTTGCATATTGCTGCTTGGCTGAGGACCTCTGTTCTTTATACAATCCACGACCAGTGGAGGTGGAGGTAGGCAGCACGCGGTTCCATCTGCGGCGCACATCCGAGTCATCTGGGGTCATCTGTCGTATTCTTCTTGTAGAGACATCCTCTCCGTCGCAGTGATGAAGGTAGTTCTCAGCTTCCTTTGGGTCTGTGAACTGACATATTGTGCCGTCTCCACGTTTTATCTTAAGGACGGCCGGGTATATCAGCTGAAATTTCTTTATATCAGCTGAAATTCCTTTCTTGTAAAGTCCAGAGCATATGGTGCTAAAGGCTCTACATTTCTGTGTGGTTTCTGCTGAATAATCTGTAAACACCAGTGCTTTATGGCCACGGATGATTAATGGCTCTTTCCTCAGCCTGTAAGTTTTCAAAATGTCCTCTTTATCTGAGTAATCTAGATACTTGCAGATGGCCTGGCGTGGCCTTTGGTTCACAAATGGTGAGGAGGATGGTTCCCTCTGGGGCCCTACATGGTGCGCCCTTTCTACTTTTCGCCTCCCAGTAAAGCCTAGGGCTTGGGGTAAATCTGTCTTAAACAGGCAACGCAGATCTTGTGACTGCACTGACCCCACCAATCTTAAGTTGCTCCTTCTGGACCTATTTTCAAGGTCCACAATTTTTGTGCAAGTTCTTTATGCTGAGTTGCTGCCTCTGCTGGATCCTCCTCTACACATGCCATCCTCTGCTCAAGTTCCTGGAACCTGTGATCGTGCAGTGCTACTTCCTCTTGCAGCTTGTTCAGCTCTGCTTGAATTGTGAAGGATAAGGAAGCAATAAGGTCTGGGGCAAGCTGTTTGGCTACTTCTATAGCCAGTTGTTGGATGTCTACTGCCCCCCAGCTGAGTCAAACATGTCAGCTTGGGTGTTCTCTGCGGCATCGCTCACCTCCCTCTAGTCTCCGCTCTGCGGCATGACAAGATTCTCAAAATGACCTTCGGGTGTATTGAAGACCGTTTTCCACTCATCTCTTTCCTTAATTCTAATCAGATTATAAGCTTCTCTTAAATCCAACTTGGAGAACACCTTGGCTCCGACAATTTGATCAAATAGATCAGAAATCAAAGGAAGGGGATACGGATCACGGACCGTAATGAGATACAATTCCCTGAAATCTAAACACGGTCTAAGTGATCCGTCTTTATTTTTTACGAAAAAGAAGCCAGCGGCCACAGGGGACTTAGATGGCCTAATATGTCCCTTTGCCAAACTCTCTGCAATATACTTCTGCATAACTTCTCTTTCGGGTTGGGAAAGGTTGTATAGTCAAGATTTTGGCAGTTTAGCTCCAGGAATAAGATTGACCGGATAATCATATTCTCGATGTAGAGGCAGCTCCTGAGCTCCATCCTCTGAGAATACGTCCGCAAAATCAGAGAGAAACTGAGGTAGGACCATAGTTGACATCCCTGAGATAAAAGCACAAAGACAGTTGTCCGAACAAAATTTACTCCAGCTACTCATTTGTCTTGTTTGCCAGTCAATAGTAGGGTTATGCTTTATCAGCCACGGTAAACCCAGAACCATCGGAGCAGGCAAGCCCTTCAAAGCAAGAAATGGACTCAACATGTGAATCACCCACCCTTAACTGAATGTCATGAACGATATGAGTAAGACTCTTTTGTGAGAGAGGGGAGGAATCAATAGCAAGCACTGGTATCTCTTTATCTAAAGTGCTAGTTCTAAAACCAAGATTTTGGAGGAACTGAAAATCAATAAGGTTTACCCCCACACCACTGTCAACAAATACCTCAAAATCTAAATTTCCAGAGTCTGTAGTTTTTCATTACTGCTTTGAGGTTTAACAAAAGGACACGCACAAACAAAATGTCCTTCTTTTCCACAGAAGTAACATAGCTTATTCAGCTTCCTAAAATCCCTATCACCTGAGCGAAAGGAAACCTGGCCCAACTGCATAAGCACCTCTCCTGCACCAGATTTAAAAGTCATATTTCCCCGGGGACTAGGTGGGACAGATCCACTTACAGACAGGACCCCCCGCTCGATAGGAATCTTATACCTCTCTCTAAGATGTCTATCAAGCCACACTGCAAAAGACATGACCGTCTCCAATGAATCGGGATACTCATGAAAAGCAAGGGCATCTTTCAACCTCTCAGATAGCCCCTGTCAAAACTGACTCTGGAGTGCAGGATCATTCCACCCCAAGTCAGTTGCCCATCTTCTAAATTCTGCACAATACGACTCTGCAGTACAGTCTCCCTATAACAAACCGCACAGCTAAGATTCAGCCATAGAGACCCGGTCTTGGTCATCATAAATCAAGCCGACGGCTCTAAAAAATTAATCCACCGACCGGAGGGATGGTGAACCGGTCGGCAGAGAAAAAGTCCAGGACTGCGTGTCCCCTTTGAGCAGAGATATAATGATCCCCACTCTTTGATTCTCGTCACCAGATGACATCGGCCACAGACGAAAATACAACCTGCAGGACTCCCTGAACCAAATAAAGTCATCACCACCCCCTGAGAACCTATCAGGGAGAGCGACTTTAGGCTCTAAGCTGACCTGATTTCCTCCAACAGTGCCAGACCCCAGAGCATTCTGACACAGTGCAACAGAACTGCGGAGATCAGCAACCTCCAGCGATGATCCCTGCATGCAATCAACCAAGGCATCCATAGCCTCCATTTCTCAAACAGCAGGGATATGACAGTTTTTTGGACGGGTTATAATGTCATGATATTTAGGTAAGCAGGGATATAACCAAACACGGGAAAACAAACAGAACAAACGACTTGGCCCAAAAACTAGGGAGAAAAGGGTCACCTCCTAGTTATCCCTAAAAGCTTTCCCTAAACTGCTGTGCCCATGTGCATACCCTTAGGGTGGATATGCATATGCCCTCGTGCCTAAACCTAAACACCCTGGGAAAACCCTAAGCAGCAGGGAAAAAGGAAGAGGCAACCTGCTTCTTCAAACCAGGAGGAAGCAAGCATCTCTCTAGAGGCGTAGATAAAACACACAAAGGAAAATAAAGGAGAGGACTTATCTTGAGCAGAGCTGGAGCAGACGATCCACCACAAATCAAGAGCTCCCAGGAAAGAACTATAACCCGCACAGTCCACTGGGGTAAGGAGAGATAAATAGCCTCACTAACAATGAAACCAAGTACACCTGGGGGAAGGTGGATCCAGCTCAAACCAAATAAAAACAAACAGAGAAGTCAGACATGTGCAGCCAGTCTGACAGACCTCCGCACATTCACAGGGTAAGGCGTGACAAGTACATGGATTGCAGGATAAAACTTACCAGGAAAGGTTAAAGGACCTTAAAAGGATTAAGGGTAACCACATTTTAAAGGCGACGCTGGACTCAGGAATGCTGCGCTGGGCACCGGACTGAGGGGTGCGGCTGGGCACCAAGTTAGGAAAGGACATCCCCTTGGGCACCTTATGTAAGTCATTAGCATATCACTAAAATCAATTTTATAAAGAAATAAATCAAGACTATTAGTTAAAAAGGGCATCATTTAATACAGCTCAGGAAGACCTACAAGTAGCTATGTTTTACTGTAGGGGGTAAAATGTGGTGACAGAATCCCTTTTTTCATGTATAGCTTGGAAGAAAGACGAGACAGAGGGGATATGATAGAAACTTTTAAATACATAAAGGTAATCAACACGGTAAAAGAGGAGAGAATATTTAAAAGAAGAACAACTGCTACAAGAGGACATAGTTTTAAATTAGAGGTGCAAAGGTTTAAAAGTAATATCAGGAAGTATTACTTTACTATGAGAGTAGTAGATGCATGGAATAGCCTTCCTGCAGATGTGGTAGCTGCAAATACAGTGGAGGAGTTTAAGCATCCTTCATATAAGATAGGGCCAAGGGCTATTCATAGTATTCAGTATATTGGGCAGACTAGATGGGCCAAATGGTTCTAATCTGCCTACACATTCTATGTTTCTATGTTACTGTGAAGGGGGCACACATCTTGGCATATCAACTGTAAAGGGGGCACGTATTTTGGGATATCTACTGTAAAGGGGGCACATATCTTGGCATATGTACTGTGAGGGGCCACATATCTTGGCATATCTACTGTGAGAGGGCACATATCTTGGCATATCAACTGTGAGGGGCACTTATCTTGGCATATCTACCATGAAGGGGGCACATATAGTAACATAGTACATAAGGCCGAAAAAATACATTTGTCCATCCAGTTCGGCCTGTCATCCTGCAAGTTGATCCAGAGGAAGGCAAAAAAAAAAACTGTGAGGTAGAAGCCAATTTTCCCCACTTTAGGGGAATACAAAATTCCTTCCTGACTCCAATCAGGCAGTCAGAATAACTCCCTGGATCAACGACCCCTCTCTAGTAGCTATAGCCTATAATATTATTACACTCCAGAAATACATTCAGGCCCCTCTTGAATTCCTTTATTGTACTCTCCTCAGGCAGAGAGTTCCATAGTCTCACTGCTCTTACCGTAAAGAATCCTCTTCTATGTTTGTGTACAAACCTTCTGTCATGGCCAATTTATGTTTGACCGTGACGCTGTTGCATGCAGACTGGTTGCCGGGGCAACGTGTAGTTTTCTGTTTGCAAGTACACTTTCCTTTATTTGGTGCTTTCCCCGTTTTGGTTGTCACGGGGTTAATTTAGGTGTGTCTGCTAGGTGTGGTGGGTGTGACCTCAGGCCTCTTTATATGATGGTGTGTTGGAGCCTGTGGTCAGTCTTATTTTGTTGTCTGCCTGTGTAGGAGCTCTGTTCCCTGGCGGTATGTCTTTGTGTCTGTGTGAGTCACCCTTATTTAATATATTGTTTCCTTGGCCTGGCTGTGTGTCCCCTCCGGTGTGTCTCTGTTTTTCTCCCCCACCTGGTGTATGTTGTATTGGTGTGGTTGGTGTATGGAGGTTTTCTGGTGGCGTCTTGGCTCCGAAAGGGGAGTGCTTTCCCGGAGGGGTTTGAGCGAAGACAAGACTGTGGGTTTCCCAGCCTGGAGCCGCATTTCATCTTGGCTACGGCAGGTAAGTGTGGATAGCATAGTTATATTGCTGTTTAACTTACCTGCCGTACTGTTTATCCCATGGTCTTGCTTCCTGTCTGCCACTGGGCCTCTGGAGACACCTTTTCATCCGTGGTGTAGGATGAATTGGTGGTCTCTGCCCTGTCATTAGGCCTAAGGCATTACAGGGATAGTAGGGTCCTAGGTTCGGGAGCATGAGCCCCCTTACCATCTGAGGCAGCTCATGCGCTAGGAATCCAGGGAGAGCTCAGGGCTTTAGGTGGTGACCAGCTCCCTGTGCCCTGCTATCTGGCGTTACAGCCACTGCCATTGCACGGTGGGGGGTTTTCCCCGCTCCCTGCCTTGACACCTTCTTTCCTCCAGATGCAGAGGATGTCCCCTCGTCACAGTCACAGTCCTGGGGATAAATAGATGATGGGATAGATCTCTGTACTGACCCCTGATATATTTATACATAGTAAATAATCTCCCCTCAGTCATATTTTTTCTAAAGTGAATAACCCTAATTTGGATAATCTTTCAGAGTACTATAGTTGCCCCATTCCAGTTATTACTTTAGTTGCCTTCCTCTGGATCCTCTTCAGCTCTGCTATGTCTGCCTTGTTCACAGGAGCCCAGAACTGTACACAGTACTCCATGTGTGGTCTGACTAGTGATTTTTAAACTGGTAGGACTGTGTTCTTATCATTGGCATCTATGCCCCTTTTGATGAAACACATTATCTTATTAGCCTTGGCAGCAGCTGCCTGACACTGTTTTTTGCAGCTTAGTTTGCTGTTTATTAAAATTCCAAAATCATTTTCCATGTCAGTGTTACCAAGTGTTTTACCATTTAGTATGTACGGGTGACTTGCATTATTCCTTCCCATGTGCATAACTTTACATTTGTCAGTGTTAAACCGCATCTGGCACTTCTCTGCCCAAGCCTCCAATCTATCCAGATCCATCTGTAGCAGTATACTGTCCTCTTCAGTGTTAAGTCCTTTACACAGTTTACTGTCATCTGCCAAAATTGATATTTTACTATGCAAGCCTTCTACAAGATCATTAATCAATATATTGAAGAGAATAGGGCACAATACTGATCCTTGAGGTACCCCACTAGTGACAGTGACCCAATCTGAGTGTGTACCGTTAATAACCACCCTCTGTTTTCTATCACTCAGCCAGTTACTTACCCACATACAGACATTTTCTCCCAGCCTGAGCATTCTCATTTTATATACTAACCTTTTATGTGGAACAGTGTCAAATGCTTTGGAGAAGTCCAGATATACGACATCCATTGATACACTGCTGTGAAGTCTAGAATTTACCACCTCATAGAAACTGATTCAATTATTTTGGCATGACCGATCCATCATGAAGCCATGCTGATATTGTGTTATTTGCTTATTTCCATTGAGATGCTCTAAGATAGCATCTCTTAGAAAACCTCAAACAGTTTACCCACAACAGATGTTAAACTTACCGGCCTATAGTTTCCAGGCTCTGTTTTTGGACCCTTTTTGAATATTGGCACCACATTTGCTATGTGCCAATCCTGTGGGACATTCCCTGTCAGTATAGAGTCCGCAAATATCAGAAATAAGGGTCTGGCTACGACATTACTTAATTCCCATAGGCGACTGGGGTGTATGCCATCCGGTCCTGGCGATTTGTCTATTTAAATCTTTTTAAGTCGCTGCTGTACTTCTTCCTGGGTCAGACAGGACACATTTAATGGGGAATTTATTTTTACATTCAGCATTTCATCTGACAGTTTATTTTCCTCAGTGATTACATTGGAGAAAAAAATATTTAACAGCTTTGCTTTCTCCTCGTCGCTCTCTGCGACTCCCCCTCATTACTCTTTAAAGGGCCGACACCTTCCGATTTATACTTTTTAACATTTATATAATTGAAGAACATTTTAGGGTTAGTTTTACTCTCTTTGGCAATTAATCTCTCTGTCTCTAGTTTGACTGCTTTTATTTGTTTTTTACATGTTCTATTTTTTTCCTTATAGTTTTTCAGTGCTTCCATGCCACCCTCCTGTTTTAGTGATTTATATGCTTTCTTTTTGTCATTTATTGCTTTCCTTACAGTTCTATTTATTCACATTGTTTTTTTTTCTTCCTTAACCTTTTATTCCCATACGGTATGTACCTCTCCCAATGAGATTTGTAGGATGCTTTTAAAGATATCCCATTTTGTGGCTGTATTTTTATTTTTGAGGACTTTGTCCCATTTAGTTAGGCCTATGGCCTCTCTTAGTTGGCTAAATTTAGCTTTTTGGAAGTTTGGTATTTTTGTTCCTCCCTGTAGAAATGCTCTTTTGAATGATAATTGGAAAGTTATTACTTTATGGTCACTATTTCCCAGGTGTCCCCCAACCTGCATGTCTGTTGTTCTGTCAGGCCTATTGGTTAATACTAAGTTCAGTATGGCCGTCCCTCTAGTCGGGTCCTGAACCAGGAGGGGGGAGGTTAATTGTCTTTGGTTATTGCCAAGAACCTGTTTCATTTATGGGATGTACAGCTTTCAGTTTCCCAGTCTATATCTTGGTAGTTTAAGTCCCCCATAATAACCACCTTATTATGATTTGCTGCATTGTCTATCTCGTTTAGTAGTAGATTTTCTGTGGACTCTGGTATATTAGGTGGTTTATAGCAAACTTCCATTAGTAATTTATATTTGTTTTTAGCTCAATGTATCTCTACCCACAGTGACTCCACATGTTCATGTCTCTCACTTATATCTTCCCGGAGTGTGGGCTTTAGACAGGACTTTACATAAAGGCAGACCTTAGGGATTGAAACACTGAAAATAAAAGTAGGCACATAAGGACTGATTCACATATATCCGCTCTGTAGCAAGCTCTGTGTAAGGTATTTAACCTATAATATATGCATTTTCATTGCTGTAAGTGCCGTGAAAAATGCCACAAGGGGGCCCACTGAGACTTTTTCGCCAAAGGGCCCACATGAACCTGGAGCCGGCCCTGCTCCCATACACATAAGACAGTCAGCCATTATTGTTGAAATCGTCGGGCTAAGTTGACTTTGCTCTTATGTGTATGGGCATCTTTACTTAAAGAAGTGGTCTTCTCCTTTTCAAGTGATGGCCAATCCTCAGCATAGGCCATCACTCTCTGACTGGCAGGGGTCTGATATCCTTGTACCCCCTCTGCAGTGCTGCTTCCATGAAAGTGCTGCAGTAACTAGCTTCATCCTCTACAAAATGGACTTCTGATCAGTAGTGTTGAGTGGGAATATTCGAATAACGAATATTTTTAGCGAATTTCGGAACTTTGAGAATTTGCGAATATTTTGAATATAGTGCTATGTATTCGCTATATCGAATATTCGTGAATTTTAAACATCTGAAAACATAATCCCTCACTGCTTCTTGATTGTGGGCCAATGAGTCATTGGCCCACAAACAAATTTGTCTGGAAGGAATCATTTTTTCATATTAAATAATATATTCGCTATATTGCTATAACTTAGTTTTTTTGAATATTTGTCATATTCTAAAACATGAACATATAGCAATTTAGCGAATATTCGTAAAATACTAACATTGAGCAATTTAGCTAATATAGTGCTATAATCTTTTTTTAAGAGTCTTAATTTTTTTTATATCTGAAGTTCAGAAGAGAATTTTTTTTTACAACTATTAGACAAAGAAGATTATACCACTCACTATATTAGCTAAATCGATCGAGTCTACATTATTTTTTTGAATATTCGCTATATTGCAAGAAGCAAGGTGGAATCAATCTTGTTATTCGAATTCCCGATTTTTAACAATGTCCGTCATCCACAGATCCCCCCATAACAGTGTCCGTCATCCAGAGATCCCCCATAACAGTGTCCGTCATCCACAGATCCCCCCATAACACTGTCCGTCATCCACAGATCCCCCCATAACAGTGTCCGTCTTACACAGATCCCCCCATAACAGTGTCTGTCATCCACAGATCCCCCATAACAGTGTCCGTCATCCACAGATACCCCCATAACAGTGTCCGTCATCCACAGATCCCCAGTAATAGTGCCATCCACAGACCATTAGTTCCAAACCCACGAAAAGCACACCAAATTATTTTCTTATTTTCCTCCCCAAAAACCTAGGTCCGTCTTATGGGCCGGTGCGTCTTATAGGGCGAAAAATAAGGTATATTCTTTTATTGATAAAACACCCTTTTTGTGGAAGAATACACAATATTTCAGGCCTTGCAGCATAAGCACGTTTGAAATTTCTAGGTTATATACTGCTGCCATATTGAGTTATTAAACAAACACCCGGTTGGGCAAAAACAGTTTGTTTGGCAGCCTTTGCTGCATATGTCATTGTGAGATACACCATTAATACTTTTGGGTTAGATTCAGAGATTTGAAATACCGCCATTAGGTGCACCAATATTTAATTCAGGTCTACAGTGGTTCAGGCCGTGTGAGATACACCCTTTACATACAGGGGTTTGATTCAGGCATTTGAAATACAGCCATTTTGGGAAAATAAATCTTTAATTCAGGCCTACACAGGTTCAGGCCGTGTGAGGTACACCCTTTACATACAGGGGTTTGATTCAGGCATTTGAAATAAATCTTTAATTCAGGCCTACAGTGGTTCAGGCCGTGTGAAATACACCCTTTACATACAGGAGTTTGATTCAGGCATTTGAAATACAGCCATTTTGGGCAAATAAATCTATAAATCAGGCCTACACTGGTACAGGCCGTGTGAGATACACCCTTAATACATTTGGGTTAGATACAGACAGATTTGAAATACCGCCATTTGGTGCATCATTATTTAATTCAGGCCTACAGTGGTTCAGGCCGTGTGAGATACACCCTTTACATACAGGGGTTTGATTCAGGCATTTGAAATACAGCCATTTTGGGCAAAGAAATCTTTAATTCAGTTCTACACTGGTTCAGGCCGTGTTAGATACACCCTTTACATACAGGGGTTTGATTCAGGCATTTGAAATACAGCCATTTTGGGCAAAGAAATTTTTAATTTAGGCCTAGTCTGGTTCAGGCCATGTAAGATACACCCTTTACATACTGTCGTTCTATTCTACTATTAATTAAACTCCCATTTATGACAAGATCCTAAATTTGAGAAATATGAGGAGCGCTTCAAATAAGGGACGTGGCCCAGGTCGTGGTGCTGCTGGTGGAGCTCCTGTTGCAGGGAGAGGACGTGGTCGATCTGTGCCAGCTACACGCACAAGTGAAACCCCTTCCTCAGGTGTGAGTAGGCGACAGAACCTGCAGCGGTATTTGGTCGGGCCTAATGCGGCTATACGAATGGTGAGGCCTGAACAAGTACAGGCGATAGTAGATTGGGTTGCTGACAGTGGATCCAGTTCCTTCACATTGTCTCCCACTCAGTCTCCTGCTGAAAGACCACAGTTGGCACCTGCAGCCTATGTCCATCAGTCTTTCACCTCACCCCCTTGCAAATCAGCCAAGCAGTCTGAGCCCCAAGTAATGCAGCAGTCTCTTCTGCTTTTTAATGACTATGTTAGCAGGGTTTTCCAGGGCCATCCACCTAGCCCTGCCCCAGAAGTGGAAGAAATTGAGTGCACCAATGCCCAACCACTTATCTTTTAAGATGAGTACATGTGAGGACCATCGCAGCACGTCTCGAATGATGACGAAACACAGGTGCCAACTGCTGGGGCTATCGAAAGTGTGCAGACCGACAATGAAGGCAGGGGTGAAGACTGGGTGGAAGATGATGTGGAGTACGATGAGGTCCTCGACCCCACATGGAATCAAGTTCATGCGAGTGACCTATGTAGTTCGGAGGAAGAGGCCGTGGTCGCACAGAGCCACCAGCATAGCAGAAGAGCGAGCAGGGTACAAAAGCGGAGCGGCCGTCCTCTAGACAGTACGCCTGCTACTTGCCAACAGCAGCAAGGGACCAAGCACACCAAAGCCAGCTCCAAGGAGTGCCCTGGCATGGCATTTCTTCAGACATTCTGACGACAAGACACAAGTGGTTTGCACGCTGTGCAAGCAGAGCCTGAAGCGAGGCATAAACGTTCTCTACCTGAGCACAACCTGCATGACCAGGCATTTAAGTGCAAAGCACGAGTTGCAGTGGAGTGGACTCCTCAAAAACCAAGAAAGGTCTCTGGTTCCTTCTGCTTCATCTTATGCTGCAGTCTTGGCCTCTTCACCCACCTCTGGAGTGACAGTGCCACCTGCCACCCTGCAAACAGAGGATCTGCCAGCAACACCAACACCTGGGTCACAAAGCATCTCCACAATGTCCCAAGGAAGCGTTCAGCTCTCCATCTCCCAAACGCTGGAGAGGAAGAGGAAGTACCCCCCTACCCACCTGCGATCCCTAGCCCTGAATGGCAGCATTTCTAAATTACTGGCCTTTGAAGTGCTGTCATTCCGTCTGGTGGAGACTGATAGTTTTAAAGGCCTTATGGCGGTGGCTGTCCCACAATACGTCGTGCCCAGCCGCCACTACTTTTCAAGCCATCCCTTCCCTGCACAACCAAGTAGGGGACAAAATCAGGTGTGCACTGCGCAATGCCATCTGTGGCAAGGTGCACCTGACTAAGGATACGTCGACAAGTAAGCACGGTCAGGGCCGTTATATCTCCATAACAGCACACTGGTTAAATGCAGTGGCGGCTGGGCCTGAGGCGAATAGCAGTTTGGCGCATGTCCTTCCACCACTGAGGATTTAATGGCGCTTCAGTTTGCCTCCTGTTGCTTCCTCCTCCTACTCTGCTTCCATATCCTCTACCAGCTCCTCATCCAGTCAGCGTAACAGCAACTTCAGCACAGCCAGGGGCAAACGACAGCAGGCAGTTTTAAAACTTATCTGTTTGGGGGACAAACCCCACACCGTGCAGCAGCTGTGGACGGGCCTTGAACAACAGTGAGTGGTTTGTGCCAGTCATCCTCAAGCCCGGCCTGGTGGTTTGCAATAATGGGCAAAAAACTCGTAGCAGCTCTGGAACTAGCCGGTTTGACGCACATCCCTTGCCTGGTGCATGTGCTGAATTTGGTGGTGCAGAGATTCCTTAAAAATTACCCCGATATGTCAAGTTGGTGGAACAGCACCACTTCACCAGCAATGACTGGGCCTCTATACGAGACCTGTGTTCCTTGTTGCGCTGTTTCGAGTACTCCACCAACATGGCCAGTGCCGATAACGCTGTTCTCAGCGTTACTATCCCACTTCTATGCCTCCTTGAAAAAACACTCCTGGCGATGATGGAAGAGGATGTGGCACAGAAGGAGTAGGAGGAAGAGGGATCATTTCGTAGGGTTTCCGGCCAGTTATTCCCAAGTGGCTCCGAGGGTGAGTTCCTGCACCAACAAACCCAAGGTACACAATTGTCCAGCCAGGGCACAGTTCTGGATGATGACGAGGTGGAGGATGAGGAGGAGGAGATGGAGGAGGAGGAACCATGTTCACAGCAGGGTGGCACCCAGACCAGCTCATGGCCTTCACTGGTGCGTGGATGGGGGGATACAGAGGACACAGATGATACACCTCCCACAGAGGACAGCTTTTTGTTGCCTCTGGGCAGCCTGGCACACATGAGCGATTAGATGCTGCAGTGTCTCCGCAACGACCGCCGAGTTGCCCACATTCTAACTTGTGCTGATTACTGCGAGACCTGTGTTCCTTGTTGCGCTGTTTAGAGTACTGCACCAACATGGCAAGTGCCATTAGTGCCGTTCTCAGCATTTCTATCCCACTTCTATGCCTCTTTGAAAAAACGCTGCTGGCGATGACGGAAGAGGATGTGGCACAGGAGGAGGAGGAGGAAGAGGGATCATTTCATAGGGTTTCCGGCCAGTCATTCACAAGTGGCTCTGAGGGTGGGTTTCTGCACCCACAAACGCCAGGTACACAATTGTCCAGCCAGGGCACAGTTCTGGAGGAGGACGAGATGGAGGATGAGGAACCATGTTCACAGGGTGGCACCCAGACCAGCTCATGGCCATCACTGGTGCGTGGCTGGGGGGATACAGAGGACACAGACGATACACCTCCCACAGAGGACAGCTTTTCGTTGCCTCTGGGCAGCCTGGCACACATGAGCAATTACATGCTGCAGTGTCTCCGCAACGACCGCCGAGTTGCCCACATTCTAACTTGTGCTGATTACTGGGTGGCCACGCTGCTGGATCCCCATTACAAGGACAACATACCATCCTTAATTCCGTCACTGGAGCGTGATCGTAAGATGCGCGAGTACAAGGGCACGCTGGTAGACGCGCTGCTAGTGGCATTCCCACCTGACAGCGGGGGCACAGTGGAAGCACAAGGCGAAGGCAGAGGAGGAGGAAGAGATCACCAACGCAGGTGGGGCACCACCAGCACCTTAGAAGACAGGGTTAGCATGGCCGAAATGTGGAAAAGCTTTGTCAGCACGCTACAACAACCAGCACCACCAGCTGATATGGAATGTCTTAGCAGGAGGCAGCATTTGACCAACATGGTGGAGCAGTATGTGTGCACATGCCTACACGTACTGAATGACGGGTCTGCCCCCTTCAACTTCTGGGTCTCCAAATTGGGCACATGGCCTGAGCTTGCCCTTTACGCCTTGGAGGTGCTGGCATGCCCTGCAGCCATTGTATTATCTGAACGTGTGTTTAACACGGCTGCCTGTCCACAGCCAATATGGACAAGCTCACGTTCATTAAAATGAACCAGGCATGAATCCCTCAGGACTTGTCCGTACCTTGTGCAGAATAGACATGTATACCGGCACTAACCAGCCATTGTTATACTGCAGCGCAATTAAAACCAAAAACCTGTGTTGGCTACCTTCACCGCCGCTTCCGCCTACACCGCTACATCCACCGCCTCCTCAAACTCCTACTCCATATGGAACTCTACCTCATAAATCTAAATTTTTTTATTTATTTGTACGTATTTTATATCATTTCACTACTTTGTCATTTACATTTTAGGGTGAAATTCACCAATTTTTGGGTGTATAGTACCACTGCTATACCTAGTAGGCCGGTTAAAAAAAAAATTGTCATTTACATTTTCGGGTAAAATTAACCAATTTTTGGGTGTATAGTGCCACTGCTATACCTAGTAGGCCGGTTAAAAAAATAAAATAATTGTCATTTACATTTTCGGGTGAAATTCACCAATTTCGGTGTGTATAGTACCACTGCTATACCTAGTAGCGGTAAAAAAATAAAATAAATTGTCAGTTATGTATTCTGGTGAAATCCCCAATTTTTGGGCATGATGTACCACTGCTATACCTAGCAGACAGGTTAAAAAAAATATATAAAATAGTCAGTTACAGTTTTTGTTGAAATTCACCAATTTTTGGGTGTAATGTACCCCTCCTCTACCTAGTTGACAGCTTAATAAATTTCAATAATTTTTCTGTTACATTCTTGGGTTGACATTATACAATTTTAGATGTGAATAAACACCTGCTCTGCATAGGTGACAGGGAATAACATTTTTGGGTGTATAGGACCACTGCTATACCTAGTAGGCCGGTCAAAAAAATAAAATAATTGTCATTTTTATTTTCGGGTGAAATTCACCAATTTTGGTGGGTATAGTACCACTGCTATACCTAGTAGACCGGTTAAAAAAAATAAAAAATTATCAGTTATATATTCTGGTGAAATTCATTCTTGGGTTGACATTATACAATTTTAGACGTGAATAAACACCTGCTCTGCATAGGTGACAGGGAAATGGCTCTGTGCTTTTTTCTCCAAGAAACTCTCGGCCGCTGAAAGAAATTATGATGTAAGAGATAGAGAGTTGCTGGCCATTAAATTGGCATTTGAGGAATCGCGTCATTGTTTGGAGGGGGCTACTCATCCTTTTACGGTATATACTGACCACAAGAATTTGGCTTACCTGCAGTCTACTAAGCGCCTGAATCCTAGACAGGCTAGATGGTCACAGTTTTTTTTACTAGGTTCAATTTTGTGGTCACCTTTCGCCATGGGGTTAAAAACGTCAAGGCAGATGCGTTGTCACGTAGTTTTCCTGGGGGGAGTGATTCGGAGGATCCCGCTCCGATTTTGGCTGATGGGGTGGTGGTTTCCGCTCTGTACCCCGAGTTGGAGATGGAGGTGTTGGGGGCCGAGGAGGAGGCTCCTGATTCCTGTCCTCCAGACAAGTTGTTTGTTCCTGCTGAACTGCGATACAAGGTGTTCAAGGAACATCATTATACGGTCCTTGCGGGACATCCTGGAAGCAAATCCACCATAGATTTTATTTTCTGGAGATTCTGGTGGCCAGGGCTGCGCAAGGGTGTGGAGAGTTATGTGGCAGCTTGTGAGACCTGTGCACGTGCGAAGGTGGCTCACACTCGGCCTTCAGGATCTTATCTTCCTTTGTCCATCCCGTCTCGTCCTTGGACGCATTTGTCCATGGACTTTATTACCGATTTACCGATTTTCCTCTGGGAAAACTGTGATTTTGGTGGTAGTGGACCGCTTCAGTAAGATGGCCCACTTTGTACTGTTACCTAGCTTGCCCAATGCCAAAACTCTCGCTCAGGTTTTTTATCGATAACATTGTAAAACTACATGGAATTCCCTCTGATGTGGTGTCTGATAGTGGGACGCAATTTGTTTCCAGGTTTTGGAGGGCATTTTGCTCTCATCTGGGAATTGAACTGTCTTTCTCTTCGGCTGTTCATCCCCAGTCGAATGGTCAGACAGAGCGCACTAACCAAAACCTGGAGACCTATTTGAGGTGTTTTTTTTGCCGAGAACCAGTATAACTGGTCCTTGTTCTTGTCTCTAGCCGAATTTGCCTTGAATAACCGTAGACAGGAGTCCACTGATAAGTCGCCACTTTTTGACGCATATGGTTTTCACCCACAGTTTGGTACTTTTTCTGGGACTGGATCTTCTGGAATGCCAGAAGAGGAGAGATTCTCTTCCGCTTTGTCATCTATCTGGCGGAAGAATCAAGTTAATTTGGAAAATATTGTGAAAGATATAATTGGATGGCTGAAAGGAGACGTATGACTGGTCTGGACCTGTCTGTGGCTGATTCGGTGTGGTTGTCTACAAAAAACATTAAGCTCAAGGTACCATCTTGGAAACTGGGTCCAAGATTTATGCGCCCTTACAAAATCTCTGCTGTGGTCAACCCGGTGCCGTTTCATCTGGATCTTCCGCAGACCTGGAAGATCCATAATGTGTTTCACAGGTTTTTACTGAAGAAATATGTGGAACCTGTGGAACCATCTCCATTGCCACCTCCCCCTGTCCTGGTGGATGGCAATTTAGAGTTTGAGATCTCTAGGATTCTTGACTCACGTGTTCTTCGGGGTTCCCTCCACTACCTAGTGCACTGGAAGGGATACTGTCCCGAGGAAAGAATGTGAATTCCGGCTTCTGATGTTAGTGCTAGCCGCTTGGTGAGGGCCTTTCACAGGGCACACCCGGATAAAATTGGTCCGGGGTGTCCGGAGGTCACCTGTAGAAGGGGGGGGGGGGTACTGTCACGCCTTTCCCTGTGAATGTGCGGAGATCTGTCAGACTGGCTGCACATGTCTGACTCCTCTCTTTGTTTTGGTTTGGGTTTGAGCTGGATCCACCTTCCCTCAGGTGTACTGGATTGATTGTTAGTGAAGCTATTTATTCCTCCTTCCCCCAGTGGCCTGTGTGGGTTATAGTTCATTCCTGTGGGCTTTGGATGTGTTGTGGATCGTCTGCTCCAGCTCAGCTCAAGATAAGTCCTCTTTGTTTCTTCCCTTGGTGTCTTTTATCTAGGCCTCTAGGGAGACGCTTGCTTCCTCCTGTTTGAAGAAGCAGGTCGCCTCTTCCCTTTTCCCTACTGCTAAGGGTTTTCCCAGAGAGTATAGACTTAGGCACGAGGGCATGTGCATATCCACCATTAGGGTATGCACATGTGCACAGCAGTATAGGGAAAGCCTTAGGGATCGCTAGGAGGTGACCCTTTTCTCCCTAGCTTTTGGGCCTAGTCATTTGTTCTGTTTGTTTTCCCTGTGTTTGGTTATTTCCCTGTTTAACTACCTATCGTGACAAAGGGCTGCAATATTAAGTATTTTGCACAAAAACAGAATATGAAAGCTGTATATAACGCTTGAATTTCACACGTGCAGATGCAGTAAGGGCTGTAAAATAGTGTATTTTGCCAAAAAAAGTGTGTTTTTAAAAACCCTGAAAATTATGGCTGCATTTCTAGCTAAAATTTCACACGGACTAATCCTGCAAAGGCACCAGATGTTGGATATTGCCAAAAAAGGGTGTTTTTTTAAACCAGATTATTATTGCCGTATTTCTAGCTTGGATTTGAATGTCACAAAAGCACAGATGCAGTGCTGATGCACATGTAATTTTTGTTATCAAACCTTAAAGATTTTACCCACTGGCTAGGGGATAATTGTTTGATTGGTGGGGATCTGACCATTGAGACCCTCACCAATCACAAGAATGGGAATATTGAGTACTACCCCCCATATGAATTGAATGGTGGTTGCTCATGTGCTCTGTGGCTCCATTCATGTCTATTGAACTGCAGGAGCAAGACATGTACAGTCAGTGCTCAGTTACCTCTGGCAGTCGTATAGAAATGAGTAAAGCAGCAAGCATGCAGGTTTGACCACTGCTTTATCCATATTGGGGAGACAGCACCCCCATTCTCATAATCTATGGGGTTCCCAACCGTTTAGACACTTATGGACAGGAGAAAAGTTAGAATTTTTGGCTTCTTCCTAGGCCAGTGACGTCAGAGCTCCAGTGAGCGCAGTGGGTCCCTAAAAGAGTTGAACGGCTGGGGGTGTGAGAGGCTGGCACTCGGACCCCCGCTGACATGTTAATCATGACCTACCCTGAGAATAGAAAAGAAAGTAATAATAGTTAAGAGCAGCACCCACGGACCTTATCGACACTACCGGAATGCAACAGTCTGACCACGACCGCAGATCCCATTCCCCAGCGGTCCACATATCAGTAATCAAAAGCAGGTGACGGCAGCCTCTCCAGACGATCTTTATTCATCGTACATCCATGAATGTGTACAGAAAGAGCAATAAAGTGCAAAGTTTCAGCATGCTTGAAAAAGTCTACAATGTAGCCAAAACATTGCACTTTATTGCTCATTCTGTACACATTCATGGATGTACGATGAATAAAGATCCTCTGGAGATGCTGCCGTCACCTGTTGTTTGATTGCTACCCTGAGAATAGATCATCATTATCTTTTCCAAGATAACTGCTTTAACTTTAAAGGCTTGTTAAAATTTTCTTCGTTACCTTTTCATGTGTTTGCAAACCTGTAAACGTTTACATCCTCCTTTCACCTTTGTGCAAGATTTTATTGTTTGTTATGAATAGAGTTGAGCGAACACCTGGATGTTCGGGTTCGAGAAGTTCGGCCGAACATCCCGGAAATGTTCGGGTTCGGGATCCGAACCCGATCCGAACTTCGTCCCGAACCCGAACCCCATTGAAGTCAATGGGGACCCGAACTTTTCGGCACTAAAAAGGCTGTAAAACAGCCCAGGAAAGAGCTAGAGGGCTGCAAAAGGCAGCAACATGTAGGTAAATCCCCTGCAAACAAATGTGGATAGGGAAATGAATTAAAATAAAAATTAAATAAATAAAAATTAACCAAAATCAATTGGAGAGAGGTTCCATAGCAGAGAATCTGGCTTCCCGTCACCCACCACTGGAACAGTCCATTCTCAGATATTTAGGCCCCGGCACCCAGGCAGAGGAGAGAGGTCCCGTAACAGAGAATCTGTCTTCATGTCAGCAGAGAATTAGTCTGCATGTCATAGCAGAGAATGAGGCTTCACGTCAGCCACCACTGCAACAGTCCATTGGCATATATTTAGGCCCAGCACCCAGGCAGAGGAGGGAGGTCCCGTAACAGAGAATCTGGCTTCATGTCAGCAGAGAATCAGTCTTCATATCATAGCAGAGAATCAGGCTTCACGTCACCCACCACTGTAAGAGTCAATTTTCATAAATTTAGGCCCAGAACCCAGGCAGAGGAGAAAGGTCCCGTAACAGACAATCTGGCTTCATGTCAGCAGAGAATCAGTCTTCATATCATAGCAGAGAATCAGGCTTCACGTCACCCACCACTGTAAGAGTCAATTTTCATAAATTTAGGCCCAGAACCCAGGCAGAGGAGAAAGGTCCCGTAACAGACAATCTGGCTTCATGTCAGCAGAGAATCAGTCTTCATATCATAGCAGAGAATCAGGCTTCACGTCACCCACCACTGTAAGAGTCAATTTTCATAAATTTAGGCCCAGAACCCAGGCAGAGGAGAAAGGTCCCGTAACAGACAATCTGGCTTCATGTCAGCAGAGAATCAGTCTTCATATCATAGCAGAGAATCAGGCTTCACGTCACCCACCACTGTAAGAGTCAATTTTCATAAATTTAGGCCCAGAACCCAGGCAGAGGAGAAAGGTCCCGTAACAGACAATCTGGCTTCATGTCAGCAGAGAATCAGTCTTCATATCATAGCAGAGAATCAGGCTTCACGTCACCCACCACTGTAAGAGTCAATTTTCATAAATTTAGGCCCAGAACCCAGGCAGAGGAGAAAGGTCCCGTAACAGACAATCTGGCTTCATGTCAGCAGAGAATCAGTCTTCATATCATAGCAGAGAATCAGGCTTCACGTCACCCACCACTGTAAGAGTCAATTTTCATAAATTTAGGCCCAGAACCCAGGCAGAGGAGAAAGGTCCCGTAACAGACAATCTGGCTTCATGTCAGCAGAGAATCAGTCTTCATATCATAGCAGAGAATCAGGCTTCACGTCACCCACCACTGTAAGAGTCAATTTTCATAAATTTAGGCCCAGAACCCAGGCAGAGGAGAAAGGTCCCGTAACAGACAATCTGGCTTCATGTCAGCAGAGAATCAGTCTTCATATCATAGCAGAGAATCAGGCTTCACGTCACCCACCACTGTAAGAGTCAATTTTCATAAATTTAGGCCCAGAACCCAGGCAGAGGAGAAAGGTCCCGTAACAGACAATCTGGCTTCATGTCAGCAGAGAATCAGTCTTCATATCATAGCAGAGAATCAGGCTTCACGTCACCCACCACTGTAAGAGTCAATTTTCATAAATTTAGGCCCAGAACCCAGGTAGAGGAGAAAGGTCCCGTAACAGACAATCTGGCTTCATGACAGCAGAGAATCAGTCTGCATGTCATAGCAGAGAATCAGGCTTCACGTCAGCCACCACTGCAACAGTCCATTGTCATAAATTTAGGCCCAGCACCCAGGCAGAGGAGAGAGGTCCCGTAACAGACAATCTGGCTTCATGTCAGCAGAGAATTAGTCTGCATGTCATAGCAGAGAATCAGGCTTCATGTCAGCCACCACTGCAACAGTCCATTGGCATATATTTAGGCCTAGCACACAGGCAGAGGAGAGGTTCATTCAACTTTGGGTAGCATCGCAATATAATGGTAAAATGAAAATAAAAATAGGATTGAATGAGGAAGTGCCCTGGAGTCCAATAATATATGGTTATGGGGAGGTAGTTAATGTCTAATCTGGACAAGGGACGGACAGGTCCTGTGGGATCCATGCCTGGTTCATTTTTATGAACGTCAGCTTGTCCACATTGGCTGTAGACAGGCGGCTGCGTTTGTCTGTAATGACGCCCCCTGCCGTGCTGAATACACGTTCAGACAAAACGCTGGCTGCCGGGCAGGCCAGCACCTCCAAGGCATAAAAGGCTAGCTCTGGCCACGTGGACAATTTAGAGACCCAGAAGTTGAATGGGGCCGAACCATCAGTCAGTACGTGGAGGGGTGTGCACACGTACTGTTCCACCATGTTAGTGAAATGTTGCCTCCTGCTAACACGTTGCGTATCAGGTGGTGGTGCAGTTAGCTGTGGCGTGTTGACAAAAGTTTTCCACATCTCTGCCATGCTAACCCTGCCCTCAGAGGAGCTGGCCGTGACACAGCTGCCTTGGCGACCTCTTGCTCCTCCTCTGCCTTGGCCTTGGGCTTCCACTTGTTCCCCTGTGACATTTGGGAATGCTCTCAGTAGCGCGTCTACCAACGTGCGCTTGTACTCGCGCATCTTCCTATCACGCTCCAGTGCAGGAAGTAAGGTGGGCACATTGTCTTTGTAGCGTGGATCCAGCAGGGTGGCAACCCAGTAGTCCGCACAGGTTAAAATGTGGGCAACTCTGCTGTCGTTGCGCAGGCACTGCAGCATGTAGTCGCTCATGTGTGCCAGGCTGCCCAGGGGTAAGGACAAGCTGTCCTCTGTGGGAGGCGTATCGTCATCGTCCTGCCTTTCCCCCCAGCCACGCACCAGTGATGGACCCGAGCTGCGTTGGGTGCCACCCCGCTGTGACCATGCTTCATCCTCATCCTCCTCCACCTCCTCCTCATCCTCGTCCTCCTCGTCCTCCAGTAGTGGGCCCTGGCTGGCCACATTTGTACCTGGCCTCTGCTGTTGCAAAAAACCTCCCTCTGAGTCACTTCGAAGAGACTGGCCTGAAAGTGCTAAAAATGACCCCTCTTCCTCATCCTCCTCCTCCTCCTCCTGGGCCACCTCCTGTTCCATCATCGCCCTAAGTGTTTTCTCAAGGAGACATAGAAGTGGTATTGTAACGCTGATAACGGTGTCATCGCCACTGGCCATGTTGGTGGAGTACTCGAAACAGCGCAACAGGGCACACAGGTCTCGCATGGAGGCCCAGTCATTGGTGGTGAAGTGGTGCTGTTCTGTAGTGCGACTGACCCGTGCGTGCTGCAGCTGAAACTCCACTATGGCCTGCTGCTGCTCGCACAGTCTGTCCAGCATGTGCAAGGTGGAGTTCCACCTGGTGGGCACGTCGCATATGAGGCGGTGAGCGGGAAGGCCGAAGTTACGCTGTAGCGCAGACAGGTGAGCAGCGGCAGGATGTGAACGCCGGAAGCGCGAACAGACGGCCCGCACTTTATGCAGCAGCTCTGACATGTCGGGGTAGTTGTGAATGAACTTCTGCACCACCAAATTCAGCACATGCGCCAAGCAAGGGATGTGCGTCAAATTGGCTAGTCCCAGAGCTGCAACGAGATTTCGCCCATTATCACACACCACCAGGCCGGGCTTGAGGCTCACCGGCAGCAACCACTCGTCGGTCTGTTGTTCAATACCCCGCCACAACTCCTGTGCGGTGTGGGGCCTGTCCCCCAAACATATGAGTTTCAGAATGGCCTGCTGACGTTTACCCCGGGCTGTGCTGAAGTTGGTGGTGAAGGTGTGTGGCTGACTGGATGAGCAGGTGGAAGAAGAGGAGGAGGAAGCCGAGAAGGAGGAGGTGGCAACAGGAGGCAAAGAATGTTGCCCTGCGATCCTTGGCGGCGGCAGGACGTGCGCCAAACAGCTCTCCGCCTGGGGCCCAGCTGCCACTACATTTACCCAGTGTGCAGTTAGGGAGATATAGCGTCCCTGGCCGTGCTTACTGGTCCACGTATCTGTGGTTAGGTGGACCTTGCTACAGATGGCGTTGCGCAGTGCACACTTGATTTTATCGGATACTTGGTTGTGCAGGGAAGGCACGGCTCTCTTGGAGAAGTAGTGCCGGCTGGGAACAACATACTGTGGGACAGCAAGCGACATGAGCTGTTTGAAGCTGTCTGTGTCCACCAGCCTAAATGACAGCATTTCATAGGCCAGTAGTTTAGAAATGCTGGCATTCAGGGCCAGGGATCGAGGGTGGCTAGGTGGGAATTTACGCTTTCTATCAAATGTTTGTGAGATGGAGAGCTGAACGCTGGCGTGTGACATGGTTGAGACGCTTGGTGACGGAGGTGGTGGTGGTGGTGTTGGTGGTACATCCCCTGTTTGCTGGGCGGCAGGTGCCAACGTTCCTCCAGAGGTGGAGGAAGAGGCCGAGGCGGCAGCAGCAGAATAGGCCGAGGCGGCAGCAGCAGAAGAGGTAGCAGGGGGAGCCTGAGTGACTTCCTTGGTTTTAAGGTGTTTACTCCACTGCAGTTCATGCTTTGCATGCAGGTGCCTGGTCATGCAGGTTGTGCTCAGGTTCAGAACGTTAATGCCTCGCTTCAGGCTCTGATGGCACAGCGTGCAAACCACTCGGGTCTTGTCGTCAGCACATTGTTTGAAGAAGTGCCATGCCAGGGAACTCCTTGAAGCTGCCTTTGGGGTGCTCGGTCCCAGATGGCGGCGGTCAGTAGCAGGCGGAGTCTCTTGGCGGCGGGTGTTCTGCTTTTGCCCACTGCTCCCTCTTTTGCTACGCTGTTGGCTCGGTCTCACCACTGCCTCTTCCTCCGAACTGTGAAAGTCAGTGGCACGACCTTCATTCCATGTGGGGTCTAGGACCTCATCGTCCCCTGCATCGTCTTCCACCCAGTCTTGATCCCTGACCTCCTGTTCAGTCTGCACACTGCAGAAAGACGCAGCAGTTGGCACCTGTGTTTCGTCATCATCAGAGACATACTGAGGTGGTATTCCCATGTCCTCATCATCAGGAAACATAAGTGGTTGTGCGTCAGTGCATTCTATGTCTTTCACCGCTGGGGAAGGGCTAGGTGGATGCCCTTGGGAAACCCTGCCAGCGGAGTCTTCAAACAGCATAAGAGACTGCTGCATAACTTGAGGCTGAGACAGTTTCCCTGGTATGCATGGGGGTGATGTGACAGACTGATGGGGTTGGTTTTCAGGCGCCATCTGTGCGCTTTCTGCAGAAGACTGGGTGGGAGATAATGTGAACGTGCTGGATCCACTGTCGGCCACCCAATTGACTAATGCCTGTACCTGCTCAGGCCTTACCATCCTTAGAACGGCATTGGGCCCCACCATATATCGCTGTAAATTCTGGCGGCTACTGGGACCTGAGGTAGTTGGTACACTAGGACGTGTGGATGTGGCAGAACGGCCACGTCCTCTCCCAGCACCAGAGGGTCCACTAACACCACCACGACCATGTCCACGTCCGCGTCCCTTACTAGATGTTTTTCTCATTGTTATGGTTCACCACAACAACAAATATATTATTTGGCCCAATGTATTGTATTCAAATTCAGCGGGATATAAATTTGAGGCCTAGTATTTAGGCGCTGGGTGACCGGTATGGATTTAGTGACAGAATTAGACTTGGAAATGCACAGAAGCGTGTGTGTGAAGTTATTCTGAATGACCCAATGTGCACCTTGAATATTATATACCCTTTTGGGATAGATTTCAAATAGCTCTGATATAGCAGGAACCACTAAATTATGAAATTGCTAAATTGGGAATTGTACTTCAACCCAGAACAAAAAATGTGCTTTGACGGGCACTAAATAACTTTCCCAGCTACAACAGGACAGCGGTAACGAGAGATTTAGAGGGATTTAAATTTGAGGCCTAGTATTTAGGCGCTGGGTGACAGGTATGGGTTTAGTGACAGAATTAGACTTGGAAATACACAGTAGCGGGTGTGTGTGAAGTTATTCTGAATGACCCAATGTGCACCTTCAATATTATATACCCTTTTTGGGATAGATTTCAAATAGCTCTGATATAGCAGGAACCACTAAATTATGAAATTGCTAAATTGGGAATTGTACTTCAACCCAGAACAAAAAATGTGCTTTGACGGACACTAAATATCTTGCCCAGCAACAACAGTACAGCGGTAACGAGAGATTTAGCGGGATATAAATTTGAGGCCTAGTATTTAGGCGCTGGGTCACCGGTATGGATTTAGTGACAGAATTAGACTTGGAAATGCACAGAAGCGTGTGTGTGAAGTTATTCTGAATGACCCTATGTGCACCTTCAATATTATATACCCTTTTAGGGATAGATTTCAAATAGCTCTGATATAGCAGAAACCACTAAATTATGAAATTGCTAAATTGGGAATTGTACTTCAACCCAGAACAAAAAATGTGCTTTGACGGACACTAAATATCTTGCCCAGCAACAACAGTACAGCGGTGGGTAACGAGAGATTTAGAGGGATTTAAATTTGAGGCCTAGTATTTAGGCGCTGGGTCACCGGTATGGATTTAGTGACAGAATTAGACTTGGAAATGCACAGAAGCGTGTGTGTGAAGTTATTCTGAATGACCCTATGTGCACCTTCAATATTATATACCCTTTTAGGGATAGATTTCAAATAGCTCTGATATAGCAGAAACCACTAAATTATGAAATTGCTAAATTGGGAATTGTACTTCAACCCAGAACAAAAAATGTGCTTTGACGGACACTAAATATCTTGCCCAGCAACAACAGTACAGCGGTGGGTAACGAGAGATTTAGAGGGATTTAAATTTGAGGCCTAGTATTTAGGCGCTGGGTCACCGGTATGGATTTAGTGACAGAATTAGACTTGGAAATGCACAGAAGCGTGTGTGTGAAGTTATTCTGAATGACCCTATGTGCACCTTCAATATTATATACCCTTTTAGGGATAGATTTCAAATAGCTCTGATATAGCAGAAACCACTAAATTATGAAATTGCTAAATTGGGAATTGTACTTCAACCCAGAACAAAAAATGTGCTTTGACGGACACTAAATATCTTGCCCAGCAACAACAGTACAGCGGTGGGTAACGAGAGATTTAGAGGGATTTAAATTTGAGGCCTAGTATTTAGGCGCTGGGTCACCGGTATGGATTTAGTGACAGAATTAGACTTGGAAATGCACAGAAGCGTGTGTGTGAAGTTATTCTGAATGACCCTATGTGCACCTTCAATATTATATACCCTTTTAGGGATAGATTTCAAATAGCTCTGATATAGCAGAAACCACTAAATTATGAAATTGCTAAATTGGGAATTGTACTTCAACCCAGAACAAAAAATGTGCTTTGACGGACACTAAATATCTTGCCCAGCAACAACAGTACAGCGGTGGGTAACGAGAGATTTAGAGGGATTTAAATTTGAGGCCTAGTATTTAGGCGCTGGGTCACCGGTATGGATTTAGTGACAGAATTAGACTTGGAAATGCACAGAAGCGTGTGTGTGAAGTTATTCTGAATGACCCTATGTGCACCTTCAATATTATATACCCTTTTAGGGATAGATTTCAAATAGCTCTGATATAGCAGAAACCACTAAATTATGAAATTGCTAAATTGGGAATTGTACTTCAACCCAGAACAAAAAATGTGCTTTGACGGACACTAAATATCTTGCCCAGCAACAACAGTACAGCGGTGGGTAACGAGAGATTTAGAGGGATTTAAATTTGAGGCCTAGTATTTAGGCGCTGGGTCACCGGTATGGATTTAGTGACAGAATTAGACTTGGAAATGCACAGAAGCGTGTGTGTGAAGTTATTCTGAATGACCCTATGTGCACCTTCAATATTATATACCCTTTTAGGGATAGATTTCAAATAGCTCTGATATAGCAGAAACCACTAAATTATGAAATTGCTAAATTGGGAATTGTACTTCAACCCAGAACAAAAAATGTGCTTTGACGGACACTAAATATCTTGCCCAGCAACAACAGTACAGCGGTGGGTAACGAGAGATTTAGAGGGATTTAAATTTGAGGCCTAGTATTTAGGCGCTGGGTCACCGGTATGGATTTAGTGACAGAATTAGACTTGGAAATGCACAGAAGCGTGTGTGTGAAGTTATTCTGAATGACCCAATGTGCACCTTCAATATTATATACCCTTTTAGGGATAGATTTCAAATAGCTCTGATATAGCAGAAACCACTAAATTATGAAATTGCTAAATTGGGAATTGTACTTCAACCCAGAACAAAAAATGTGCTTTGACGGACACTAAATATCTTGCCCAGCAACAACAGTACAGCGGTAACGAGAGATTTAGAGGGATTTAAATTTGAGGCCTAGTATTTAGGCGCTGGGTGACAGGTATGGGTTTAGTGACAGAATTAGACTTGGAAATACACAGTAGCGGGTGTGTGTGAAGTTATTCTGAATGACCCAATGTGCACCTTCAATATTATATACCCTTTTTGGGATAGATTTCAAATAGCTCTGATATAGCAGGAACCACTAAATTATGAAATTGCTAAATTGGGAATTGTATTTCAACCCAGAACAAGAAATGTGCTTGAACGGACACTAAATAACTCGCCCAGCTACAGCACTAGGGACAGATTTAGCTGGATATAAATTTGAGGCCTAGTATTTAGGCGCTGGGTGACCGGTATGGATTTAGTGACAGAATTAGACTGGGATATGGCCAAAAAATAAACAGACTATTGCTGGTTAAATGCACTTGGTGTGACAGCTTCACCCTGATGTAGGCTTTAGCCAAAAAACAACCACACCATTGAGGGTTAAATGCACTTGGTGACAGGCGCAGCTTGCCCCTGATTTTGTATATGGCCAAAAAATGAACAGACTATTGCTGGTTAAATGCACTTGGTGTGACAGCTTCACCCTGATGTAGGCTTTAGCCAAAAAACAACCACACCATTGAGGGTTAAATGCACTTGGTGACAGGCGCAGCTTGCCCCTGATTTTGTATATGGCCAAAAAATGAACAGACTATTGCTGGTTAAATGCACTTGGTGTCACAGCTTCACCCTGATGTAGGCTTTAGCCAAAAAACAACCACACCATTGAGGGTTAAATGCACTTGGTGACAGGCGCAGCTTGCCCCTGATTTTGTATATGGCCAAAAAATGAACAGACTATTGCTGGTTAAATGCACTTGGTGTGACAGCTTCACCCTGATGTAGGCTTTAGCCAAAAAACAACCACACCATTGAGGGTTAAATGCACTTGGTCGCAGCTTGTGCTGGCGCACCACAAGACACAAAATGGCCGCCGATCACCCCAGAAAAATGAGACTGACAAACGGTCTGTGCAGCCTAAAAACAGTGAGCAATTGAGGATCAGCAGCTCAATGATCCACAGCTGCAGATCGATCAGTTAATCAAGTCCTTTGGAGGAGTTAATCTGCCTAATCTCGCCCTACTGTCGCAGCCGCAACCTCTCCCTACGCTAATCAGAGCAGAGTGACGGGCGGCGCTATGTGACTCCAGCTTAAATAGAGGCTGGGTCACATGGTGCTCTGGCCAATCACAGCCATGCCAATAGTAGGCATGGCTGTGATGGCCTCTTGGGGCAAGTAGTATGACGCTTGTTGATTGGCTGCTTTGCAGCCTTTCAAAAAGCGCCAAGAAAGCGTCACAAAAGCGCCAAGAAAGCGACGAACACCGAACCCGAACCCGGACTTTTACGAAAATGTCCGGGTTCGGGTCCGTGTCACGGACACCCCAAAATTCGGTACGAACCCGAACTATACAGTTCGAGTTCGCTCATCCCTAGTTATGAAATGTCTATAGCCACCAAATCACATCTGGCAGCATAAATCTGGCATGCTTCTTTTACAGAAGACCTTTAGAGATGTGGAACCAGTTTTAAATATCAATTTTAAATGTCATAGCTGTAACTGTTAACGATTGTTGATGAAGACTCAGAGCTTGGCGATGAATTAAGGCAGATGTAATTAGTGCAGAACAAGTTATTAGATGAACATTACACTTTACAATTATGGAGTATTATTCCTTTATCTACTTCTTGTGATCTTGACGTTTAATGTATTACAATATGTAGTACATGTATAGGATCACAATATACATATTCAATTCCAGAAGGACTTATGCGAATTGAAGAGTTGTGTGCACAGTACCTGTAAGGTGGCATATGAAGTCCCATGTTGGACCATATTGCAGAGAAACACTGCAATATGGCTTCCAGAAGAGAAAATATTGGATATGCTCCCTTTGCAGCCACGTAATAATAAGAAATATTTTCCCCCTGTAATTGTGAAAGATAATGGTTGCTAGCCAGAAATCCCAGTACTAGAGACTGCAGCAAGAAAAAGAGTAATTTGAGGGCCATTCATTTCGACTGCTTCCTTAGCTCATGCTTGGACATCTGGGGAGAATGTCCACTGTGTACAGATAGTTGCTGAATGTTCTACAACTTTTGGGAGACTTTTGTTAAGTTTAATCTGACCTAGTTACTGACTCTCCGAACACCACACACTGGCCATTTAGTAATTTCAACCCTGCCTTGCACCCACATGGACATTTTACATAAAGGGTAACCCAGAGTATCATCAGACAGGAGCCCTATCTACAGGAACTGCTTCGACACCAGGAAGCGATGGCCTGAGGGAGTACACTGAAACACATCAACATCGGGGCCCCTACTACTTTCATCCTCTGCTCTGGCTCCTCAGGGACTTGCTGCATGTTGTCTCACTGTTCTGTATGCCACACATCTAAAGTGACCTACTGTACCACAGCCTACTATACTGTGGAAGCTGAAACAGTTGAAAGTTGAATTTGCCCAGAGATCTAGGGCCCCGGGCCAGAAGTTTAGAGAATGTGTCCTATATGTCTGGTGCTAGAGATGTCTCTGATGAATTCTGCTCTGAAAAATCTCCAGTAAACTGCAGTGCAATGCAAGTCATTGGGGGTTTCATGCATTTTTGAAGAGTGATTTTTATTTAGCTATTTTTGTCATCTTTGGAATAAAACTGTTTGTAGTGAGATTTTTTTTATTAACTATTGGCTTACAGCCAAAATCTGTCCATAACATTAAAAAAAACAGGAAACACATTTTTCTTAAGGCTCATGCGCACAAACGTATTTTGAGTCAGCATCCGATCTGCATTTTTTGTGGGTCAGGTGCGGACCCATTCACTTAAATTAGGCTGCAAAAGATACAGACAGCACACCACATCTGTATATCCATTCCATGGCATCCACAAAATTATAGAACATGTCCTATTCTTGTCTGCATTACGGACAAGAATAGGACTGTTCCATTATAGGCCAGACGTTTTGCTTCGCAGAATGCAGAAGGCAAATGGCCAGTATCTGTGTTTTGTGGATCTGCAATTTGGGGATTACAAAAATAGCTATGTCTGTGTGCATAAGCCCTTACAAAATGGTATGCTTGATACCACCCTTCTGTCACAAATAAATTTGATTTGGCATTTTTTTCTTGCCGCTAAAAGAGGCATTTTAAAAATGCTAACTTTATCCATGTTACATATGTTTTTTACAAGCATATGGCATTTTGTGCACACATTTTTTACATGCCTTTTTTCACACCTGAAAATTCCTGTAAAAAAAACCAACTTCATATTATACTGCTTTTCAAAATAACCATAGATTTAAGCCTAACAACTGGAGGTGCTGTTTTTATTTTTCTTTATGCATGAAAAAAATCAGCAAAAACTGCAAAAGTGGAAAAAAAGGCCAGAAAAAAAAAATAGGGGGGAAATGTATCCAGTTTGTTCGCTAGTTTTCTGTCATATAAAAGTTGCGAAATTTTACCGCAAGTGCAAGTACAGTTCCCACAACACTTTTAAAAGGTGGTATAAAAGTGGGCTTGGTTTGCCATGTTAATCAGTTTCATGCCACATTTTTTCATTGCACCTTTTTAAAAAAGCCACAAAAAAGTCACAATATCTTTCCTGTGGAAGGGAGGGAAAGTGGAGTAGAATTTCTGGACTGTTTAAGATGGTTCTCCGGCTTTTTCACCTAATGCGTAGTTTTTATTAACATGGAAGGAAGATCTTTTACATAGTACTTACCCACCCCTCGCTCGGCTGATTCCACTGCCCACTCTGTGCTCACACAAGTTCCTTCTTTCACAGGTTAGTAACAACTATGCATTAGGTGAAATGGCAGGAGACCCATCTTAACAGTCTAGAAATGCTACTTCATGCTCCCTAGGTCAACCCCTCCACTGAAGAGATAAAAAAAAGTAGCATTATGATCAGGGTTGAGCGAACCCGAACTGTAAAGTTCGGGTTAGTACCGAAGTTTAGGATTTTTGGACCCCGAACCCGAACATTTCAGTAAAAGTTCGGAGATTTCTTGGCGCTTTATATAAGCTGGAGTCGCGTATCGCTGCACGTCACTCTGCTGTGCTTAGTGTAGGGATAGGATGATGCTGCTGTGAGGGAGAGAATAGGACAGAATCTTTAATCAGAACTCCAATTGAACTCAGCGATCTACATAGATTTAGTTGTGTGGGTGCAGTGCACAATCTTTTTACCCTGCCCTGAGCCCAGTGACAGAGAAAAATAACTTTTATCCGTCTGTTAATTAGGTGGGCGGAGGCAGCCATTTTATGCAAGCTCAGTGCACCAGCACTGCATCTGTGCTTTTGTGACATTCAAATCCAAGCTTGAAATACTGCAATAATAATCTGTTTTTTTTAAAAACACCCTTTTATTGGCAATATCCTACATCTGGTGTCTTTGCAGCATTAGTCAGTGTAGTCAGTGTGAAATTTAAGCGAGAAATACAGCTATAATTTTCAGTCTTTCACCTCACCCCCTTGCAAATCAGCCAAGCAGTCTGAGCCCCAGGTAATGCAGCAGTCTCTTCTGCTTTTTGATGACTCTGTTAGCAGGGTTTCCCAGGGCCATCCACCTAGCCCTGCCCCAGAAGTGGAAGAGATTGAGTGCACCGATGCCCAATCACTTATTTTTCAAGAGGAGTACATGGGAGGACCATCGCAGCACGTCTCGGATGATGATGAAACATGGGTGCCAATTGCTGGGGCTTTCTGCAGTGTGCAGACCGACAAAGAGGGCAGGGGTGAAGACTGGGTGGAAAATGATGTTGAGGACGATGAGGTCCTCGACCCCACATGGAATCAAGGTCATGCGAGTGACCTGTGCAGTTCGGAGTAAGAGGCGGTGGTCACACAGAGCCACCAGGACAGCAGAAGAGGGAGCAGGGTGCAAAAGCAGAGCGGCCGTCCCCTAGACAGTACATCTGCTACTGCCCACCGCAGCAAGGGACCGAGCACACCAAAGCCAGCTCCAAAAAGTTCCCTGGCGTGGCAGTTCTTCAGACAAAGTGCTGACGACAAGACACAAGTGGTTTGCACGCTGTGCAATCAGAGCCTGAAGCGAGGCATAAACGTTCTCAACCTGAGCACAACCTGCATGACCAGGCATCTAAGTGCAAAGCATGAGCTGCTGTGGAGTAGACACCTCAAAACCAAGAAAGGTCTCTGGCTTCTCCTGCTTCCTCTTCTGCTGCAGTCTCGGCCTCTTCATCCACCTCTGGAGTGACAGTGCCACCTGCCACCCCGCAAACAGAAGATCTGCCAGCAACACCACCATCTGGGTCACCAAGCATCTCCACAATGTCCCAAGGAAGCGTTTAGCGCTCCATCTCCCAAACACTGGAGCGAAAGAGGAAGTACCCCCCTACCCACCCGCGATTCCTGGCCCTGAATGACAGCATTTCAAAATTACAAGCCTTTGAAATGCTGTCATTCCGTCTGGTGGAGACAGAGAGTTTTAAAAGCCTTATGGCAGTGGCTGTCCCACAGTACGTTGTGCCCAGCCGCACAACCAACTGGGGGACAAAATCAGGTGTGCACTGCGAAACGCCATCTGTGGCAAGGTCCACCTCACTATGGATATGTGGACCAGTAAGCATGGTCAGGGCCGTTAAATGCAGTGGCGGCTGGGCCTGGGGCCTGAGGCGGATAGCAGTTTTCCGCATGTCCTTCAACCACCAAGGATTGCAGGGCGCTTTAGTTTGCCTCCTGTTGCTTCATCCTCCTACTCTGCTTCCTCATACTCTACCGGCTCCTCATCCGGTCAGCGTAACACCTTTACCACCAACTTCAGCACAGCCAGGGGTAAACCATAGCAGGCAGTTTTAAAACTTATCTGTTTGGGGGACAAACCCCAAACCGCGCAGGAGCTGTGGACGGGCCATGAACAACAGACCGATGAGGTGGTTGGTGCCAGTGAGCCTCAAGCCCGGCCTGGTGGTGTGCGATAAGGGGCAAAATCTCGTAGCAGCTCTGGGACTAGCAGGTTTGACGCACATCCCTTGCCTGGCGCATGTGCTGAATTTGGTGAAGCAGAGAGTCCTTAAAAATTACCCCGATATGTTAGAGCTGCTGCATAAAGTGTGGGCCGTCTGTGCGTGCTTTTGGCGTTCTCACCATGCTGCTGCTCGTCTGTTAGTGCTGCAGCGTAACTTCGGCCTTCCCGCTCACCGCCTCATATGCGACGTGCCCACAAGTTGGAATTCCACCTTGCACATGCTGGCCAGACTGTGCGAGCAGCAGCAGGCGATAGTGGAGTTTCAGCTGCAGCACGCATGGGCAGGCCTGCCATCAGAAATTTTGGGGCCCCTTACACAGCTCAAGGTCTGGGCCCCCCCTCCTACCCTGCCGATTTAGAATCCGTCCTGACTCCACCTCCCCTCCACCCCCAAGGACCTACCCCCAATTTCATTATTTTTTTTACAACTACAAAGACAGTAAAAAGTGATAATCAGCGATTTCAGTAAGGAATTAATTTTTGACCAAATAATATGAAGCCTGCTACCACGACAAGGTAGACTCTTTTAAGCAGGACCCTACACTAACACTAACTACACTACCTGTTCTAATCTGCCCTAGCAATCTTCCCCTGGCACATTTAAGAAAAAAACACCTTAAAAGCACAAGGTTTACTGTTACAGTGTTATGGGGGGATCTGTGGAGGACTTACTGTTATGGGGGGAATCTGTGGAGGACTTACTGTTATGGGGGGAATCTGTGGAAGACACACTGTTATGGGGGGAATCTGTGGATGACACTGTTATGGGGGATCTGTGGATGACACACTGTTATGGGGGATCTGTGGATGACACACTGTTATGGGGGATCTGTGGATGACACACTGTTATGGGGGATCTGTGGATGACACACTGTTATGGGGGATCTGTGGATGACACACTGTTATGGGGGATCTGTGGATGACACACTGTTATGGGGGATCTGTGGATGACACTGTTATGGGGGATCTGTGGATGACACACTGTTATGGGGGATCTGTGGATGACACACTGTTATGGGGGATCTGTGGATGACACACTGTTATGGGGGATCTGTGGATGACACACTGTTATGGGGGATCTGTGGATGACACACTGTTATGGGGGATCTGTGGATGACACTTTTATAGGGAATCTGTGGATGACACTTTTATGGGGGATCTGTGGATGACACTTTTATGGGGGATCTGTGGATGACACTTTTATGGGGGATCTGTGGATGACACTTTTATGGGGGATCTGTGGATGACACTTTTATGGGGGATCTGTGGATGACACTTTTATGGGGGATCTGTGGATGACACTTTTATGGGGGATCTGTGGATGACACTTTTATGGGGGATCTGTGGATGACGCACTGTTATGGAGGATCTGTGGATGACACTTTTATGGGGGATCTGTGGATGACACTGTTATGGGGGATCTGTGGATGACACTTTTATGGGGGATCTGTGGATGACACTCAACCACTCTCAAACCCAACTGGTCAAACTTGTTAAATGAATCCCAAACACAATATGCACAATAACACCCCCCACCCCCTCCAACACTTAATTAACCCAAAGCTAAATAGGGCTGGGTGGGCTGGCAAGGGAGGGGTTAATAACAATAAGTGATGGAGGATCCTGGCCCTGTGCTATAATCCAGAAAACAGCTTTGCATTTTACCCCCGAGCAAAGACCACACAACATAGAGCTGCCGAGCCAAGTAGACAACATAAGGATCAATATGAAAATAAATAATTTGGAGCCTTTGAAATAGCTCAGCTCAGTATGCGGCACAGGCTACTGTCACACTGCCGTTTCTGGGTCCACCTGTGACATCTGTTTCAGGGATCTCACAAGCGGCCCAAAACGGATCAGTTCAGCTCCAATGCATTCAGAATAGATAAGGATCCGTTTAGAATGCATCCATTTGGCACCGTTCCGCCTCCATTCCGCTCTGGAGGCGGACACCAAAACGCTGCTTGCAGTCGGATCTTTAGATTCTTTTAACCTGTGACTCATTCGATTCTTAGACTCCCTGTACTTGTGTGACTCAGACTCAGAGCTGCTAGTGCTTGCCTTGCCTCAGCTCTGATTGGTTGGTGGGCGGGGAGGGGAGGGGCTGGCAGCAGCAGCTTCCACTCTAGGATCAGATTACACTCCCCCGAGTCCCTCCCCTCCCTGCTGCCAGCGGCTCTGCTATTGTGTGCTAGGTCAGACTGAGCCGTTTCACTCGGATCCGCTCAGTCAGGTGAATCGACTCCTCCGGTTCAGTGAACTGAATCGATTCAAATGAACGATTCGTTCATGAACCGGACATCACTAGCAAGGAATAATCAATTGCCCCCCTCTAGCGATGCAATAAAGTTCAACTCAAGTCACTGACAAATGGGAGGGGGGGGAGAAAAAAAAATAAAAAAAAAAAATTTTTTTTTTTTTTTTTTTTTTATTGGAACTGGCCGGGCCCCCCCCAGGGTCTGGGCCCCTTACTGGGGTATTGGCTGTACCCCCCTGATGGCGGCCCTGCGCATGGGTAAGTTGCTCTGAGGAACAACAGCATTTCACCACCAATGACTGGGCCTCCATGCAAGATCTGTGTTCCTTGTCGGGTGAAATTTACCAATTTTGGGCTGTGATATACCACTGTTAGGCCCCTTTCACACGGGCGAGTATTCCACGCGGATGCGATGCGTGAGTTGAACGCATTGCACCCGCACTGAATCCCGACCCATTCATTTCTATGGGGCTGTTCACATGAGCGGTGATTTTCACGCATCACTTATGCGTTGCATGAAAATCGCAGCATGCTCTATTTTGTGCATTTTTCACGTAACGCAGGCCCCATAGAAATTAATGGGGTTGCGTGAAAATCGCAAGCATCCGCAAGCAAGTGCGGATGCGGTGCGATTTTCACGCACGGTTGCTAGGAGACGATTGGGATGGAGACCCTATCATTATTGTTTTCCCTTATAACATGGTTATAAGGGAAAATAATAGCATTCTGAATACAGAATACAGTGGCGTAGGGATCGCCATAGCAGCCATAGCAATGGCTATGGGGCCCTGCGCCACTGGGGGCCCGCCGCCGACTGAGGATTAAAAAATAATAATATAAAACCATGTGGCGAGTGGGCCGGGCCCGGGCGTGGCGCTGTGATAGGGGGCGGTCGGACTCGGAGCCGGAGGCAGAGAGGCACTCTGGGCTGTGGTTCGCTGGAAGTGTAGGAGGTGGAAGCGGCATGTACAAGGAAGCTGGAGTGTGGGTGGCTGGCTTGGCGGCGCGCACAGTACGGTACGGCTTCACCGTGTCGGTCGGTTCAAGTGGCTGAGGTGAGGGCTGGCTGGGGAGTGGGACTGAGTCTGCCCCTGTTGCGATGTATGTCCAACCGAAGCACCAGGCAGCAGCGTCAGTCAGTGAGTGGAGTCAGACGTGGAGTACTGTAACTGGAGACTAGAGCGGACAAGTATTACAGACCCCTCAGGATTAGGTGGCTGTGTCCACTAACCATTACCAGAAATGCAGCTGCGCCTGCTAGGCTTGAGCAGGTATATGTGTGAATATGGAAGATGCTGAGAGTAAGGTACAGCCGGATCTCAGCATCTTCCCTAATCCATATTCACACATATACCTGCTCAAGCCTGGCAGGCGCAGCTGCATTTCTGGTAATGGTTAGTGGACACAGCCACCTAATCCTATCTGAGGGGTCTGTAACACAGGAAGGTGAAAGTGCATATCGTGGGGGGTGTATGTGTATTAGACAGAAGGTAGGGATATGTATCTTGTGTAGTTTGGGTATTAGGGAGAGTAAGGGGTATATATCTAGTGCTGATACAGAGCCGCTCTTCGCCTACACGTGTATCAGCACTAGATATATACCCCTTACTGTCCCTAATACCGTAACTACACAAGATACATATCCCTACCTTCTGTCTCATACACATACACCCCCCACGATGTGTACTTTCTCCTTCCTGTGTTACAGACCCCTGTACAATTTACCAATCTTCTTTAATACACAGACATTTAGGCTGCGTTCACACCTGGGCTTTTACAGCGCGTTCCTACGCGCTGTAAAACGCTCAACAGGCAAAAACCAATGATTCCCTATGGGAATGGTTCTCACCTGAGCGTTTTACAGTACGTACGAACGCGCTGTAAAACGCCCTACGCCCCAAGAAGTACAGGAGCTTCTTTGGGGCGTATTGTCACACGTTCCCGCACATAGACTTAGCGGTAACGCGCGACAATGGGCATTTGCTTGTTTCCTCGCACGTATGTAAACGCACGATAAAAACGCCTGAAAAAAGTGCATACAGAGTACGCTAAGGTGTGAACCCACACTTAGATTCATACATTTCCTACACTGGCACAAATGCGTTGCCAGTGACCAACTGTCTGTGCTCAGTCCTACGCGTAACTGTCGCAAGTGCATGAGGAGCTGCGGATGTGGCGGCGAGGATTGAGAGGTATGTGGGAGTTTCGGGACGGGGGGGGCCCATAAATTTTTTTTGCTATGGGGCCCAGTCATTTCTAGCTACGCCCCTGACAGAATACATAGTAAAATAGCGCTGGAGGGGTTAAAAAATAAATAAAAATAATTTAACTTACCATAATCCACTTGATCGCGCAGCCGGCATCTCTTCTGTCTGTCTTCTGTGCTGTGTGGAGGAACAGGACCTGTGGTGACATCACTCCGGTCATCACATGATCCATTACCATGGTAAAAGATCATGTGATGGATCATGTGATGACCGGAGTGACATCACCACAGGTCCTGTTACTGCACACAGTTAAGATGAAGACAGAAGGAGATGCCGGCTTCGCGATCAAGTGGACTAAGGTTAGTTAAATTATTATTATTATTTTTTTAACCCCTCCAGCGCTATTTTACTATGCATTCTGTATTCAGAATGCTATTATTTTCCCTTATAACCATGTTATAAGGGAAAATAATACAATCTACAGAACACCGATCCCAAGCCCGAACTTCTGTGAAGAAGTTCGGGTTTGGGTACCAAACATGCGCGATTTTTCTCACGCGAGTGCAAAGCGCATTACAATGTTTTGCACTTGCGTGGAAAAATTGCGCGTGTTACCGCAATGCACCCGCACATTTTCCCGCAACGCCCGTGTGAAAGGGGCCTAATACCTAGTAGACAGGTAAAAAAAATCACTAATTTGTCTGTTACATTCTCGGGTGAAATTCACCAATTTTTGGCTGTGATATACCACTGCTATACCAAGTAGACAGGTAAAAAAATTCACTAATTTGTCTGTTACATTTTCAGGTGAAATTCACCAATTTATGGGTGTGATATACCACTGCTATACCTAGTAGACAGGTAAAAAAAAAAAATTATTCGGGTGACATTCAATAAATTTCACAAATTTTTCTGTTACATTCTTAGGTTGACATTTTAAATTTTTTGCTATGGTCTTATTAATATGATGAACTTCTGCTGTGCATAGATGACAGGGACCGAAATTTATAAAAAATTATATGTTCCATTGGTGGGTGACATTAACCCATTTCTAATATTTGAAGAGTATGGTGGCTCACCCTGTCAATAATTATAAAACGGGTGCTGCAAAGCCTGAATGACTCACCCAGTCAGAAAAGTATGTAAAGTAGTAATACAAAGCGGATTCCAAAAAAGTTGGGACACTAAACAAATTGTGAATAAAAACTGAATGCAATGATGTGGAGATGGCAAATGTCAATATTTTATTTGTAATACAACGTAGATGACAGATCAATTGTTTAATCCGAGTAAATGTATCATATTAAAGGAAAAATACGTTGATTCAAATTTTCACGGTGTCAACAAATCCCCAAAAAGTTGGGACAAGTAGCAATAAGAGGCTGGAAAAAGTAAATTTGAGCATAACGAAGAGCTGGAAGACCAATTAACACTAATTAGGTCAATTGGCAACATGATTGGGTATAAAAAGAGCTTCTCAGAGTGGCAGTGTCTCTCAGAAGCCAAGATGGGTAGAGGATCACCAATTCCCACAATGTTGCGCAGAAAGATAGTGGAGCAATATCAGAAAGGTGTTACCCAGCGAAAAATTGCAAAGACGTCATCTCTTTCAGGGAAGACCCTGCATTTTTCAACAAGATAATGCCAGACCACATTCTGCATCAATCACAACATCATGGCTGCGTAGGAGAAGGATCCGGGTACTGAAATGGCCAGTCTGCAGTCCAGATCCTTCACCTATAGAGAACATTTGGCGCATCATAAAGAGGAAGGTGCAACAAAGAAGGCCCAAGACGATTGAACAGTTAGAGGCCTGTATTAGACAAGAATGGGAGAGCATTCCTATTTCTAAACTTGAGAAACTGGTCTCCTCAGTCCCCAGACGTCTGTTGAGTGTTGTAAGAAGAAGGGGAGGTGCCACACAGTGGTGAAAATGGCCTTGTCCCAACTTTTTGGGGATTTGTTGACACCATGAAATTCTGATTCAACATATTTTTCCCTTAAAATGGTACATTTTCTCAGTTTAAACTTTTGTTCCGTGATTTATGTTCTATTCTGAATAAAATATTAGAAGTTGGCACCTCCACATCATTGCATTCAGTTTTTATTCACGATTTGTATAGTGTCCCAACTTTTTTGGAATCCGGTTTGTAGTAGGGGCTGAGAACTAGCCACTTCGACTATAGAAGACAAATTGCTTCAAAACACCTGGGTAGTTTATTAATTAGTTAAAAACATTGTGTTCACCAAATTCATAAAATTAGACAATGCATAAAAATAAGCGATACATAAAAATATAGTGATAATGATTAGAGAAGGAATTTGAGGTAGATTATGCAGTCATACGTAAAAAAGCTGACGTATTGTAAGATTCAATCCTCATGTGATTACACAATATAAAAAAAAATAGTAAAGGTGAGCATGTATTGGAACACCGGTAAAAAATTGTGGAGCAATTGTATCATGCACCGATAAAAAAAGGAGCGTAGGTGTTCATATACTGTCCAATCCAGAAGATACAGGTCCTTCTAAAAAAATTAGCATATTGTGATAAAGTTCATTATTTTCTGTAATGTACTGATAAACATTAGACTTTCATATATTTTAGATTCATTACACACAACTGAAGTAGTTCAAGCCTTTTATTGTTTTAATATTGATGATTTTGGCATACAGCTCATGAAAACCCCAAATTCCTATCTCAAAAAATTTGCATATCATGAAAAGGTTCTCTAAACGAGCTATTAACCTAATCATCTGAATCAACTAATTAACTCTAAACACCTGCAAAAGATTCCTGAGGCTTTTAAAAACTCCCAGCCTGGTTCATTACTCAAAACCGCAATCATGGGTAAGACTGCCGACCTGACTGCTGTCCAGAAGGCCATCATTGACACCCTCAAGCAAGAGGGTAAGACACAGAAAGAAATTTCTGAACGAATAGGCTGTTCCCAGAGTGCTGTATCAAGGCACCTCAGTGGGAAGTCTGTGGGAAGGAAAAAGTGTGGCAGAAAACGCTGCACAACGAGAAGAGGTGACCGGACCCTGAGGAAGATTGTGGAGAAGGACAGATTCCAGACCTTGGGGGACCTGCGGAAGCAGTGGACTGAGTCTGGAGTAGAAACATCCAGAGCCACCGTGTACAGGCGTGTGCAGGAAATGGGCTACAGGTGCCGCATTCCCCAGGTCAAGCCACTTTTGAACCAGAAACAGCGGCAGAAGCGCCTGACCTGGGCTACAGAGAAGCAGCACTGGACTGTTGCATGTCATTCGGAAATCAAGGTGCCAGAGTCTGGAGGAAGACTGGGGAGAGGGAAATGCCAAAATGCCTGAAGTCCAGTGTCAAGTACCCACAGTCAGTGATGGTCTGGGGTGCCATGTCAGCTGCTGGTGTTGGTCCACTGTGTTTTATCGAGGGCAGGGTCAATGCAGCTAGCTATCAGGAGATTTTGGAGCACTTCATGCTTCCATCTGCTGAAAAGCTTTATGGAGATGAAGATTTCATTTTTCAGCACGACCTGGCACCTGCTCACAGTGCCAAAACCACTGGCAAATGGTTTACTGACCATGGTATTACTGTGCTCAATTGGCCTGCCAACTCTCCTGACCTGAACCCCATAGAGAATCTGTGGGATATTGTGAAGAGAAAGTTGAGAGACGCAAGACCCAACACTCTGGATGAGCGTAAGGCCGCTATCGAAGCATCCTGGGCCTCCATAACACCTCAGCAGTGCCACAGGCTGATTGCCTCCATGCCACGCCGCATTGAAGCAGTCATTTCTGCAAAAGGATTCCTGACCAAGTATTTGTGCATAACTGAACATAAATATTTGAAGGTTGACTTTTTTTGTATTAAAAACACTTTTCTTTTATTGGTCGGATGAAATATGCTAATTTTTTTAGATAGGAATTTTGGGTTTTCATGAGTAGGGATGAGCGAACTCGAACTGTATAGTTCGGGTTCGTACCGAATTTTGGGGTGTCCGTGACACGGACCCGAACCCGGACATTTTCGTAAAAGTCCGGGTTCGGGTTCGGTGTTCGTCGCTTTCTTCGCGCTTTTGTGACGCTTTCTTGGCGCTTTTTGAAAGGCTGCAAAGCAGCCAATCAACAAGCGTCATACTACTTGCCCCAAGAGGCCATCACAGCCATGCCTACTATTGGCATGGCTGTGATTGGCCAGAGCACCATGTGACCCAGCCTCTATTTAAGCTGGAGTCACATAGCGCCGCCCGTCACTCTGCTCTGATTAGCGTAGGGAGAGGTTGCGGCTGCGACAGTAGGGCGAGATTAGGCAGATTAACTCCTCCAAAGGACTTGATTAACTGATCGATCTGCAGCTGTGGATCATTGAGCTGCTGATCCTCAATTGCTCACTGTTTTTAGGCTGCACAGACCGTTTGTCAGTCACATTTTTCTGGGGTGATCGGCGGCCATTTTGTGTCTTGTGGTGCGCCAGCACAAGCTGCGACCAAGTGCATTTAACCCTCAATGGTGTGGTTGTTTTTTGGCTAAAGCCTACATCAGGGTGAAGCTGTCACACCAAGTGCATTTAACCAGCAATAGTCTGTTCATTTTTTGGCCATATACTAAATCAGGGGCAAGCTGCGCCTGTCACCAAGTGCATTTAACCCTCAATGGTGTGGTTGTTTTTTGGCTAAAGCCTACATCAGGGTGAAGCTGTCACACCAAGTGCATTTAACCAGCAATAGTCTGTTTATTTTTTGGCCATATCCCAGTCTAATTCTGTCACTAAATCCATACCGGTCACCCAGCGCCTAAATACTAGGCCTCAAATTTATATCCCGCTAAATCTGTCCTTAGTGCTGTAGCTGGGCGAGTTATTTAGTGTCCGTTCAAGCACATTTCTTGTTCTGGGTTGAAATACAATTCCCAATTTAGCAATTTCATAATTTAGTGGTTTCTGCTATATCAGAGCTATTTGAAATCTATCCCTAAAAGGGTATATAATATTCAAGGTGCACATTGGGTCATTCAGAATAACTTCACACACACCCGCTACTGTGTATTTCCAAGTCTAATTCTGTCACTAAACCCATACCTGTCACGCAGCGCCTAAATACTAGGCCTCAAATTTATATCCAGCTAAATCTGTCCCTAGTGCTGTAGCTGGGCGAGTTATTTAGTGTCCGTTCAAGCACATTTCTTGTTCTGGGTTGAAATACAATTCCCAATTTAGCAATTTCATAATTTAGTGGTTTCTGCTATATCAGAGCTATTTGAAATCTATCCCTAAAAGGGTATATAATATTCAAGGTGCACATTGGGTCATTCAGAATAACTTCACACACACCCGCTACTGTGTATTTCCAAGTCTAATTCTGTCACTAAACCCATACCTGTCACCCAGCGCCTAAATACTAGGCCTCAAATTTATATCCAGCTAAATCTGTCCTTAGTGCTGTAGCTGGGCGAGTTATTTAGTGTCCGTTCAAGCACATTTCTTGTTCTGGGTTGAAATACAATTCCCAATTTAGCAATTTCATAATTTAGTGGTTTCTGCTATATCAGAGCTATTTGAAATCTATCCCTAAAAGGGTATATAATATTCAAGGTGCACATTGGGTCATTCAGAATAACTTCACACACACCCGCTACTGTGTATTTCCAAGTCTAATTCTGTCACTAAACCCATACCTGTCACCCAGCGCCTAAATACTAGGCCTCAAATTTATATCCAGCTAAATCTGTCCCTTAGTGCTGTAGCTGGGCGAGTTATTTAGTGTCCGTTCAAGCACATTTCTTGTTCTGGGTTGAAATACAATTCCCAATTTAGCAATTTCATAATTTAGTGGTTTCTGCTATATCAGAGCTATTTGAAATCTATCCCTAAAAGGGTATATAATATTCAAGGTGCACATTGGGTCATTCAGAATAACTTCACACACACCCGCTACTGTGTATTTCCAAGTCTAATTCTGTCACTAAACCCATACCTGTCACCCAGCGCCTAAATACTAGGCCTCAAATTTATATCCAGCTAAATCTGTCCCTAGTGCTGTAGCTGGGCGAGTTATTTAGTGTCCGTTCAAGCACATTTCTTGTTCTGGGTTGAAATACAATTCCCAATTTAGCAATTTCATAATTTAGTGGTTTCTGCTATATCAGAGCTATTTGAAATCTATCCCTAAAAGGGTATATAATATTCAAGGTGCACATTGGGTCATTCAGAATAACTTCACACACACCCGCTACTGTGTATTTCCAAGTCTAATTCTGTCACTAAACCCATACCTGTCACCCAGCGCCTAAATACTAGGCCTCAAATTTATATCCAGCTAAATCTGTCCTTAGTGCTGTAGCTGGGCGAGTTATTTAGTGTCCGTTCAAGCACATTTCTTGTTCTGGGTTGAAATACAATTCCCAATTTAGCAATTTCATAATTTAGTGGTTTCTGCTATATCAGAGCTATTTGAAATCTATCCCTAAAAGGGTATATAATATTCAAGGTGCACATTGGGTCATTCAGAATAACTTCACACACACCCGCTACTGTGTATTTCCAAGTCTAATTCTGTCACTAAACCCATACCTGTCACCCAGCGCCTAAATACTAGGCCTCAAATTTATATCCAGCTAAATCTGTCCTTAGTGCTGTAGCTGGGCGAGTTATTTAGTGTCCGTTCAAGCACATTTCTTGTTCTGGGTTGAAATACAATTCCCAATTTAGCAATTTCATAATTTAGTGGTTTCTGCTATATCAGAGCTATTTGAAATCTATCCCTAAAAGGGTATATAATATTCAAGGTGCACATTGGGTCATTCAGAATAACTTCACACACACCCGCTACTGTGTATTTCCAAGTCTAATTCTGTCACTAAACCCATACCTGTCACCCAGCGCCTAAATACTAGGCCTCAAATTTATATCCAGCTAAATCTGTCCCTAGTGCTGTAGCTGGGCGAGTTATTTAGTGTCCGTTCAAGCACATTTCTTGTTCTGGGTTGAAATACAATTCCCAATTTAGCAATTTCATAATTTAGTGGTTTCTGCTATATCAGAGCTATTTGAAATCTATCCCTAAAAGGGTATATAATATTCAAGGTGCACATTGGGTCATTCAGAATAACTTCACACACACCCGCTACTGTGTATTTCCAAGTCTAATTCTGTCACTAAACCCATACCTGTCACCCAGCGCCTAAATACTAGGCCTCAAATTTATATCCAGCTAAATCTGTCCCTAGTGCTGTAGCTGGGCGAGTTATTTAGTGTCCGTTCAAGCACATTTCTTGTTCTGGGTTGAAATACAATTCCCAATTTAGCAATTTCATAATTTAGTGGTTTCTGCTATATCAGAGCTATTTGAAATCTATCCCTAAAAGGGTATATAATATTCAAGGTGCACATTGGGTCATTCAGAATAACTTCACACACACCCGCTACTGTGTATTTCCAAGTCTAATTCTGTCACTAAACCCATACCTGTCACCCAGCGCCTAAATACTAGGCCTCAAATTTATATCCAGCTAAATCTGTCCCTAGTGCTGTAGCTGGGCGAGTTATTTAGTGTCCGTTCAAGCACATTTCTTGTTCTGGGTTGAAATACAATTCCCAATTTAGCAATTTCATAATTTAGTGGTTTCTGCTATATCAGAGCTATTTGAAATCTATCCCTAAAAGGGTATATAATATTCAAGGTGCACATTGGGTCATTCAGAATAACTTCACACACACCCGCTACTGTGTATTTCCAAGTCTAATTCTGTCACTAAACCCATACCTGTCACCCAGCGCCTAAATACTAGGCCTCAAATTTATATCCAGCTAAATCTGTCCCTAGTGCTGTAGCTGGGCGAGTTATTTAGTGTCCGTTCAAGCACATTTCTTGTTCTGGGTTGAAATACAATTCCCAATTTAGCAATTTCATAATTTAGTGGTTTCTGCTATATCAGAGCTATTTGAAATCTATCCCTAAAAGGGTATATAATATTCAAGGTGCACATAGGGTCATTCAGAATAACTTCACACACACACGCTTACTGTGCATTTCCAAGTCTAATTCTGTCACTAAATCCATACCGGTCACCCAGCGCCTAAATACTAGGCCTCAAATTTATATCCAGCTAAATCTGTCCCTAGTGCTGTAGCTGGGCGAGTTATTTAGTGTCCGTTCAAGCACATTTCTTGTTCTGGGTTGAAATACAATTCCCAATTTAGCAATTTCATAATTTAGTGGTTTCTGCTATATCAGAGCTATTTGAAATCTATCCCTAAAAGGGTATATAATATTCAAGGTGCACATAGGGTCATTCAGAATAACTTCACACACACGCTTCTGTGCATTTCCAAGTCTAATTCTGTCACTAAATCCATACCGGTCACCCAGCGCCTAAATACTAGGCCTCAAATTTATATCCCGCTGAATTTGAATACAATACATTGGGCCAAATAATATATTTGTTGTTGTGGTGAACCATAACAATGAGAAAAACATCTAGTAAGGGACGCGGACGTGGACATGGTCGTGGTGGTGTTAGTGGACCCTCTGGTGCTGGGAGAGGACGTGGCCGTTCTGCCACATCCACACGTCCTAGTGTACCAACTACCTCAGGTCCCAGTAGCCGCCAGAATTTACAGCGATATATGGTGGGGCCCAATGCCGTTCTAAGGATGGTAAGGCCTGAGCAGGTACAGGCATTAGTCAATTGGGTGGCCGACAGTGGATCCAGCACGTTCACATTATCTCCCACCCAGTCTTCTGCAGAAAGCGCACAGATGGCGCCTGAAAACCAACCCCATCAGTCTGTCACATCACCCCCATGCATACCAGGGAAACTGTCTCAGCCTCAAGTTATGCAGCAGTCTCTTATGCTGTTTGAAGACTCCGCTGGCAGGGTTTCCCAAGGGCATCCACCTAGCCCTTCCCCAGCGGTGAAAGACATAGAATGCACTGACGCACAACCACTTATGTTTCCTGATGATGAGGACATGGGAATACCACCTCAGCATGTCTCTGATGATGACGAAACACAGGTGCCAACTGCTGCGTCTTTCTGCAGTGTGCAGACTGAACAGGAGGTCAGGGATCAAGACTGGGTGGAAGACGATGCAGGGGACGATGAGGTCCTAGACCCCACATGGAATGAAGGTCGTGCCACTGACTTTCACAGTTCGGAGGAAGAGGCAGTGGTGAGACCGAGCCAACAGCGTAGCAAAAGAGGGAGCAGTGGGCAAAAGCAGAACACCCGCCGCCAAGAGACTCCGCCTGCTACTGACCGCCGCCATCTGGGACCGAGCACCCCAAAGGCAGCTTCAAGGAGTTCCCTGGCATGGCACTTCTTCAAACAATGTGCTGACGACAAGACCCGAGTGGTTTGCACGCTGTGCCATCAGAGCCTGAAGCGAGGCATTAACGTTCTGAACCTGAGCACAACCTGCATGACCAGGCACCTGCATGCAAAGCATGAACTGCAGTGGAGTAAACACCTTAAAACCAAGGAAGTCACTCAGGCTCCCCCTGCTACCTCTTCTGCTGCTGCCGCCTCGGCCTATTCTGCTGCTGCCGCCTCGGCCTCTTCCTCCGCCTCTGGAGGAACGTTGGCACCTGCCGCCCAGCAAACAGGGGATGTACCACCAACACCACCACCACCACCTCCGTCACCAAGCGTCTCAACCATGTCACACGCCAGCGTTCAGCTCTCCATCTCACAAACATTTGATAGAAAGCGTAAATTCCCACCTAGCCACCCTCGATCCCTGGCCCTGAATGCCAGCATTTCTAAACTACTGGCCTATGAAATGCTGTCATTTAGGCTGGTGGACACAGACAGCTTCAAACAGCTCATGTCGCTTGCTGTCCCACAGTATGTTGTTCCCAGCCGGCACTACTTCTCCAAGAGAGCCGTGCCTTCCCTGCACAACCAAGTATCCGATAAAATCAAGTGTGCACTGCGCAACGCCATCTGTGGCAAGGTCCACCTAACCACAGATACGTGGACCAGTAAGCACGGCCAGGGACGCTATATCTCCCTAACTGCACACTGGGTAAATGTAGTGGCAGCTGGGCCCCAGGCGGAGAGCTGTTTGGCGCACGTCCTTCCGCCGCCAAGGATCGCAGGGCAACATTCTTTGCCTCCTGTTGCCACCTCCTCCTTCTCGGCTTCCTCCTCCTCTTCTTCCACCTGCTCATCCAGTCAGCCACACACCTTCACCACCAACTTCAGCACAGCCCGGGGTAAACGTCAGCAGGCCATTCTGAAACTCATATGTTTGGGGGACAGGCCCCACACCGCACAGGAGTTGTGGCGGGGTATAGAACAACAGACCGACGAGTGGTTGCTGCCGGTGAGCCTCAAGCCCGGCCTGGTGGTGTGTGATAATGGGCGAAATCTCGTTGCAGCTCTGGGACTAGCCAATTTGACGCACATCCCTTGCTTGGCGCATGTGCTGAATTTGGTGGTGCAGAAGTTCATTCACAACTACCCCGACATGTCAGAGCTGCTGCATAAAGTGCGGGCCGTCTGTTCGCGCTTCCGGCGTTCACATCCTGCTGCTGCTCGCCTGTCTGCGCTACAGCGTAACTTCGGCCTTCCCGCTCACCGCCTCATATGCGACGTGCCCACCAGGTGGAACTCCACCTTGCACATGCTGGACAGACTGTGCGAGCAGCAGCAGGCCATAGTGGAGTTTCAGCTGCAGCACGCACGGGTCAGTCGCACTACAGAACAGCACCACTTCACCACCAATGACTGGGCCTCCATGCGAGACCTGTGTGCCCTGTTGCGCTGTTTCGAGTACTCCACCAACATGGCCAGTGGCGATGACACCGTTATCAGCGTTACAATACCACTTCTATGTCTCCTTGAGAAAACACTTAGGGCGATGATGGAAGAGGAGGTGGCCCAGGAGGAGGAGGAGGAGGAGGAGGAAGAGGGGTCATTTTTAGCACTTTCAGGCCAGTCTCTTCGAAGTGACTCAGAGGGAGGTTTTTGGCAACAGCAGAGGCCAGGTACAAATGTGGCCAGCCAGGGCCCACTACTGGAGGACGAGGAGGACGAGGATGAGGAGGAGGTGGAGGAGGATGAGGATGAAGCATGGTCACAGCGGGGTGGCACCCAACGCAGCTCGGGTCCATCACTGGTGCGTGGCTGGGGGGAAAGGCAGGACGATGACGATACGCCTCCCACAGAGGACAGCTTGTCCTTATCCCTGGGCAGCCTGGCACACATGAGCGACTACATGCTGCAGTGCCTGCGCAACGACAGCAGAGTTGCCCACATTTTAACCTGTGCGGACTACTGGGTTGCCACCCTGCTGGATCCACGCTACAAAGACAATGTGCCCACCTTACTTCCTGCACTGGAGCGTGATAGGAAGATGCGCGAGTACAAGCGCACGTTGGTAGACGCGCTACTGAGAGCATTCCCAAATGTCACAGGGGAACAAGTGGAAGCCCAAGGCCAAGGCAGAGGAGGAGCAAGAGGTCGCCAAGGCAGCTGTGTCACGGCCAGCTCCTCTGAGGGCAGGGTTAGCATGGCAGAGATGTGGAAAACTTTTGTCAACACGCCACAGCTAACTGCACCACCACCTGATACGCAACGTGTTAGCAGGAGGCAACATTTCACTAACATGGTGGAACAGTACGTGTGCACACCCCTCCACGTACTGACTGATGGTTCGGCCCCATTCAACTTCTGGGTCTCTAAATTGTCCACGTGGCCAGAGCTAGCCTTTTATGCCTTGGAGGTGCTGGCCTGCCCGGCAGCCAGCGTTTTGTCTGAACGTGTATTCAGCACGGCAGGGGGCGTCATTACAGACAAACGCAGCCGCCTGTCTACAGCCAATGTGGACAAGCTGACGTTCATAAAAATGAACCAGGCATGGATCCCACAGGACCTGTCCGTCCCTTGTCCAGATTAGACATTAACTACCTCCCCATAACCATATATTATTGGACTCCAGGGCACTTCCTCATTCAATCCTATTTTTATTTTCATTTTACCATTATATTGCGAGGCTACCCAAAGTTGAATGAACCTCTCCTCTGCCTGTGTGCTAGGCCTAAATATATGCCAATGGACTGTTGCAGTGGTGGCTGACATGAAGCCTGATTCTCTGCTATGACATGCAGACTAATTCTCTGCTGACATGAAGCCAGATTGTCTGTTACGGGACCTCTCTCCTCTGCCTGGGTGCTGGGCCTAAATTTATGACAATGGACTGTTGCAGTGGTGGCTGACGTGAAGCCTGATTCTCTGCTATGACATGCAGACTGATTCTCTGCTGACATGAAGCCAGATTGTCTGTTACGGGACCTCTCTGCTCTGCCTGTGTGCTAGGCCTAAATATATGCCAATGGACTGTTGCAGTGGTGGCTGACGTGAAGCCTCATTCTCTGCTATGACATGCAGACTGATTCTCTGCTGACATGAAGCCAGATTGTCTGTTACGGGACCTCTCTGCCTCTGCCTGTGTGCTAGGCCTAAATATATGCCAATGGACTGTTGCAGTGGTGGGTGACGTGAAGCCTCATTCTCTGCTATGACATGCAGACTGATTCTCTGCTGACATGAAGCCAGATCCTCTGTTACGGGACCTCTCTCCTCTGCCTGGGTGCTGGGCCTAAATTTATGACAATGGACTGTTGCAGTGGTGGCTGACGTGAAGCCTCATTCTCTGCTATGACATGCAGACTGATTCTCTGCTGACATGAAGCCAGATCCTCTTTTACGGGACCTCTCTCCTCTGCCTGGGTGCTGGGCCTAAATTTATGACAATGGACTGTTGCAGTGGTGGCTGACGTGAAGCCTCATTCTCTGCTATGACATGCAGACTGATTCTCTGCTGACATGAAGCCAGATCCTCTGTTACGGGACCTCTCTCCTCTGCCTGGGTGCTGGGCCTAAATTATGACAATGGACTGTTGCAGTGGTGGCTGACGTGAAGCCTGATTCTCTGCTATGACATGCAGACTGATTCTCTGCTGTCATGAAGCCAGATTGTCTGTTACGGGACCTCTCTGCTCTGCCTGTGTGCTAGGCCTAAATATATGCCAATGGACTGTTGCAGTGGTGGGTGACGTGAAGCCTGATTCTCTGCTATGATATGAAGACTGATTCTCTGCTGACATGAAGCCAGATTGTCTGTTACGGGACCTTTCTCCTCTGCCTGAGTTCTGGGCCTAAATTTATGAAAATTGACTCTTACTGACGTGAAAAGAATTGACGTGAAGCCTGATTCTCTGCTATGATATGAAGACTGATTCTCTGCTGACATGAAGCCAGATTCTCTGTTACGGGACCTCTCTCCTCTGCCTGGGTGCTGGGCCTAAATTTATGACAATGGACTGTTGCAGTGGTGGCTGACGTGAAGCCTGATTCTCTGCTATGACATGCAGACTGATTCTCTGCTGACATGAAGCCAGATCCTCTGTTACGGGACCTCTCTCCTCTGCCTGTGTGTGTGCTGGGCCTAAATATATGCCAATGGACTGTTGCAGTGGTGGCTGACGTGAAGCCTCATTCTCTGCTATGACATGCAGACTGATTCTCTGCTGACATGAAGCCAGATTCTCTGTTACGGGACCTCTCTCCTCTGCCTGTGTGTGCTGGGCCTAAATATATGCCAATGGACTGTTGCAGTGGTGGCTGACGTGAAGCCTCATTCTCTGCTATGACATGCAGACTGATTCTCTGCTGACATGAAGCCAGATTCTCTGTTACGGGACCTCTCTCCTCTGCCTGTGTGTGTGCTGGGCCTAAATATATGCCAATGGACTGTTGCAGTGGTGGCTGACGTGAAGCCTCATTCTCTGCTATGACATGCAGACTAATTCTCTGCTGACATGAAGACAGATTCTCTGTTACGGGACCTCCCTCCTCTGCCTGGGTGCTGGGCCTAAATATATGCCAATGGACTGTTGCAGTGGTGGCTGACGTGAAGCCTCATTCTCTGCTATGACATGCAGACTAATTCTCTGCTGACATGAAGACAGATTCTCTGTTACGGGACCTCCCTCCTCTGCCTGGGTGCTGGGCCTAAATATATGCCAATGGACTGTTGCAGTGGTGGCTGACGTGAAGCCTCATTCTCTGCTATGACATGCAGACTGATTCTCTGCTGACATGAAGCCAGATTCTCTGTTACGGGACCTCTCTCCTCTGCCTGTGTGTGTGCTGGGCCTAAATATATGCCAATGGACTGTTGCAGTGGTGGCTGACGTGAAGCCTCATTCTCTGCTATGACATGCAGACTAATTCTCTGCTGACATGAAGACAGATTCTCTGTTACGGGACCTCCCTCCTCTGCCTGGGTGCTGGGCCTAAATATATGCCAATGGACTGTTGCAGTGGTGGCTGACGTGAAGCCTCATTCTCTGCTATGACATGCAGACTAATTCTCTGCTGACATGAAGACAGATTCTCTGTTACGGGACCTCCCTCCTCTGCCTGGGTGCTGGGCCTAAATATATGCCAATGGACTGTTGCAGTGGTGGCTGACGTGAAGCCTCATTCTCTGCTATGACATGCAGACTGATTCTCTGCTGACATGAAGCCAGATTCTCTGTTACGGGACCTCTCTCCTCTGCCTGTGTGTGTGCTGGGCCTAAATATATGCCAATGGACTGTTGCAGTGGTGGCTGACGTGAAGCCTCATTCTCTGCTATGACATGCAGACTGATTCTCTGCTGACATGAAGCCAGATTCTCTGTTACGGGACCTCTCTCCTCTGCCTGTGTGTGTGCTGGGCCTAAATATATGCCAATGGACTGTTGCAGTGGTGGCTGACGTGAAGCCTCATTCTCTGCTATGACATGCAGACTAATTCTCTGCTGACATGAAGACAGATTCTCTGTTACGGGACCTCTCTCCTCTGCCTGGGTGCCGGGGCCTAAATATCTGAGAATGGACTGTTCCAGTGGTGGGTGACGGGAAGCCAGATTCTCTGCTATGGAACCTCTCTCCAATTGATTTTGGTTAATTTTTATTTATTTAATTTTTATTTTAATTCATTTCCCTATCCACATTTGTTTGCAGGGGATTTACCTACATGTTGCTGCCTTTTGCAGCCCTCTAGCTCTTTCCTGGGCTGTTTTACAGCCTTTTTAGTGCCGAAAAGTTCGGGTCCCCATTGACTTCAATGGGGTTCGGGTTCGGGACGAAGTTCGGGTCGGGTTCGGATCCCGAACCCGAACATTTCCGGGATGTTCGGCCGAACTTCTCGAACCCGAACATCCAGGTGTTCGCTCAACTCTATTCATGAGCTGTATGCCAAAATCATCAATATTAAAACAATAAAAGGCTTGAACTACTTCAGTAGTTCACTTCATAAAATATATGAAAGTCTAATGTTTATCAGTACATTACAGAAAATAATGAACTTTATCACAATATGCTATTTTTTTTTGAAGGACCTGTATATATTGTTTGGCGTCTATAATAGCCTCTAAAACATCACATCTGTAAGTCCTGATTTATTCGCTCCTGTAAATGGAGAGCAGTTTTGATAGAGCAGTGTTTGTATTGTCATTTACACATGTTGCACGGAGATATTGTATATTCGTATGCTGACTAGTAGTGGTATAACTCAACTCTTAGGTACACATGTAATTTGTATGACCTTATATGTCAGGTAAATACAATATTACGGTATTCAGCCTGCGCTCACAGTGGCGTCCCACGTGGCTGCAGTATTGGATACAGAGGTACCTGTCCTGGAGTTGTCAGCTACTTCAGCGTAGTGATCGTAGTTGCTTGTCTCCGCGATATGTCACTTCAATGTGCCGCTGTCTCTTTATGGATAATATAAGAAAAATAGAAGGCTGGCACTCAAATATGTGGTTCGATCGAACTGATTTATTAGGACACTATATAAAAACCAATAAGTGGTTAAAACACAATAAAATCACATATGATAAAATTCAATAAATCTAAAATACTGTATGAATAGATGTGTACAATAACCTCCAGATAGCAGTGCCGTCTATACCACTGTGCAAGATGGTGAGAATGTCCCTTAAATGAAGGTAAATTTGTCTCTCTGATTAAAGAGCACACGCTCTATATTGGATGATTATCCTCCTTAGGGTATGTTCCCCAGCAAGGACAATCAATAGTCCGGGGTTGGTACGATAAATGTGCTCGTTCCACAGAGGTGGTGTGTAGTTCAAGAACACGTTAACACACAACACTATATGTTGTGAGGCTGCAGGTGGGGAGTGGGGTATTGAGGTATAATCGTTTTTCTTACCCTCCTGGGTGGGAGATTTCACTCTCAGGAGGGTAAGAAAAACGATTATACCTCAATACCCCACTCCCCACCTGCAGCCTCACAACATATAGTGTTGTGTGTTAACGTGTTCTTAATGTGAGGCTATTATAGACGCCAAACAATATATATCTTCTGGATTGGACAGTATATGAACACCTACGCTCCTTTTATCATCGGTGCATGATACAATTACTCCACTATTTTTTACTGGTGTTCCAATACATGCTTTCCTTTACTATTTTTTTTTTATATTGTGTAATCACATGAGGATTAAATCTTACAATACTTCAGCTTTTTTACGTATGACTGCATAATCTACCTCAAATTCCTACTATAATCATTGTCACTGTATTTTTATGTATCGCTTATTTTTATGCATTGTCTAATTTTATGAATTTGGTGAACACAATGTACCTTTTTTAATTAATTAATAAACTACCAAGGAGTTTTGAAGCAATTTGTCTTCTATAATCCAAGTGGCGAGTGCTCAGCCCCTACTATTACTATTTTATTAACCCATTTCTGGTGATGAAAAACTCCTGCTCTGCATAGGTGACAGGGACTTAAATTTCTAAAATTCGTCTTTAATTGGCCCTTTCATTCGATCCTTCTGCTTTAATAATTTGTCCCACATTTCCGCTTCATCCCATTGCAGCCATTGACCTCCTTTGGATGAGGTCTACCTTTCTCACGCTCCCTCTCTGGCGTAGAACCCTGATTCGCCAATAACCGTGATCAACATGGTAGGCTCAGAAAAGAACATCGAACATTTTCACTGCCTCATTTGCTAAAAGAGTCCTGACCAAGTATTCAACTCCAGTAGAAGAGGAGATAATCCCAACTAAGACTGGGCCCCCTCTTGCCCTGGGCCCCATAGCAGTCGCATAGTCTGCCACTATGGTAGTTACGCCCCTGATCACGGGGACGTGCGACATGGTGGGGCAATATGTTTGCACACGCCTACACAAACTGACTGATGGTTCTGCCCCCTGCAACTTCTGGGTCTCCAAATTAGGCACATGGCCTGAGCTTGCCCTTTACGCCTTGTAGGTGCTGGCCTGCCCTGCAGCCAGTGTATTGTCTGAACGTGTGTTTAGCACGACTGGAGGGGGTTATCACAGGTTATATTTCCCAATGTTTTGGGGTGGACCCTAATTTAAAAAAATAAAAAAATATTTAAAACCAAAAAGCAGTGTAGGCTACCTCCTCCTCCTCCACCGCTGCTTCCACCTACACAGCCACATCCACCGCCTCCTCAACCTCCTACTTCATATGGACCTCGTCCTCCTAGATCAAGATTATTATATTTTTTTTATGTATTTTATATTATTTAAAGTCATTTCCCAATCCACTTTTGTTTGCAGAGCACTTGCCATGCTCTTAACCACATTTCAATGCCATTTGCAGCCCTCTAGCTGTTTCCATTACATTTTTACAGCCATTTTAGTGCTCAAAAGTTCGGGTCCACATTGACTTCAATGCGGTTCGGGGTCAAGTTTGGGTCCCCAACTCGAACTTTTTTGTAAAGTTCGGCCGAACACGTCAAACCAGAACATCCAGGTGTCCGCTCAACTCTAATTATGATACATTTCCCTTTTTTGTGAAACCAGACTAAGACCTCTTTCACACATCAGAGAATCATGGACAGCACACATACTTTAATGTGTGTATTCAAACGTGAGTAGTTTTCCACTGACCATGGGTCTGTGGTGACACCATGGAAGCATGCCCTATTATGGACATTATAGTTTATAGGTTTGTGAAAACCATGGCATCCATGTTTGGTCAAGGGTTTTTACCTAATCTTGATAGGAGATGCCCTGGAAACAATTTTCAGCCTAGCAGTGTCCATGGAATACAGATGGCACACGGAGGGCTAAAAACAGACACATTGACCAAACACTGATTTTTCATGGACATCTTCACAGATGAACTACTGACCATCTTATCACAGATAAGCGCTTTATTACAGGTCTAGTGCTTTTTTTTTTATCTGATGGCAAACTACCTTTATGTGTAAATGCTCTCCAAGAAAATTCTGTTGTACTGATGGCTGTCACTTTATAACATTTCATATCTGTTACTTCATTAATTATTCTGTATTTCATACTATGGCAACTCCCCACTGTGCAGGTACATCTACAGTGACTTTTTGCTGACATACCCAGTTTGCTACCAGAACACATTATGGAGAACTAACCTAGTTTGGTATAATATGAGTAATAAGTCATGTGTATCTATAGCCACTTCTAAAGACTTTTTCCTCTTTCATAAGGAAAATAAAATACTGCTTTTCTATAAATTGTTAATTTAATCTACTTCCACAGCATGATCAGATTAGCAAATTAATTAGAAACGTTGGTCGATGTACCATTCCTGTTGTCACTTCACTTGTAGTTTTGCCCCAAGGATATATGTGACCTATATAGTGGTTCAAGTAATTAGTACCCTAAGAGACTTAATTTATTCAAAACCATAATTATTATTGCAAGTCATATGGTTGAATCCTAAAAATCTGCTATTCGAATTGGTGCTTTCTGCATTTAATTTGAAAACTACAATAAAATTGTTATCACAGACAGTGGATAGTGTTGGATCTATCCATGATGCAAATCGGCATTCACTTACAGTAACATTCCAGTGTACTATGGATCAAACCTAGAAAACAAAGGATTTTCTTGAGCAAGATCAGTGTGAGAATCCCTCTCTGGTGATAGTTGGGGGACCAGCCCTTCAGCAATTGGGAGCCTCAAATTTTTAACACAGTCATCTTAAAGGAGAAAATTTAACTGATATTCTGTATCTGATTGGCCTTCTAGCAGCTTTGCCTAGGCCATGTGACATCAAGTTCATCGGTTACATGGCCTAGGCACAGCTCAGCCCCATTTAAGTGAATGGGGCTGAGCTGTGATACCAAACACAGCCATCAGATCATCTGATCATCAGGGGTCCTGGGACCCCCACTGATCAGATACTGGTGACCTATCTTGGAAAACCCCTTTAAAAGTGGTTGTCTCATGAAGACAATCCCTGTCCACATGCTGTAGACTTGAGATGTCCAATCATCCAGTGCCATAAGTAATGTCATTATTAGGAGGCATCCATCTCTACAGTTAAGTTTTAGCAAATATGCACTATATAATGTCTCACCCTATGCAGGGGTTTAGCTACAGGCTGTAGAAGTTGCAGTAGCCCTCAAGCCCTGAAGACAATTAGTCCATTTTGCAATCAGTGCTGCTAGTTTTGGCTCCCAATATGCTATTCGGCAATGAACTGCCAATGGGTGGAGATTCATAGCTCTGGTTCACTCCCCATTAAGAAGCTGTCTGTGCTGAGTGGACATCACAATTCGCTCTTCATTGACAATCATAGCCCCTTCGTAGTACCTGGGCTGAAAGGCATATAAGGAGCAGCCAGAATCAGCAGTACACAGAATTCTCAGGAGTAGGGGCCTATGGAAAAAGAAAAAAAGCTATGACAAATAAAGGTGTCTGCTGTTGTTGAAGGATGTAGCAGGTCAATGGAAAATTGAATTATCTGTCAGCAGTCCACCAATATAAAAACATGAACCTATAAATACCTCACATAAGTACTAACTAGCTCAATGTAAAAAATTACGTAGGCTGAAAAGTGGTGCATAGTAGGGATGAGCGAACCCGAACTGTATAGTTCGGGTTCGTACCGAATTTTGGGGTGTCCGTGACACGGACCCGAACCCGGACATTTTCGTTAAAGTCCGGGTTCGGGTTCGGTGTTCGTCGCTTTCTTGGCGCTTTTTGAAAGGCTGCAAAGCAGCCAATCAACAAGCGTCATACTACTTGCCCCAAGAGGCCGTCACAGCCATGCCTACTATTGGCATGGCTGTGATTGGCCAGAGCACCATGTGACCCAGCCTCTATTTAAGCTGGAGTCACATAGCGCCGCCCGTCACTCTGCTCTGATCAGCATAGGGAGAGGTTGCAGCTGCCACGTTAGGGCTAGATTAGGCAGTGATTAACTCCTCCAAAGGACTTCAGTCAGAGATCGATCTGCAGCTGTGGATGATTGAACTGCTGCTATTGAATTGCTCACTGTTTTTAGGCTGCCCAGAGCGTTTTTCAGTCACTTTTTTCTGGGGTGATCAGCGGCCATTTTGTGTCTTGTGGTGTGCCAGCACAAGCTGCCACCAAGTGCATTTAACCCTCAATGGTGTGGTTGTTTTTTGGCTAAATCCTACATCAGGGTGAAGCTGTCACACCAAGTGCATTTAACCAGCAATAGTCTGGTTATTTTTTGGCCATATACTACATCAGGGGCAAGCTGTCACCAAGTGCATTTAACCCTCAATGATGTGGTTGTTTTTTGGCTAAATCCTACATCAGGGTCAAGCTGTCACACCAAGTGCATTTAACCATCAATAGTGTGGTTATTTTTTGGCCATATCCCAGTCTAATTCTGTCAGTAAACGTATACCTGTCACCCAGCGCCTAAATACTAGGCCTCAAATTTATATCCAGCTAAATCTGTCGTTACTGCTGTGGCTGGTCAAGTTATTTAGTGTCCGTCAAAGCACATTTTTTGTTCTGGGTTGAAATACAATTCCCAATTTAGCAATTTCCTAATTTAGTGGTTTCTGCTGTATCAGGCCTACTTTAAATTTATCCCTAAAAGGGTATATCAGATTCAAGGTGCACATAGGGTCATTCTGAATTACTTCACACACACGCTACTGTGCATTTCCAAGTCTAATTCTGTCAGTAAACCTATACCTGTCACCCAGTGCCTAAATAATAGGCCTCAAATTTATAGTCAGCTAAATCTGTCGTTACTGGTGTGGCTGGTCAAGTTATTTAGTGTCCGTCAAAGCACAGTTTTTGTTCTGGGTTGAAATACAATTCCCAATTTAGCAATTTCCTAATTTAGTGGTTTCTGCTGTATCAGGCCTACTTAAAATTTATCCCTAAAAGGGTATATCAGATTCAAGGTGCACATAGGGTCATTCAGAATAACTTCACACACACGCTACTGTGCATTTCCAAGTCTAATTCTGTATGTAAACCTATACCTGTCACCCAGCGCCTAAATAATAGGCCTCAAATTTATATCCAGCTAAATCTGTCGTTACTGGTGTGGCTGGTCAAGGTTTTTAGCGTCCGTCAAAGCACAGTTTTTGTTCTGGGTTGAAATACAATTCCCAATTTAGCAATTTCCTAATTTTGTGGTTTCTGCTGTATCAGGCCTACTTTAAATTTATCCCTAAAAGGGTATATCAGATTCAAGGTGCACATAGGGTCATTCTGAATTACTTCACACACACGCTACTGTGCATTTCCAAGTCTAATTCTGTATGTAAACCTATACTTGTCACCCAGCGCCTAAATAATAGGCCTCAAATTTATATTCATCTAAATCTGTGGTTATTGCTGTGGCTGGTCAAGTTATTTAGTGTCTGTCAAAGCACAGTTTTTGTTCTGGGTTGAAATTCAATTCCCAACTTAGCAATTCTCTAAATTAGTGGTTTCTGCAGTATCAGGCCTACTTTAAATCTATCCTTAAAAGGGTATATTAGATTCAAGGTGCTGATAGGGTCATTCTCAATAACTTCACACACACGCTACTGTGCAATTCCAAGTCTAATTCTGTCTGTAAACGTATACCTGTCACCCAGCGCCTAAATAATAGGCCTCAAATTTGTATTCATCTAAATCTGTGGTTATTGCTGTGGCTGGTCAAGTTATTTAGTGTCCGTCAAAGCACAGTTTTTGTTCTGGGTTGAAATACAATTCCCAACTTAGCAATTCTCTAAATTAGTGGTTTCTGCTGTATCAGACCTACTTTAAATCTATCCCTAAAAGGGTATATTAGATTCAAGGTGCTGATAGGGTCATTCTCAATAACTTCACACACACGCTACTGTGCAATTCCAAGTCTAATTCTGTCTGTAAACGTATACCTGTCACCCAGCGCCTAAATAATAGGCCTCAAATTTATATTCAGCTAAATCTGTAATTACTGCTGTGCCTTTATTAGTGTAATACGGTACCTAAATAGATAGCCAGATAGTGTTAGGTGTCTGTAAAAAAAGGCCTGAATTTGAATACAATACATTGGGTCAAATAATATTTTTCTTATTGTGGTGAATGGTAACAATGAGGAAAACATCTAGTAAGGGACGCAGACGCGGACATGGTCGTGGTGGTGTTAGTGGACCCTCTGGTGCTGGGAGAGGACGTGGCCGTTCTGCCACAGCCACATGTCCTAGTGTACCAACTACCTCAGGTCCCAGTAGCCGCCAGAATTTACAGCGATATATGGTGGGGCCCAATGCCGTTCTAAGGATGGTAAGGCCTGAGCAGGTACAGGCATTAGTCAATTGGGTGGCCGACAGTGGATCCAGCACGTTCACATTATCTCCCACCCAGTCTTCTGCAGAAAGTGCACAGATAGCGCCTGAAAACCAAGCCCATCAGTCTGTCACATCACCCCCATGCATACCAGGGAAACTGTCTGAGCCTCAAGTTATGCAGCAGTCTCTTATGCTGTTTGAAGACTCCGCTGGCAGGGTTTCCCAAGGGCATCCACCTAGCCTTTCCCTAGCGGTGAAGGACAGAATGCACTGACGCACAACCACTTATGTTTCCTGATGATGAGGACATGGGAATACCACGCTATATCTCCCTAACTGCACACTGGGTAAATGTAGTGGCGGCTGGGCCCCAGGCGGAGAGCTGTTTGGCACACCTCCTTCCGCCGCCAAGGATCGCAGGGCAACATTTTTTGCCTCCTGTTGCCTCCTCCTCCTACTCGGCTTCCTCCTCCTCTTCTTCCACCTGCTAATCCAGTCAGCCACACACCTTCACCACCAACTTCAGCACAGCCCAGGGTAAACGTCAGCAGGCCATTCTGAAACTCATATATTTGGGGGACAGGCCCCACACCGCACAGGAGTTGTGGCGGGGTATAGAACAACAAACCGACGAGTGGTTGCTGCCGGTGAGCCTCAAACCCGGCCTGGTGGTGGGCGATAATGGACGAAATCTCGTTGCAGCTCTGGGACTAGCCGGTTTGACGCACATCCCTTGCCTGGCGCATGTGCTGAATTTGGTGGTGCAGAAGTTCATTCACAACTACCCCGACATGTCAGAGCTGCTGCATAAAGTGCGGGCCGTCTGTTCGCGCTTCCGGCGATGATGGAAGAGGACGTGGCCCAGGAGGAGGAGGAAGAGGGGTCATTTTTAGCACTTTCAGGCCAGTCTCTTTGAAGTGACTCAGAGGGCGTTTTTTTGCAACAGCAGAGGCCAGGTACAAATGTGGCCAGCCAGGGCCCACTACTGGAGGACGAGGAGGACGAGGATGAGGTGGAGGAGGATGAGGATGAAGCATGGTCACAGCGGGGTGGCACCCAACGCAGCTCGGGCCCATCACTGGTGCGTGGCTGGGGGGAAACGCAGGACGATGACGATACGCCTCCCACAGAGGACAGCCTGTCCTTACCTCTGGGCAGCCTGGCACACATGAGCGACTACATGCTGCAGTGCCTGCGCAACGACAGCAGAGTTGCCCACATTTTAATGTGTGCGAACTACTGGGTTGCCACCCTGCTGGATCCACGGTACAAAGACAATGTGCCCACCTTACTTCCTGCACTGGAGCGTGATAGGAAGATGCGCGAGTACAAGCGCACGTTGGTAGACGCGCTACTGAGAGCATTCCCAAATGTCACAGGGGAACAAGTGGAAGCCCAAGGCCAAGGCAGAGGAGGAGCAAGAGGTCGCCAAGGCAGCTGTGTCACGGCCAGCTCCTCTGAGGGCAGGGTTAGCATGGCAGAGATGTGGAAAAGTTTTGTCAACACGCCACAGCTAACTGCACCACCACCTGATACGCAACGTGTTAGCAGGAGGCAACATTTCACTAACATGGTGGAACAGTACGTGTGCACACCCCTCCACGTACTGACTGATGGTTCGGCCCCATTCAACTTCTGGGTCTCTAAATTGTCCACATGGCCAGAGCTAGCCTTTTATGCCTTGGAGGTGCTGGCCTGCCCGGCGGCCAGTGTTTTGTCTGAACGTGTATTTAGCACGGCAGGGGGCGTCATTACAGACAAACGCAGCCGCCTGTCTACAGCCAATGTGGACAAGCTGACGTTCATAAAAATGAACCAGGCATGGATCCCACAGGACCTGTCCATCCCTTGTGCAGATTAGACATTAACTACCTCCCCTTAACCATATATTATTGTACTCCAGGGCACTTCCTCATTCAATCCTATTTTTATTTTCATTTTACCATTATATTGCGGGGCAACCCAAAGTTGAATGAACCTCTCCTCTGTCTGGGTGGCGGGGCCTAAATATATGACAATGGACTGTTCCAATGTTGGGTGTTGTGAAGCATGATTCTCTGCTATGACATGAAGACTGATTCTCTGCTGACATGAAGCCAGATTCTCTGCTACGGGACCTCTCTCCTCTGCCTGGGTGCCTGGGCCTAAATAACTGACAATGGACTGTTCCAGTGTTGGGTGACGTGAAGCATGATTCTCTGCTATGACATGAAGACTGATTCTCTGCTGACATGAAGCCAGATTCTCTGTTACGGGACCTCTCTCCTCTGCCTGGATGCCGGGGCCTAAATATCTGACAATGGACTGTTCCAGTGTTGGGTGACGTGAAGCATGATTCTCTGCTATGACATGAAGACTGATTCTCTGCTGACATGAAGCCAGATTCTCTGTTACGGGAACACTCTCCTCTGCCTGGAGGCCGGGGCCTAAATATCTGACAATGGACTGTTCCAGTGTTGGGTGACGTGAAGCATGATTCTCTGCTATGACATGAAGACTGATTCTCTGCTGACATGAAGCCAGATTCTCTGTTACGGGACCTCTCTCCTCTGCCTGGGTGCCTAGGCCTAAATATCTGACAATGGACTGTTCCAGTGTTGGGTGACGTGAAGCATGATTCTCTGCTATGACATGAAGACTGATTCTCTGCTGACATGAAGCCAGATTCTCTGTTACGGGACCTCTCTCCTCTGCCTGGGCCTAAATATCTGACAATAGACTGTTCCAGTGTTGGGTGACGTAAAGCATGATTCTCTGCTATGACATGAAGACTGATTCTCTGCTGACATGAAGCCAGATTCTCTGTTATGGGACCTCTCTCCTCTGCCTGGATGCCGGGGCCTAAATATCTGACAATGGACTGTTTCAGTGTTGGGTGACGTGAAGCATGATTCTCTGCTATGACATGAAGACTGATTCTCTGCTGACATGAAGCCAGATTCTCTGTTATGGGACCTCTCTCCTCTGCCTCGATGCCGGGGCCTAAATATCTGACAATGGACTGTTCCAGTGTTGGGTGACGTGAAGCATGGTTCTCTGCTATGACATGAAGACTGATTTTCTGCTGACATGAAGCCAGATTCTCTGTTACGGGACCTCTCTCCTCTGCCTGGGTGCCTGGGCCTAAATATCTGACAATGGACTGTTCCAGTGTTGGGTGACGTGAAGCATGATTCTGTGCTATGACATGAAGACTGATTCTCTGCTGACATGAAGCCATATTCTCTGTTACGGGAACACTCTCCTCTGCCTGGAGGCCGGGGCCTAAATATCTGACAATGGACTGTTCCAGTGTTGGGTGACGTGAAGCATGATTCTCTGCTATGACATGAAGACTAGGGATGAGCGAACTCGAACTGTATAGTTCGGGTTCGTACCGAATTTTGGGGTGTCCGTGACACGGACCCGAACCCGGACATTTTCGTAAAAGTCCGGGTTCGGGTTCGGTGTTCGTCGCTTTCTTCGCGCTTTTGTGACGCTTTCTTGGCGCTTTTTGAAAGGCTGCAAAGCAGCCAATCAACAAGCGTCATACTACTTGCCCCAAGAGGCCATCACAGCCATGCCTACTATTGGCATGGCTGTGATTGGCCAGAGCACCATGTGACCCAGCCTCTATTTAAGCTGGAGTCACATAGCGCCGCCCGTCACTCTGCTCTGATTAGCGTAGGGAGAGGTTGCGGCTGCGACAGTAGGGCGAGATTAGGCAGATTAACTCCTCCAAAGGACTTGATTAACTGATCGATCTGCAGCTGTGGACCATTGAGCTGCTGATACTCAATTGCTCACTGTTTTTAGGCTGCACAGACCGTTTGTCAGTCTCATTTTTCTGGGGTGATCGGCGGCCATTTTGTGTCTTGTGGTGCGCCAGCACAAGCTGCGACCAAGTGCATTTAACCCTCAATGGTGTGGTTGTTTTTTGGCTAAAGCCTACATCAGGGTGAAGCTGTCACACCAAGTGCATTTAACCAGCAATAGTCTGTTCATTTTTTGGCCATATACAAAATCAGGGGCAAGCTGCGCCTGTCACCAAGTGCATTTAACCCTCAATGGTGTGGTTGTTTTTTGGCTAAAGCCTACATCAGGGTGAAGCTGTCACACCAAGTGCATTTAACCAGCAATAGTCTGTTCATTTTTTGGCCATATACAAAATCAGGGGCAAGCTGCGCCTGTCACCAAGTGCATTTAACCCTCAATGGTGTGGTTGTTTTTTGGCTAAAGCCTACATCAGGGTGAAGCTGTCACACCAAGTGCATTTAACCAGCAATAGTCTGTTCATTTTTTGGCCATATACAAAATCAGGGGCAAGCTGCGCCTGTCACCAAGTGCATTTAACCCTCAATGGTGTGGTTGTTTTTTGGCTAAAGCCTACATCAGGGTGAAGCTGTCACACCAAGTGCATTTAACCAGCAATAGTCTGTTCATTTTTTGGCCATATCCCAGTCTAATTCTGTCACTAAATCCATACCGGTCACCCAGCGCCTAAATACTAGGCCTCAAATTTATATCCAGCTAAATCTGTCCCTAGTGCTGTAGCTGGGCGAGTTATTTAGTGTCCGTTCAAGCACATTTCTTGTTCTGGGTTGAAATACAATTCCCAATTTAGCAATTTCATAATTTAGTGGTTCCTGCTATATCAGAGCTATTTGAAATCTATCCCAAAAAGGGTATATAATATTGAAGGTGCACATAGGGTCATTCAGAATAACTTCACACACACCCGCTACTGTGTATTTCCAAGTCTAATTCTGTCACTAAACCCATACCTGTCACCCAGCGCCTAAATACTAGGCCTCAAATTTAAATCCCTCTAAATCTCTCGTTACCGTTGTCCTGTTGTAGCTGGGAAAGTTATTTAGTGCCCGTCAAAGCACATTTTTTGTTCTGGGTTGAAGTACAATTCCCAATTTAGCAATTTCATAATTTAGTGGTTCCTGCTATATCAGAGCTATTTGAAATCTATCCCAAAAAGGGTATATAATATTGAAGGTGCACATAGGGTCATTCAGAATAACTTCACACACACCCGCTACTGTGTATTTCCAAGTCTAATTCTGTCACTAAACCCATACCTGTCACCCAGCGCCTAAATACTAGGCCTCAAATTTAAATCCCTCTAAATCTCTCGTTACCGTTGTCCTGTTGTAGCTGGGAAAGTTATTTAGTGCCCGTCAAAGCACATTTTTTGTTCTGGGTTGAAGTACAATTCCCAATTTAGCAATTTCATAATTTAGTGGTTCCTGCTATATCAGAGCTATTTGAAATCTATCCCTAAAAGGGTATATAATATTGAAGGTGCACATAGGGTCATTCAGAATAACTTCACACACACCCGCTACTGTGTATTTCCAAGTCTAATTCTGTCACTAAACCCATACCTGTCACCCAGCGCCTAAATACTAGGCCTCAAATTTAAATCCCTCTAAATCTCTCGTTACCGTTGTCCTGTTGTAGCTGGGAAAGTTATTTAGTGCCCGTCAAAGCACATTTTTTGTTCTGGGTTGAAGTACAATTCCCAATTTAGCAATTTCATAATTTAGTGGTTCCTGCTATATCAGAGCTATTTGAAATCTATCCCAAAAAGGGTATATAATATTGAAGGTGCACATAGGGTCATTCAGAATAACTTCACACACACCCGCTACTGTGTATTTCCAAGTCTAATTCTGTCACTAAACCCATACCTGTCACCCAGCGCCTAAATACTAGGCCTCAAATTTAAATCCCTCTAAATCTCTCGTTACCGTTGTCCTGTTGTAGCTGGGAAAGTTATTTAGTGCCCGTCAAAGCACATTTTTTGTTCTGGGTTGAAGTACAATTCCCAATTTAGCAATTTCATAATTTAGTGGTTCCTGCTATATCAGAGCTATTTGAAATCTATCCCAAAAAGGGTATATAATATTGAAGGTGCACATAGGGTCATTCAGAATAACTTCACACACACCCGCTACTGTGTATTTCCAAGTCTAATTCTGTCACTAAATCCATACCGGTGACCCAGCGCCTAAATACTAGGCCTCAAATTTAATTCCCTCTAAATCTCTCGTTACCCACCGCTGTACTGTTGTTGCTGGGCAAGATATTTAGTGTCCGTCAAAGCACATTTTTTGTTCTGGGTTGAAGTACAATTCCCAATTTAGCAATTTCATAATTTAGTGGTTCCTGCTATATCAGAGCTATTTGAAATCTATCCCAAAAAGGGTATATAATATTGAAGGTGCACATAGGGTCATTCAGAATAACTTCACACACACCCGCTACTGTGTATTTCCAAGTCTAATTCTGTCACTAAACCCATACCTGTCACCCAGCGCCTAAATACTAGGCCTCAAATTTAAATCCCTCTAAATCTCTCGTTACCGTTGTCCTGTTGTAGCTGGGAAAGTTATTTAGTGCCCGTCAAAGCACATTTTTTGTTCTGGGTTGAAGTACAATTCCCAATTTAGCAATTTCATAATTTAGTGGTTTCTGCTATATCAGAGCTATTTGAAATCTATCCCTAAAAGGGTATATAATATTGAAGGTGCACATAGGGTCATTCAGAATAACTTCACACACACCCGCTACTGTGTATTTCCAAGTCTAATTCTGTCACTAAACCCATACCTGTCACCCAGCGCCTAAATACTAGGCCTCAAATTTAAATCCCTCTAAATCTCTCGTTACCGTTGTCCTGTTGTAGCTGGGAAAGTTATTTAGTGCCCGTCAAAGCACATTTTTTGTTCTGGGTTGAAGTACAATTCCCAATTTAGCAATTTCATAATTTAGTGGTTCCTGCTATATCAGAGCTATTTGAAATCTATCCCAAAAAGGGTATATAATATTCAAGGTGCACATTGGGTCATTCAGAATAACTTCACACACACGCTTCTGTGCATTTCCAAGTCTAATTCTGTCACTAAATCCATACCGGTCACCCAGCGCCTAAATACTAGGCCTCAAATTTATATCCCGCTGAATTTGAATACAATACATTGTGCCAAATAATATATTTGTTGTTGTGGTGAACCATAACAATGAGAAAAACATCTAGTAAGGGACGCGGACGTGGACATGGTCGTGGTGGTGTTAGTGGACCCTCTGGTGCTGGGAGAGGACGTGGCCGTTCTGCCACATCCACACGTCCTAGTGTACCAACTACCTCAGGTCCCAGTAGCCGCCAGAATTTACAGCGATATATGGTGGGGCCCAATGCCGTTCTAAGGATGGTAAGGCCTGAGCAGGTACAGGCATTAGTCAATTGGGTGGCCGACAGTGGATCCAGCACGTTCACATTATCTCCCACCCAGTCTTCTGCAGAAAGCGCACAGATGGCGCCTGAAAACCAACCCCATCAGTCTGTCACATCACCCCCATGCATACCAGGGAAACTGTCTCAGCCTCAAGTTATGCAGCAGTCTCTTATGCTGTTTGAAGACTCCGCTGGCAGGGTTTCCCAAGGGCATCCACCTAGCCCTTCCCCAGCGGTGAAAGACATAGAATGCACTGACGCACAACCACTTATGTTTCCTGATGATGAGGACATGGGAATACCACCTCAGCATGTCTCTGATGATGACGAAACACAGGTGCCAACTGCTGCGTCTTTCTGCAGTGTGCAGACTGAACAGGAGGTCAGGGATCAAGACTGGGTGGAAGACGATGCAGGGGACGATGAGGTCCTAGACCCCACATGGAATGAAGGTCGTGCCACTGACTTTCACAGTTCGGAGGAAGAGGCAGTGGTGAGACCGAGCCAACAGCGTAGCAAAAGAGGGAGCAGTGGGCAAAAGCAGAACACCCGCCGCCAAGAGACTCCGCCTGCTACTGACCGCCGCCATCTGGGACCGAGCACCCCAAAGGCAGCTTCAAGGAGTTCCCTGGCATGGCACTTCTTCAAACAATGTGCTGACGACAAGACCCGAGTGGTTTGCACGCTGTGCCATCAGAGCCTGAAGCGAGGCATTAACGTTCTGAACCTGAGCACAACCTGCATGACCAGGCACCTGCATGCAAAGCATGAACTGCAGTGGAGTAAACACCTTAAAACCAAGGAAGTCACTCAGGCTCCCCCTGCTACCTCTTCTGCTGCTGCCGCCTCGGCCTATTCTGCTGCTGCCGCCTCGGCCTCTTCCTCCGCCTCTGGAGGAACGTTGGCACCTGCCGCCCAGCAAACAGGGGATGTACCACCAACACCACCACCACCACCTCCGTCACCAAGCGTCTCAACCATGTCACACGCCAGCGTTCAGCTCTCCATCTCACAAACATTTGATAGAAAGCGTAAATTCCCACCTAGCCACCCTCGATCCCTGGCCCTGAATGCCAGCATTTCTAAACTACTGGCCTATGAAATGCTGTCATTTAGGCTGGTGGACACAGACAGCTTCAAACAGCTCATGTCGCTTGCTGTCCCACAGTATGTTGTTCCCAGCCGCCACTACTTCTCCAAGAGAGCCGTGCCTTCCCTGCACAACCAAGTATCCGATAAAATCAAGTGTGCACTGCGCAACGCCATCTGTGGCAAGGTCCACCTAACCACAGATACGTGGACCAGTAAGCACGGCCAGGGACGCTATATCTCCCTAACTGCACACTGGGTAAATGTAGTGGCAGCTGGGCCCCAGGCGGAGAGCTGTTTGGCGCACGTCCTTCCGCCGCCAAGGATCGCAGGGCAACATTCTTTGCCTCCTGTTGCCACCTCCTCCTTCTCGGCTTCCTCCTCCTCTTCTTCCACCTGCTCATCCAGTCAGCCACACACCTTCACCACCAACTTCAGCACAGCCCGGGGTAAACGTCAGCAGGCCATTCTGAAACTCATATGTTTGGGGGACAGGCCCCACACCGCACAGGAGTTGTGGCGGGGTATTGAAAAACAGACCGACGAGTGGTTGCTGCCGGTGAGCCTCAAGCCCGGCCTGGTGGTGTGTGATAATGGGCGAAATCTCGTTGCAGCTCTGGGACTAGCCAATTTGACGCACATCCCTTGCTTGGCGCATGTGCTGAATTTGGTGGTGCAGAAGTTCATTCACAACTACCCCGACATGTCAGAGCTGCTGCATAAAGTGCGGGCCGTCTGTTCGCGCTTCCGGCGTTCACATCCTGCCGCTGCTCGCCTGTCTGCGCTACAGCGTAACTTCGGCCTTCCCGCTCACCGCCTCATATGCGACGTGCCCACCAGGTGGAACTCCACCTTGCACATGCTGGACAGACTGTGCGAGCAGCAGCAGGCCATAGTGGAGTTTCAGCTGCAGCACGCACGGGTCAGTCGCACTACAGAACAGCACCACTTCACCACCAATGACTGGGCCTCCATGCGAGACCTGTGTGCCCTGTTGCGCTGTTTCGAGTACTCCACCAACATGGCCAGTGGCGATGACACCGTTATCAGCGTTACAATACCACTTCTATGTCTCCTTGAGAAAACACTTAGGGCGATGATGGAACAGGAGGTGGCCCAGGAGGAGGAGGAGGAGGAGGATGAGGAAGAGGGGTCATTTTTAGCACTTTCAGGCCAGTCTCTTCGAAGTGACTCAGAGGGAGGTTTTTTGCAACAGCAGAGGCCAGGTACAAATGTGGCCAGCCAGGGCCCACTACTGGAGGACGAGGAGGACGAGGATGAGGAGGAGGTGGAGGAGGATGAGGATGAAGCATGGTCACAGCGGGGTGGCACCCAACGCAGCTCGGGTCCATCACTGGTGCGTGGCTGGGGGGAAAGGCAGGACGATGACGATACGCCTCCCACAGAGGACAGCTTGTCCTTATCCCTGGGCAGCCTGGCACACATGAGCGACTACATGCTGCAGTGCCTGCGCAACGACAGCAGAGTTGCCCACATTTTAACCTGTGCGGACTACTGGGTTGCCACCCTGCTGGATCCACGCTACAAAGACAATGTGCCCACCTTACTTCCTGCACTGGAGCGTGATAGGAAGATGCGCGAGTACAAGCGCACGTTGGTAGACGCGCTACTGAGAGCATTCCCAAATGTCACAGGGGAACAAGTGGAAGCCCAAGGCCAAGGCAGAGGAGGAGCAAGAGGTCGCCAAGGCAGCTGTGTCACGGCCAGCTCCTCTGAGGGCAGGGTTAGCATGGCAGAGATGTGGAAAACTTTTGTCAACACGCCACAGCTAACTGCACCACCACCTGATACGCAACGTGTTAGCAGGAGGCAACATTTCACTAACATGGTGGAACAGTACGTGTGCACACCCCTCCACGTACTGACTGATGGTTCGGCCCCATTCAACTTCTGGGTCTCTAAATTGTCCACGTGGCCAGAGCTAGCCTTTTATGCCTTGGAGGTGCTGGCCTGCCCGGCAGCCAGCGTTTTGTCTGAACGTGTATTCAGCACGGCAGGGGGCGTCATTACAGACAAACGCAGCCGCCTGTCTACAGCCAATGTGGACAAGCTGACGTTCATAAAAATGAACCAGGCATGGATCCCACAGGACCTGTCCGTCCCTTGTCCAGATTAGACATTAACTACCTCCCCATAACCATATATTATTGGACTCCAGGGCACTTCCTCATTCAATCCTATTTTTATTTTCATTTTACCATTATATTGCGATGCTACCCAAAGTTGAATGAACCTCTCCTCTGCCTGTGTGCTAGGCCTAAATATATGCCAATGGACTGTTGCAGTGGTGGCTGACATGAAGCCTCATTCTCTGCTATGACATGCAGACTAATTCTCTGCTGACATGAAGCCAGATTGTCTGTTACGGGACCTTTCTCCTCTGCCTGGGTGCTGGGCCTAAATATATGCCAATGGACTGTTGCAGTGGTGGCTGACGTGAAGCCTCATTCTCTGCTATGACATGCAGACTAATTCTCTGCTGACATGAAGACAGATTCTCTGTTACGGGACCTCCCTCCTCTGCCTGGGTGCTGGGCCTAAATATATGCCAATGGACTGTTGCAGTGGTGGCTGACGTGAAGCCTCATTCTCTGCTATGATATGAAGACTGATTCTCTGCTGACATGAAGCCAGATTGTCTGTTACGGGACCTTTCTCCTCTGCCTGGGTTCTGGGCCTAAATTTATGAAAATTGACTCTTACAGTGGTGGGTGACGTGAAGCCTGATTCTCTGCTATGATATGAAGACTGATTCTCTGCTGACATGAAGCCAGATTGTCTGTTACGGGACCTTTCTCCTCTGCCTGGGTTCTGGGCCTAAATTTATGAAAATTGACTCTTACAGTGGTGGGTGACGTGAAGCCTGATTCTCTGCTATGATATGAAGACTGATTCTCTGCTGACATGAAGCCAGATTGTCTGTTACGGGACCTTTCTCCTCTGCCTGGGTTCTGGGCCTAAATTTTTGAAAATTGACTCTTACAGTGGTGGGTGACGTGAAGCCTGATTCTCTGCTATGATATGAAGACTGATTCTCTGCTGACATGAAGCCAGATTGTCTGTTACGGGACCTTTCTCCTCTGCCTGGGTTCTGGGCCTAAATTTATGAAAATTGACTCTTACAGTGGTGGGTGACGTGAAGCCTGATTCTCTGCTATGATATGAAGACTGATTCTCTGCTGACATGAAGCCAGATTGTCTGTTACGGGACCTCCCTCCTCTGCCTGGGTGCTGGGCCTAAATATATGCCAATGGACTGTTGCAGTGGTGGCTGACGTGAAGCCTCATTCTCTGCTATGACATGCAGACTAATTCTCTGCTGACATGAAGACAGATTCTCTGTTACGGGACCTCCCTCCTCTGCCTGGGTGCTGGGCCTAAATATATGCCAATGGACTGTTGCAGTGGTGGCTGACGTGAAGCCTCATTCTCTGCTATGATATGAAGACTGATTCTCTGCTGACATGAAGCCAGATTGTCTGTTACGGGACCTTTCTCCTCTGCCTGGGTTCTGGGCCTAAATTTATGAAAATTGACTCTTACAGTGGTGGGTGACGTGAAGCCTGATTCTCTGCTATGATATGAAGACTGATTCTCTGCTGACATGAAGCCAGATTGTCTGTTACGGGACCTTTCTCCTCTGCCTGGGTTCTGGGCCTAAATTTATGAAAATTGACTCTTACAGTGGTGGGTGACGTGAAGCCTGATTCTCTGCTATGATATGAAGACTGATTCTCTGCTGACATGAAGCCAGATTGTCTGTTACGGGACCTTTCTCCTCTGCCTGGGTTCTGGGCCTAAATTTTTGAAAATTGACTCTTACAGTGGTGGGTGACGTGAAGCCTGATTCTCTGCTATGATATGAAGACTGATTCTCTGCTGACATGAAGCCAGATTGTCTGTTACGGGACCTTTCTCCTCTGCCTGGGTTCTGGGCCTAAATTTATGAAAATTGACTCTTACAGTGGTGGGTGACGTGAAGCCTGATTCTCTGCTATGATATGAAGACTGATTCTCTGCTGACATGAAGCCAGATTGTCTGTTACGGGACCTTTCTCCTCTGCCTGGGTTCTGGGCCTAAATTTTTGAAAATTGACTCTTACAGTGGTGGGTGACGTGAAGCCTGATTCTCTGCTATGATATGAAGACTGATTCTCTGCTGACATGAAGCCAGATTGTCTGTTACGGGACCTTTCTCCTCTGCCTGGGTTCTGGGCCTAAATTTATGAAAATTGACTCTTACAGTGGTGGGTGACGTGAAGCCTGATTCTCTGCTATGATATGAAGACTGATTCTCTGCTGACATGAAGCCAGATTCTCTGTTACGGGACCTCCCTCCTCTGCCTGGGTGCTGGGCCTAAATATATGCCAATGGACTGTTGCAGTGGTGGCTGACGTGAAGCCTTATTCTCTGCTATGACATGCAGACTAATTCTCTGCTGACATGAAGACAGATTCTCTGTTACGGGACCTCCCTCCTCTGCCTGGGTGCTGGGCCTAAATATATGCCAATGGACTGTTGCAGTGGTGGCTGACGTGAAGCCTCATTCTCTGCTATGACATGCAGACTAATTCTCTGCTGACATGAAGACAGATTCTCTGTTACGGGACCTCCCTCCTCTGCCTGGGTGCTGGGCCTAAATATATGCCAATGGACTGTTGCAGTGGTGGCTGACGTGAAGCCTCATTCTCTGCTATGACATGCAGACTGATTCTCTGCTGTCATGAAGCCAGATTGTCTGTTACGGGACCTCTCTGCTCTGCCTGTGTGCTAGGCCTAAATATATGCCAATGGACTGTTGCAGTGGTGGGTGACGTGAAGCCTGATTCTCTGCTATGATATGAAGACTGATTCTCTGCTGACATGAAGCCAGATTGTCTGTTACGGGACCTTTCTCCTCTGCCTGTGTGTGTGCTGGGCCTAAATATATGCCAATGGACTGTTGCAGTGGTGGCTGACGTGAAGCCTCATTCTCTGCTATGACATGCAGACTGATTCTCTGCTGACATGAAGCCAGATTCTCTGTTACGGGACCTCTCTCCTCTGCCTGTGTGTGTGCTGGGCCTAAATATATGCCAATGGACTGTTGCAGTGGTGGCTGACGTGAAGCCTCATTCTCTGCTATGACATGCAGACTAATTCTCTGCTGACATGAAGACAGATTCTCTGTTACGGGACCTCCCTCCTCTGCCTGGGTGCTGGGCCTAAATATATGCCAATGGACTGTTGCAGTGGTGGCTGACGTGAAGCCTCATTCTCTGCTATGACATGCAGACTAATTCTCTGCTGACATGAAGACAGATTGTCTGTTACGGGACCTCTCTCCTCTGCCTGGGTGCCGGGGCCTAAATATCTGAGAATGGACTGTTCCAGTGGTGGGTGACGGGAAGCCAGATTCTCTGCTATGGAACCTCTCTCCAATTGATTTTGGTTAATTTTTATTTATTTAATTTTTATTTTAATTCATTTCCCTATCCACATTTGTTTGCAGGGGATTTACCTACATGTTGCTGCCTTTTGCAGCCCTCTAGCTCTTTCCTGGGCTGTTTTACAGCCTTTTTAGTGCCGAAAAGTTCGGGTCCCCATTGACTTCAATGGGGTTCGGGTTCGGGACGAAGTTCGGATCGGGTTCGGATCCCGAACCCGAACATTTCCGGGATGTTCGGCCGAACTTCTCGAACCCGAACATCCAGGTGTTCGCTCAACTCTAATGAAGACTGATTCTCTGCTGACATGAAGCCAGATTCTCTGTTACGGGACCTCTCTCCTCTGCCTGGGTGCCTAGGCCTAAATATCTGACAATGGACTGTTCCAGTGTTGGGTGACGTGAAGCATGATTCTCTGCTATGACATGAAGACTGATTCTCTGCTGACATGAAGCCAGATTCTCTGTTACGGGACCTCTCTCCTCTGCCTGGGCCTAAATATCTGACAATAGACTGTTCCAGTGTTGGGTGACGTAAAGCATGATTCTCTGCTATGACATGAAGACTGATTCTCTGCTGACATGAAGCCAGATTCTCTGTTATGGGACCTCTCTCCTCTGCCTGGATGCCGGGGCCTAAATATCTGACAATGGACTGTTTCAGTGTTGGGTGACGTGAAGCATGATTCTCTGCTATGACATGAAGACTGATTTTCTGCTGACATGAAGCCAGATTCTCTGTTATGGGACCTCTCTCCTCTGCCTCGATGCCGGGGCCTAAATATCTGACAATGGACTGTTCCAGTGTTGGGTGACGTGAAGCATGGTTCTCTGCTATGACATGAAGACTGATTTTCTGCTGACATGAAGCCAGATTCTCTGTTACGGGACCTCTCTCCTCTGCCTGGGTGCCTGGGCCTAAATATCTGACAATGGACTGTTCCAGTGTTGGGTGACGTGAAGCATGATTCTGTGCTATGACATGAAGACTGATTCTCTGCTGACATGGAGCCATATTCTCTGTTACGGGAACACTCTCCTCTGCCTGGAGGCCGGGGCCTAAATATCTGACAATGGACTGTTCCAGTGTTGGGTGACGTGAAGCATGATTCTCTGCTATGACATGAAGACTGATTCTCTGCTGACATGAAGCCAGATTCTCTGTTACGGGACCTCTCTCCTCTGCCTGGGTGCCTAGGCCTAAATATCTGACAATGGACTGTTCCAGTGTTGGGTGACGTGAAGCATGATTCTCTGCTATGACATGAAGACTGATTCTCTGCTGACATGAAGCCAGATTCTCTGTTACGGGACCTCTCTCCTCTGCCTGGGCCTAAATATCTGACAATAGACTGTTCCAGTGTTGGGTGACGTAAAGCATGATTCTCTGCTATGACATGAAGACTGATTCTCTGCTGACATGAAGCCAGATTCTCTGTTATGGGACCTCTCTCCTCTGCCTGGATGCCGGGGCCTAAATATCTGACAATGGACTGTTTCAGTGTTGGGTGACGTGAAGCATGATTCTCTGCTATGACATGAAGACTGATTCTCTGCTGACATGAAGCCAGATTCTCTGTTATGGGACCTCTCTCCTCTGCCTCGATGCCGGGGCCTAAATATCTGACAATGGACTGTTCCAGTGTTGGGTGACGTGAAGCATGATTCTCTGCTATGACATGAAGACTGATTTTCTGCTGACATGAAGCCAGATTCTCTGTTACGGGACCTCTCTTCTCTGCCTGGGTGCCTGGGCCTAAATATCTGACAATGGACTGTTCCAGTGTTGGGTGACGTGAAGCATGATTCTGTGCTATGACATGAAGACTGATTCTCTGCTGACATGAAGCCAGATTCTCTGTTACGGGACCTCTCTCCTCTGCCTGGGTGCCGGGGCCTAAATATATGACAATGGACTGTTACAGTGGTGGGTGACGTGAAGCCAGATTCTCTGCTATGGGACCTCTCTCCAATTGATATTGGTTAATTTTTATTTATTTTATTTTTATTCATTTCCCTATCCACATTTGTTTGCAGGGGATTTACCTACATGTTGCTGCCTTTTGCAGCCCTCTAGCCCTTTCCTGGGCTGTTTTACAGCCTTTTTAGTGCTGAAAAGTTCGGGTCCCTATTGACTTCAATGGGGTTTGGGTTCGGGACGAAGTTCGGGTCGGGTTCGGATTCCGAACCCGAACATTTCCGGGAAGTTCGGCCGAACTTCTCGAACCCGAACATCCAGGTGTTCGCTCAACTCTACAGTCCTGTCCACTTGGATCATCAAGAAATCGTTGATGGCCTTTCTCTGTTAGTATAATCAGTACAACATATGGAGGGTGGAATTCCAATGGGTGGAAACGTCATATATCAGCCTATATTGGGGGATGCTGTTCTGCTGCAGCAGTTCAAGGTGGGTGTGCTTGGCGGTGTACGAGTGGCTGAAGTGCATGCAAAGTGCATGGCCATTTTTAGTATGTCTTGCAGATGGTTGGAAGACTTCAGGAACTGCTTGACTACCAGATTGAACACGTGTGTCATGCAGGGCGAATGGCTGAGCCCTTCTTGACGTAGGGCCAACACCATGTTCTTCCCGTTGTTGGTCACCATGGTTCCAATCAGGGGCGTAACTAGAAGTGACTGGGCCCCACAGCAAATATTTGTAAGGGCCCCCCCAGCGCGCTTCGCACCTCCCTCCTCCTGTGTAAACCCCACACCTTTGGCACAGTGTAGCGGTATACTGTATATTGTGTGGCACAGTGTAGGCTATATGTGTATAACATAAACATATTTCATATGAAAACTTACAGTTACTTGGCCCTTGGAGATCTCGGACGCCACTTCAACACTTGGCTCGGCGGAGCTGATGTTGTGCTTTATCCTAATGAGAGATTTCATAATAAGGATTTGGAGAAGGGGCAGAGGGATAGCAGAGCAGGGAGAGGCTGGTGCTGCTACTAGGGGGTCATACAATGGGGGAGTAATAAAGCCCACTATAATGTCCCCCCCCCCAGTAGTAATAATTCTCCTTATAATGTGACAGTGCAAAAATACCCCCTTGTAATGCCCCCAGTTGAGCTAATGTCCCCATAGTGTCCCCATAATGTGCCAGTATAAAATACCCCTATATAGTGCCCCCAGTAAATTCCCCCATAGTGCTCCTCTCCCACTTCCTGCTAGTGCCCCCCATAATGTACCAGTATAAAATGCCCCATATATAGTGCCCCAGTAGATGCCCCTCAGTGTCCGGCCTATGATAGGCTGCCGGCCTAGTGTCCCCCATAATGCCCCCCAATAATGTGCCAGTAAGTGTCCCCATAGATGCCCCCCCATCATGTGCCAGTATCAAGTGCCTCTCTCCTCCCCCCCCCACATGTCCCAGTATCATAGTGCCATCTCCCCCCCCAATGTGCCAGTATCAAGTGCCTCTCTTTCCCCCCCATGTGCCAGTATCATAGTGCCAACCCCCCCAAAAAGTGGCACTATCAAGTGCCTCCCCCCATGTGCCAGTATCATAGTGCCAAACCCCCCCATGTGCCAGTATCAAGTGCCTCTCTCTTCCCCCCCATGTCCCAGTATCATAGTGCCATCCCCCCCAAAAAAGTGCCAGTATCAAGTGCCTCTCTCCCCCCCCATATGCCAGTATCATAGTGCCAAACCCACCCATGTGCCAGTATCAAGTGCCAACCCCCCCACATGCCAGTATCAAGTGCCTCTCTCCCTCCCCCCATGGGCCAATATCAGGTGCCAACCCCTCTCCCCCCCATGTGCCAGTATCAGGTGCCTCTCTCCCCCCCATGTCCCAGTATCATAGTGCCATTCCCCCCCCCCACACACACAAAAAAGTGCCAGTATCAAGTGCCTCTCTCTCCTCCCATGTCCAGTATCAGGTGCCAATCCCTCTCCCCCCCCTGTGCCAGTATCAGGTGCCAAACCCCCTCCCCCATGTGCCAGTATCAAGTGCCTCCCGCTCCCCCCATGGCAGTAACAGTCGGGTATTAAACATATAGTAATAAACCCTTATACTTACCTCCATGTCAGCCTCTTCCTGTGTCCCGCCCCGTATGTCCATATATGGAGTCAGTGCTTGTATTTCAGAAAAGTTTCTGCTGGGATTTGAACCCACAACCTTCTGTATCAGAGGCAAAGCACTTAACCACAAGACCATAAGAGCTGCTTTGCTACTGACTGAAAGAGAGACTTCTACTGTTATAGCTGGCTAAGTGTACATCTATACACATGACAGCTGCTCATATATAGAGATATAGCAGAGCTGAGTGTGCTGGGACAGCTGTCATATAGAGATATAGCAGTGCTGGGTGTGTTGGGGCAGCTGTCATGTGTATAAGATGTACACTCAGCCAGCTATAACAGTAGAAGTCTCATATTTTTTCAATCAGTTGCAATGCAGCCTTTATGGCTGTGTGGGAAAATGCTTTGCCACTGATACATTGGAGGTTGTGGGTTTGAATCCCAGACACATCAGGAGACTTTAGGAGACAGTAAGATTAGATCACATTAGCGAGGGGGCCTAATCAGCTGCTGCTGTGAAGGGGCCCCGAACAATAAGACAAGAATCAATATTTAACTAACTTGAAAATAAACTGTCACACACGCTGCCGGGGCGCCAGGCCCCGAAGCAGCTGCTTCCCCGGTAGTTACGCCACTGGTTCCAAATTTGAGTTGTCGCGGGGAAAGCCAGGATTCGATTTCTTGCTGAAGGAAACAGAGGTTCCTCCCCTGTGTGACTCAGTTTGCCCAGGCAAACCAGGTGCAGAACAGAGTGAGAGTGACATGGCTTGCATACACTACATGCCACCAACATAATTCTTGGATCTTTACATGAAAATAATGTATTTGCTTTAAATCGCGAGAGAGGGCATAGTTGGAGTCATTGACTTCACAAGAGATACAGAGCAGCGGAGTTCAGCCACCTCTGTTTTCTTCCCTCGGTTTACTGTTCCTGAATTAAAATTGGGGCAACCAGCTTCAGCTTCCTCTGATGTGTATGTTCTTTTGTTATGGCTTTGCACAGGAAGCAAGAATGTTATGCACAATTCTGATGGAACTCATGATCTTAAGAAACTGGACTTGGACTCCAAAGCAGAGGGTCTCCTGTCATGTTTTGTGTTCTGTGGAGATCAAATGCAGACAGAGCAGATATAAACACATGAATATTTTTAACTTACTGAAGCTGTTTGGGCTTTAGAATATATAACTGCACCGCTGAATGGCAATTAGGCAGTTTTTTCCACTTTTACACTACACAAAAGGCTTTTCAACATATACAGTAAGTGCAATGCTGAACGGCGAATATATTTTTATTTTGCCACTAATACTCGGCTAACAGGGCTTTAGAATATATAACTGCACCGCACAAGGGCAAACATATTTTTATTTTGCCACTAATACATGGTGTGGGGGGTTAGCTCTTCTCGGGGGGGTCATTCACACAGTTTCAGGTCCAAACATTGCTTTATTTGGCACCTCAGCAAAACCAACATAAATTATACAAAATAAACACCTGTCCGGCTGGGCTCTAACTAAACCTAACATAACCTGACTCACCTACTAACTTGGTGGCCACCTATATCTAGGGCCTTTACTTCACCAAGTCCGGGGCCCTTGGAGACATGCTCCTGGTGCAAAAAACACCCCTTTTTTCATGCTTCCCCGGGACTTTACTGCACCCATCACTATTCCCATATCCACATCCCCCCCCCTGTGTTCAACCCTGTGGGGGTGAACACACGTACCAAACAGATGCTTACGATAGGGCATCCGCATTAACCTGCCATCTTCCAGCTCAACATTCCCCCTGGAAGATGTGGCCAGCATCAGTCTTCCCTTTATTCTGCCAGACCCAGGACAACAGCGCTTGGTTTCTCACCCTCATGAGTATATTACAGAGCTGACAAGGCCTCTGGGATTTTCTTACCCATCTTATGAGCAGGTACTCTCTTTTTTATATTTCCTGGCTTCTGCACAGGCCCCTCACGTCCTTTCTTGGACTGCGGCAACTCTTGACTGAACTGGTCCTAGTAACGGTCGTGTCCCTACTGTTTCTCTTTTGCCTTGCCTTCAGCAGAGCAGGTTTCTTATAACTTGCTCCTTTTTCATGCATCCGGACCTCTTTTCCATTATTCTCAGCAGGGGTTTCTTCGGTTTTGGGGCCAGCTTCAGAGTCTTCTGCGTCTTCAGTGGCTTTTCCCACTTTCGCTCCTTCCGCCCTAACCTTGGTCTCTGAAACATTCAAGGATTTCTCCCATTTCAAGACCTCGGCCTTAGCTTCTTCGGCCTCTGTTTGTTTGGCATCTCTATTCACTTTATTAGCCTTTTTATCCTTCAAGGAAATGGCATCATATCCTTGCCTTCTCAACTCCTCCACTTCTTTCTCATCAAGGTTGGAGGCACTGGGAACATCGGGATCTTCACCAGACTAGTCGCCTTCTGGCATTCCCTCCAAAGGTTCACCCAGGATATTGTTCCCTAATTGTTTAGGCTCTAGGAGAGCCAACTCACAGTAGTAGACAGGAGCCGCATACTGGTTGCCCATCTCCTCGTATTCCTTCCCCAGAAGGCTGCTGGCTACTTGGGCGGCTTTGCAGGTGGAGGGGAAGTCTTTCGGGACCAGGACCTGGCTACTCCCTCTCTTGGCCTCTGCATTCACATCAGCCCCATCAACGTGCTCAGAAGAAAGATCTTCCGTCTTCTCTGCCTCGGTCGGCACCACGGGGCCACCATCTCCAGACCCATTCTTAACAGGATCTGGCTTAGACTTCTTCAACTTATAGACGTTCTTCCCGACATCATCTTTTGAGCTCATGAGATCTTCCATCCCTGCTCTGAGTTGCTTTTTCAGCCTCTCACATTAATCTCGCTCCACAAGCACTTCTTCAAGGGATCGAGCCAAGGAGAGGGCCTCCTGTTCCAGATGCTCTTCACTCTGCTCGGCTGCAGCCATTGTAGGAGTATCACCATTCTCTTTTGTCCACCCTGTAGGGGTTCCACACAGGGTCCCTTTAAGCACTTTGTTTGTGTCTACTGCAGTCTTCTTCGGTGACTCTGTGAAGACAGCTAGTCCCTTCTCTATCATATCTAGGGACCGTGGGGAGAGAGAAAAATCTTCAGGATTGCAGCTGTTCTGACGTGTCAGGTCATCTACCCCTGCCTGGGTATGAGTCTCAGACACTAGGCTGCCGTCTCCCCACTCAGCTCTCGTCAGGTATAACAGTCGTCTGGTCGCTACTAGTGACCACCTGAATTTCGCAATACCTTGACCTGGTAGCTTCCCTCTCGGAGTTGCTAATGGTCACAGCACATACATTACGCACATAGACGTCCTGTAAGCCTGGGTACTTAGACACAAAGCATTGTACGATGAGATTTAACACATGTGCCATGCACGGCACATGTGACAACTTGCCCAAATTCAATGCCGCCAACAAATTGCTTCCATTGTCACACACCACTTTGCCGATCTCCAGTTGGTGCGGGGTCAGCCACTGATCCACCTGTGCGTTCAGGGCGGACAGGAGTGCTGATCCGTTGTGGCTCTCTGCTTTCAGGCAAGTCAACCCCAAGACAGCGTGAAACTGTCGTATCAGGGATGTGGAATAGCCCCTGGGGAGCTGGGGGGATTCAGTTGATGTGCAGCCGGACGCCGCAGCAGAAGAGGACTCAGCCGAGGAGGTTATGGAAGAGGATGGAGTAGGAGGAGTAGAGGAGTTGGCAGTAGGCCTGCCTGCAAGTCGTGGCGGTGTCACGAACTCCGCTGCAAAGCCACGCATTCCATGCTTGGCAGCCGTCAGCAGGTTGACCCAATGCGCAGTGACTCTGTGACATTGGCTTCTTACGCTCAAACATTTCCTTTACAGACACCTGACCGTGGGCAGATGAGATGGAACTGCTGAAGGTGAGAGGCGGGTGGTTGAGAGGGGGCAAGGAGGACAGCAGTGGTTGACGTGGCTGAAGATGCTGGACCAGGCGGAGGATGGTGGCTTTGAGCTTGTGTGCTGCTTCTACTCGTCATCATGTGTTGATCCCATAGGCGTTTGTGATGTGCGATCATGTGCCTTCGCAAAGCTGTTGTACCTAGGTGGGTGTTGGATTTCCCACGACTCAGTTTCTTTTGGCACAGGTTGCAAATGGCATCGCTGTTGTCAGAGGCAGACACACAAAAAAAATGCCACACTGCTGAGCTTTGCAATGACGGCATTCTGGTGGTGGCAACAGCATGCGTTGATTGGCGTGCTGTCTGGCTGACCCCGGGTGCCGATACATGCTGTCTGACTGTGCCACTTGCTCCTTGCGACAACCTCCCCCTGCTTCCAACTCGTCTCCTCCTTCTCTCTGTCTCCCCTTCTGAACTTTCCCCCTCTTCTTCTTCTCTTCGAGCAGGCACCCACGTGGCATCCACGGACACATCGTCATCATCATGTCACGGCTGAGGATGGGGAAAAACCCTCAGCCGTGCGATGCCAGAAGATTTTAACCACTGCTCGGCCAGGACGAGAGAATTAGGGAGCAGGTCACCGCCTAATACATCCCTAATCCGTCCCTAACTCCTAGCTGCATGGGCCGACCTTGAAGGTAGGAGGGCCCATGCTCAGGAACCTCGGATCCCTACTTACCCTCCGACCGGTCCCTGAACTAGGAGTAGGGTAAGATGACCTGTTCCTTCTGGACACGGAGGAACAGGAGTCTCACTGGCCAAGCTGCAGGAAAAAGGGGAACAGAAACAGGCCTATGGATATGGCAGGTGCTGCACTAGTTCCAGCCACCCGCCACAGCCTTGCTGACTGGATCCGTGTGCAGGCAAGCTGAAGTCCACAATAATACAAATAGAACTCAGCAAACACACACATCCACACACAGGAACCCAGATCCATAGCTGCACAAAATAATAAAGGAAAACAAACTAAACATCACATAAACTTAAACTTATGACCACAAAGGTGGCCCCCACTGGCAGGTGAAATAACACAGGAGGCTACTCCAGCTAGTCATGGCTGAAGTACCCCTCAGACTGGAGATTAACACTGAGGCTTTATAGGCCCAAGTAGTCACACCCACACAGACACACCCAGTGTTCACACACACAGAAGGGAATTAACCCTTCCAACACCAGGAAGTGTAGTGAGACCACATAAGGGGAAATACACACAAATACTCACTGCAGCTGTTACCGATGACAACGACATGTGTGGCAAACGTGTCCTGGGAGCCGGCCAAAAGGCCGAGACACTGCCACCACATGTACTAACACCAAACGTTGCCACGGGCAGCCACAGTGAAGGGAAAATGTCACAGTGCACACCAAACATACAACCAAGTGCACACCAGACATACAAAAGTGCATAACATACACACATTACCAAAGACCACCGCACGCATGGACAGCGAGCCGCCCATCCACCAGCTTACATACACCCACACAAACCAAAGGCAACCGCACACATACCTGTTGTCCGCGGCAACCGCACTTGAGGCAGACAGCAAAGTGCCCTCAGCTGCGGTTGACACAACAAACCAAACCGCGGGCAACTGTATGCGGCTCCCAAGGAGTCACAGCCATAAACATGGTCGTGACACATCAACCATTTCACTTGTATCTGACACCTCAGCAAAGGAAGCAGCAGCGGGTACAATTTCATCACACTGTACGTCCATGTGTGTAATGCTGCCTGACTGAGACATATCCCTGTTATCTACATCCCCTGTCAATAATGGTTGCGCATTACTAATTTCATCCAACTGATGTGCAAATAACTCCTCTGAGGGATCAAGTGAAGCGGCTGTGGTGGCTGTGGTGGGAGTGGTGGCGGAGGGCGGGAGAGTGGTAACTTAAGAGCAGGTGACCAAAGCTGAGCTGGAGGAGGATGGTGCGTCAAGATTATTAGCGGAAGCTGTTGAAGATTGGGTGTCCTATGTAAGCCAGTCAACAATTTTTTCCAAATTTTTTGGGTTCAGGGTACGTGGCCTCGGAACTCTGGGCATTATTCCAGGGCCAGTGGAAATCACAGCACCACGAACACGACGGCCCCTGCGACGTGGCCTGCCTCTGCCTGTTATTTTTTATTAGATAAGTGTTAGGCCTCATGCACACAACGGTATTTTTTCACTGTCCGCAAAACAGGGTTCCGTTGGTCCGTGATCCGTGACCGTTTTTTCGTCATTAGGTCTTCCTTGATTTTTGGAGGATCCACGGACATGAAAAAAAAGCCAAACGGATCAGTCCTGAATTACAATGCAAGTCAATGGGGACGGATCCGTTTGACGTTGACACAATATGGTGCAATTGCAAACGGATCCGTCCCCCATTGACTTTCAATATAAAGTCTGGAGTCCCTTTATACCATCTGATCGGAGTTTTCTCCAATCCGATGGTATATTTTAACTTGAAGCGTCCCCATCACCATGGGAACGCCTCTATGTTAGAATATACTGTCGGATATGAGTTACATCGTGAAAACTCATATCCGACAGTATATTCTAACACAGAGGCGTTCCCATGGTGATGGGGACGCTTCTAGTTAGAATATACTACAAACTGTGTACATGACTGCCCCCAGCACCTGATCTCTTACAGGGGGCCGTGATCAGCACAATTAACCCCTCAGGTGCCACTCCTGAAGGGGTTAATTGTGCGTATCATAGCCCCCTGTAAGAGATCAGGGCTGCCAGGCAGCAGGGGGCAGACCCCCCCTCCCCAGTTTGAATATCATTGGTGGCCAGTGCGGCCCCCCCCACCCCCCCCATCCCTCCCTCTATTGTAATAATAGCATTGGTGGCCAGTGTGCGCCCCCCCGCCCCCCCTCCCTCTATTCTAATAATAGCATTGGTGGCACAGTGTGCGCCCCCCCTCCCTCTATTGCAATAACATTGGTGGCAGTGTGCGCCCCCCCCGCCCCCCCTTCCTCCCTCTATTATTTTAATACATTGGTGGCAGTGTGCGGCCTCCCCTCTCCCCCCGATCATTGGTGGCAGCGGAGTAGAAGCATCATACTTACCTGCTGGCTGCTGCGATGTCTGTGTCCGGCCGGGAGCTCCTCCTACTGGTAAGTGACAGGTCTGTGCGGCGCATTGCTGTCACTTACCAGTAGGAGGAGCTCCCGGCCCGACACAGACATCGCAGCAGCCAGCAGGTAAGTATGATGCTTCTACTATTGCTAAGTAACCATGGCAACCAGGACTGCAGTAGCTTCCTCGTTGCCATGGTTACCGATCGGAGCCCCAGCGATTAAACTGGGACTCCGATCGGAACTCCGCTGCCACCAATGATCGGGGGGGGGGGAGAGGGGAGGCCGCACACTGCCACCAATGTATTAAAACAATAGAGGGAGGAAGGGGGGTGGGGGGGCGCACACTGCCACCAATGTATTAAAACAATAAAGGGAGGAAGGGGGGGGGCGGGAGGGAGGGCGCACACTGCCACCAATGTTAATGCAATAGAGGGAGGGGGGGGCGCACACTGGCCACCAATGCTATTATTACAATAGAGGGAGGGGCGGGGGGGGCCGGGGGGGGCCGCACTGGGCCACCAATAAAATTTAAACTGGGAGGGAGGGGGGTCTGCCCCCTGCTGCCTGGCAGCCCCGGATCTCTTACAGGGGGCTATGATACGCACAATTAACCCCTTCAGGTGCAGCACCTGAGGGGTTAATTGTACGGATCACGGCCCCCTGTAAGAGATCGGGTGCTGCCAGGCAGCAGGGGGCAGTCATGTACACAGTTCGTTGTATATTCTAACTAGAAGCGTCCCCATCACCATGGGAACGCCTCTGTGTTAGAATATTGTCACGGAATGTGTACAGGTAACAAGGCAAAACAACATGCATAAATGACTCGCTGGATCCAACAGCTAAGGAACAAAAGGGAGACCCCTGTAGAAGACCTGGCACTTTCCCTGGCTGCTTAGCCTATGCATAGATCCGAATGGTGGAGGTATGCATATCCACGTACCTTGACTATATAACCCCTGAGCACCCTACAATAGTGAGGGGACACGACCACCGGCTCCCTACACCAGACACGGAGGGAGTCAGGGTCACCTGGGATCCAGCAAACAGAAAATAACAGATAACAGTATAACACTTAACTTTGTAGAGGAGAGGAGAACCAGATGGACATGCACACATACTCCAGGAAGAAATATAAGCCGCCCAGAAAAGCCTTCTGGGGAAGAATTTAAAGGGAAGCAATTAGTCCAACACATGACAGCTGAGAGAGGCTAAGGAGAGGAGGAGCTGAATACCACAACACAGAAACTCAAAGAGGAGGTTCTGAAAGGCCTCTGTCAGAGCTTCTCAGCTGTCTGGTTGTGACAGTACCCCTCCCTCTACGAGTGGACTCCGGACACTCAGAACCCACCTTCTCAGGATGGGACCTATGGAAAGCCCTGATGAGACGAGAGGCTTTAATGTCCGTCACTGGGACCCACATCCTCTCCTCAGGACCATACTTCTCCCAGTGAACAAGGTACTGAAGAGAACCACGGACAAGACGAGAATCCACAATCCCAGAGACCTGAAATTCAAGATTCCCATCAACCATAATCGGAGGAGGAGGCAAAGGCGAGGGTACAATGGGTTGAACATAAGGTTTCAATAAGGACTTATGAAAAACATTATGGATCTTCCAAGTCTGAGGAAGATCAAGACGGTATGCAACCGGATTGATGACAGACAGGATTTTGTAAGGCCCAATAAACCTAGGGCCCAACTTCCAGGAGGGAACCTTCAATTTGATATTCTTGGTAGACAACCACACCAGATCACCAACATTCAGGTCCGGACCAAGCACACGTCTCTTATCAGCCACACGCTTATATCTCTCACTCATGCTCTTTAGATTATCTTGAATCTTTTGCCAAATAGATGACAAAGACGAGGAGAATCTGTCCTCATCAGGTAAACCAGAAGACCCCTCTCCCGAGAAAGTCCCAAACTGTGGATGAAACCCATATGCACCAAAAAATGGTGACTTATCAGAGGACTCCTGACGACGGTTATTTAAAGCAAACTCAGCAAGGGACAAAAAAGAACACCAATCCTCTTGATTCTCCGCCACAAAACAACGCAGATATGTCTCCAGATTCTGATTGACGCGCTCTGTCTGACCATTCGACTGCGGGTGGAAAGCAGAAGAGAATGACAACCGAACCCCCAAGCGAGAACAGAAAGCCTTCCAGAATCTGGAAACAAACTGCGTGCCCCTATCAGAGACTATGTCTGAAGGAATACCGTGCAATTTGACAATGTGATCAACAAATGCCTGCGCCAGCGTCTTAGCATTGGGCAAACCAGGAAAAGGGATGAAATGCACCATTTTGCTAAAACGGTCCACCACCACCAGAATCACAGTCTTCCCCGAGGAACGAGGCAGGTCCGTTATGAAGTCCATGGACAGATGTGTCCAAGGACGGGAAGGAATGGGTAAGGGAAGGAGAGGACCTGATGGCCGTGAATGAGGGACTTTGGCACGAGCGCAAGTCTCGCAGGCTGCCACAAAACCCTCAACCGACTTACGAAGCGCAGGCCACCAGAATCTCCGAGCGATGAGATCCAGTGTGGCTCTTACCCCCGGGTGCCCAGCAAGGACCGTATCGTGGTGTTCTTTAAAAATCTTGTGTCTTAAAGCGAGAGGCACAAACAACCTCCCAGGAGGACAAAGATCAGGAGCCTCTGACTGGGCTGCCTGCACCTCTGCCTCCAATTCAGGAAAAAGAGCAGAGACCACCACACCTTCAGCCAAAATGGGACCCGGGTCTTCAAAATTCCCGCCTCCCGGAAAACAACGTGACAGGGCATCTGCCTTCACATTCTTAACTCCAGGGCGGAACGTGACAACAAAATTAAACCTAGAAAAGAACAACGACCATCTGGCCTGTCTCGGGTTCAGACGCTTGGCTGACTCCAAGTAGGCCAGATTTTTATGGTCAGTAAATACGGTAATAGGGTGTCTGGCTCCCTCTAGCCAATGGCGCCATTCCTCAAAAGCCAACTTGATGGCCAACAATTCCCTATCTCCCACATCGTAATTTCTCTCTGCGGAGGAGAGTTTTCTTGAGAAAAAGGCACACGGTCGCCAATTGGCAGGAGAGGAACCCTGAGACAAGACCGCCCCCACAACCACCACAGAAGCATCAACCTCAACTATGAAGGGTAACGAAACATCAGGTTGCACCAAGATGGGAGCGGAAGCAAAACTCTCCTTGATATCAGAAAAAGCCTTACGCGCCTCTACTGACCAAGAAGAAAAATCTACCCCCTTTCTGGTCATATCAGTGAGTGGTTTAACAATAGAAGAATAATTCAAAATGAACTTCCTGTAATAATTGGCAAAGCCCAAAAAACGCATCAGCGCCTTTTGATTCTCAGGAAGCTCCCACTCAAGCACAGCGCGGACCTTCTCGGGGTCCATGCGAAAACCAGAAGCGGAGAGAAGAAACCCCAGAAATTGAATTTCTGGAACCGCAAACACACATTTTTCCAGTTTCGCATATAATTTATTCTCCCGCAGAATGAGCAAGACCTGACGTAAATGTTCCTTATGAGTTTTGAAATCAGGAGAAAAAATCTAAATGTCATCCAAATACACCAATACAAATTTTCCCATCAAATGATAAAAAATGCTGTTCACGAAATGCTGAAAAACGGCTGGGGCATTCATCAAACCAAAAGGCATAACCAAGTTTTCAAAATGGCCCTCAGGGGTATTGAAGGCCGTCTTCCATTCGTCCCCTTCTCTGACCCTGACCAGGTTGTATGCCCCTCTTAAATCTAATTTGGAAAAGACTTTAGCCCCAACAACCTGGTTAAATAGGTCCGGGATCAGAGGAAGCGGATAAGGGTCACGAATAGGGATGAGCGAACTCGAACTGTATAGTTCGGGTTCGTACCGAATTTTGGGGTGTCCGTGACACGGACCCGAACCCGGACATTTTCGTAAAAGTCCGGGTTCGGGTTCGGTGTTCGTCGCTTTCTTCGCGCTTTTGTGACGCTTTCTTGGCGCTTTTTGAAAGGCTGCAAAGCAGCCAATCAACAAGCGTCATACTACTTGCCCCAAGAGGCCATCACAGCCATGCCTACTATTGGCATGGCTGTGATTGGCCAGAGCACCATGTGACCCAGCCTCTATTTAAGCTGGAGTCACATAGCGCCGCCCGTCACTCTGCTCTGATTAGCGTAGGGAGAGGTTGCGGCTGCGACAGTAGGGCGAGATTAGGCAGATTAACTCCTCCAAAGGACTTGATTAACTGATCGATCTGCAGCTGTGGATCATTGAGCTGCTGATCCTCAATTGCTCACTGTTTTTAGGCTGCCCAGACCGTTTGTCAGTCACATTTTTCTGGGGTGATCGGCGGCCATTTTGTGTCTTGTGGTGCGCCAGCACAAGCTGCGACCAAGTGCATTTAACCCTCAATGGTGTGGTTGTTTTTTGGCTAAAGCCTACATCAGGGTGAAGCTGTCACACCAAGTGCATTTAACCAGCAATAGTCTGTTTATTTTTTGGCCATATACTACATCAGGGGCAAGCTGCGCCTGTCACCAAGTGCATTTAACCCTCAATGGTGCGTTTGTTTTTTGGCTAAAGCCTACATCAGGGTGAAGCTGTCACACCAAGTGCATTTAACCAGCAATAGTCTGTTTATTTTTTGGCCATATACTACATCAGGGGCAAGCTGCGCCCGTCACCAAGTGCATTTAACCCTCAGTAGTGTGGTTGGTCAAGCTATCACACCAAGTGCATTTAACCAGCAATAGTCTGTTCATTTTTTGGCCATATACTAAATCAGGGGCAAGCTGCGCCCGTCACCAAGTGCATTTAACCAGCAATAGTCTGTTCATTTTTTGGCCATATACTACATCAGGGGCAAGCTGCGCCCGTCACCAAGTGCATTTAACCCTCAGTAGTGTGGTTGGTCAAGCTGTGACACCAAGTGCATTTAACCAGCAATAGTCTGTTCATTTTTTGGCCATATACTACATCAGGGGCAAGCTGCGCCCATCACCAAGTGCATTTAACCAGCAATAGTGTGGTTATTTTTTGGCCATATCCCAGTCTAATTCTGTCACTAAATCCATACCGGTCACCCAGCGCCTAAATACTAGGCCTCAAATTTATATCCCGCTAAATCTCTCGTTACCGCTGTCCTGTTGTGGCTGGGAAAGTTATTTAGTGTCCGTCAAAGCACATTTTTTGTTCTGGGTTGAAATACAATTCCCAATTTAGCAATTTCATAATTTAGTGGTTTCTGCTATATCAGAGCTATTTGAAATCTATCCCTAAAAGGGTAGATCATATTGAAGGTGCACATAGGGACATTCAGAATAACTTCACACACCCGCTACTGTGCATTTCCAAGTCTAATTCTGTCACTAAACCCATACCTGTCACCCAGCGCCTAAATACTAGGCCTCAAATTTATATCCAGCTAAATCTGTCCTTAGTGCTGTAGCTGGGCGAGTTATTTAGTGTCCGTTCAAGCACATTTCTTGTTCTGGGTTGAAATACAATTCCCAATTTAGCAATTTCATAATTTAGTGGTTTCTGCTATATCAGAGCTATTTGAAATCTATCCCTAAAAGGGTATATAATATTCAAGGTGCACATTGGGTCATTCAGAATAACTTCACACACACCCGCTACTGTGTATTTCCAAGTCTAATTCTGTCACTAAACCCATACCTGTCACCCAGCGCCTAAATACTAGGCCTCAAATTTATATCCTGCTAAATCTCTCGTTAACGCTGTCCTGTTGTGGCTGGGAAAGTTATTTAGTGTCCGTCAAAGCACATTTTTTGTTCTGGGTTGAAATACAATTCCCAATTTAGCAATTTCATAATTTAGTGGTTTCTGCTATATCAGAGCTATTTGAAATCTATCCCTAAAAGGGTATATAATATTCAAGGTGCACATTGGGTCATTCAGAATAACTTCACACACACCCGCTACTGTGTATTTCTAAGTCTAATTCTGTCACTAAACCCATACCTGTCACCCAGCGCCTAAATACTAGGCCTCAAATTTATATCCTGCTAAATCTCTCGTTAACGCTGTCCTGTTGTGGCTGGGAAAGTTATTTAGTGTCCGTCAAAGCACATTTTTTGTTCTGGGTTGAAATACAATTCCCAATTTAGCAATTTCATAATTTAGTGGTTTCTGCTATATCAGAGCTATTTGAAATCTATCCCTAAAAGGGTAGATCATATTGAAGGTGCACATAGGGACATTCAGAATAACTTCACACACCCGCTACTGTGCATTTCCAAGTCTAATTCTGTCACTAAACCCATACCTGTCACCCAGCGCCTAAATACTAGGCCTCAAATTTATATCCAGCTAAATCTGTCCTTAGTGCTGTAGCTGGGCGAGTTATTTAGTGTCCGTTCAAGCACATTTCTTGTTCTGGGTTGAAATACAATTCCCAATTTAGCAATTTCATAATTTAGTGGTTTCTGCTATATCAGAGCTATTTGAAATCTATCCCTAAAAGGGTATATAATATTCAAGGTGCACATTGGGTCATTCAGAATAACTTCACACACACCCGCTACTGTGTATTTCCAAGTCTAATTCTGTCACTAAACCCATACCTGTCACCCAGCGCCTAAATACTAGGCCTCAAATTTATATCCTGCTAAATCTCTCGTTAACGCTGTCCTGTTGTGGCTGGGAAAGTTATTTAGTGTCCGTCAAAGCACATTTTTTGTTCTGGGTTGAAATACAATTCCCAATTTAGCAATTTCATAATTTAGTGGTTTCTGCTATATCAGAGCTATTTGAAATCTATCCCTAAAAGGGTATATAATATTCAAGGTGCACATTGGGTCATTCAGAATAACTTCACACACACCCGCTACTGTGTATTTCTAAGTCTAATTCTGTCACTAAACCCATACCTGTCACCCAGCGCCTAAATACTAGGCCTCAAATTTATATCCTGCTAAATCTCTCGTTAACGCTGTCCTGTTGTGGCTGGGAAAGTTATTTAGTGTCCGTCAAAGCACATTTTTTGTTCTGGGTTGAAATACAATTCCCAATTTAGCAATTTCATAATTTAGTGGTTTCTGCTATATCAGAGCTATTTGAAATCTATCCCTAAAAGGGTATATAATATTCAAGGTGCACATTGGGTCATTCAGAATAACTTCACACACACCCGCTACTGTGTATTTCTAAGTCTAATTCTGTCACTAAACCCATACCTGTCACCCAGCGCCTAAATACTAGGCCTCAAATTTATATCCTGCTAAATCTCTCGTTAACGCTGTCCTGTTGTGGCTGGGAAAGTTATTTAGTGTCCGTCAAAGCACATTTTTTGTTCTGGGTTGAAATACAATTCCCAATTTAGCAATTTCATAATTTAGTGGTTTCTGCTATATCAGAGCTATTTGAAATCTATCCCTAAAAGGGTATATAATATTCAAGGTGCACATTGGGTCATTCAGAATAACTTCACACACACCCGCTACTGTGTATTTCTAAGTCTAATTCTGTCACAAAACCCATACCTGTCACCCAGCGCCTAAATACTAGGCCTCAAATTTATATCCTGCTAAATCTCTCGTTAACGCTGTCCTGTTGTGGCTGGGAAAGTTATTTAGTGTCCGTCAAAGCACATTTTTTGTTCTGGGTTGAAATACAATTCCCAATTTAGCAATTTCATAATTTAGTGGTTTCTGCTATATCAGAGCTATTTGAAATCTATCCCTAAAAGGGTATATAATATTCAAGGTGCACATTGGGTCATTCAGAATAACTTCACACACACCCGCTACTGTGTATTTCTAAGTCTAATTCTGTCACTAAACCCATACCTGTCACCCAGCGCCTAAATACTAGGCCTCAAATTTATATCCTGCTAAATCTCTCGTTAACGCTGTCCTGTTGTGGCTGGGAAAGTTATTTAGTGTCCGTCAAAGCACATTTTTTGTTCTGGGTTGAAATACAATTCCCAATTTAGCAATTTCATAATTTAGTGGTTTCTGCTATATCAGAGCTATTTGAAATCTATCCCTAAAAGGGTATATAATATTCAAGGTGCACATTGGGTCATTCAGAATAACTTCACACACACACGCTTCTGTGCATTTCCAAGTCTAATTCTGTCACTAAATCCATACCGGTCACCCAGCGCCTAAATACTAGGCCTCAAATTTATATCCCGCTGAATTTGAATACAATACATTGGGCCAAATAATATATTTGTTGTTGTGGTGAACCATAACAATGAGAAAAACATCTAGTAAGGGACGCGGACGTGGACATGGTCGTGGTGGTGTTAGTGGACCCTCTGGTGCTGGGAGAGGACGTGGCCGTTCTGCCACATCCACACGTCCTAGTGTACCAACTACCTCAGGTCCCAGTAGCCGCCAGAATTTACAGCGATATATGGTGGGGCCCAATGCCGTTCTAAGGATGGTAAGGCCTGAGCAGGTACAGGCATTAGTCAATTGGGTGGCCGACAGTGGATCCAGCACGTTCACATTATCTCCCACCCAGTCTTCTGCAGAAAGCGCACAGATGGCGCCTGAAAACCAACCCCATCAGTCTGTCACATCACCCCCATGCATACCAGGGAAACTGTCTCAGCCTCAAGTTATGCAGCAGTCTCTTATGCTGTTTGAAGACTCCGCTGGCAGGGTTTCCCAAGGGCATCCACCTAGCCCTTCCCCAGCGGTGAAAGACATAGAATGCACTGACGCACAACCACTTATGTTTCCTGATGATGAGGACATGGGAATACCACCTCAGCATGTCTCTGATGATGACGAAACACAGGTGCCAACTGCTGCGTCTTTCTGCAGTGTGCAGACTGAACAGGAGGTCAGGGATCAAGACTGGGTGGAAGACGATGCAGGGGACGATGAGGTCCTAGACCCCACATGGAATGAAGGTCGTGCCACTGACTTTCACAGTTCGGAGGAAGAGGCAGTGGTGAGACCGAGCCAACAGCGTAGCAAAAGAGGGAGCAGTGGGCAAAAGCAGAACACCCGCCGCCAAGAGACTCCGCCTGCTACTGACCGCCGCCATCTGGGACCGAGCACCCCAAAGGCAGCTTCAAGGAGTTCCCTGGCATGGCACTTCTTCAAACAATGTGCTGACGACAAGACCCGAGTGGTTTGCACGCTGTGCCATCAGAGCCTGAAGCGAGGCATTAACGTTCTGAACCTGAGCACAACCTGCATGACCAGGCACCTGCATGCAAAGCATGAACTGCAGTGGAGTAAACACCTTAAAACCAAGGAAGTCACTCAGGCTCCCCCTGCTACCTCTTCTGCTGCTGCCGCCTCGGCCTATTCTGCTGCTGCCGCCTCGGCCTCTTCCTCCGCCTCTGGAGGAACGTTGGCACCTGCCGCCCAGCAAACAGGGGATGTACCACCAACACCACCACCACCACCTCCGTCACCAAGCGTCTCAACCATGTCACACGCCAGCGTTCAGCTCTCCATCTCACAAACATTTGATAGAAAGCGTAAATTCCCACCTAGCCACCCTCGATCCCTGGCCCTGAATGCCAGCATTTCTAAACTACTGGCCTATGAAATGCTGTCATTTAGGCTGGTGGACACAGACAGCTTCAAACAGCTCATGTCGCTTGCTGTCCCACAGTATGTTGTTCCCAGCCGGCACTACTTCTCCAAGAGAGCCGTGCCTTCCCTGCACAACCAAGTATCCGATAAAATCAAGTGTGCACTGCGCAACGCCATCTGTAGCAAGGTCCACCTAACCACAGATACGTGGACCAGTAAGCACGGCCAGGGACGCTATATCTCCCTAACTGCACACTGGGTAAATGTAGTGGCAGCTGGGCCCCAGGCGGAGAGCTGTTTGGCGCACGTCCTTCCGCCGCCAAGGATCGCAGGGCAACATTCTTTGCCTCCTGTTGCCACCTCCTCCTTCTCGGCTTCCTCCTCCTCTTCTTCCACCTGCTCATCCAGTCAGCCACACACCTTCACCACCAACTTCAGCACAGCCCGGGGTAAACGTCAGCAGGCCATTCTGAAACTCATATGTTTGGGGGACAGGCCCCACACCGCACAGGAGTTGTGGCGGGGTATTGAACAACAGACCGACGAGTGGTTGCTGCCGGTGAGCCTCAAGCCCGGCCTGGTGGTGTGTGATAATGGGCGAAATCTCGTTGCAGCTCTGGGACTAGCCAATTTGACGCACATCCCTTGCTTGGCGCATGTGCTGAATTTGGTGGTGCAGAAGTTCATTCACAACTACCCCGACATGTCAGAGCTGCTGCATAAAGTGCGGGCCGTCTGTTCGCGCTTCCGGCGTTCACATCCTGCTGCTGCTCGCCTGTCTGCGCTACAGCGTAACTTCGGCCTTCCCGCTCACCGCCTCATATGCGACGTGCCCACCAGGTGGAACTCCACCTTGCACATGCTGGACAGACTGTGCGAGCAGCAGCAGGCCATAGTGGAGTTTCAGCTGCAGCACGCACGGGTCAGTCGCACTACAGAACAGCACCACTTCACCACCAATGACTGGGCCTCCATGCGAGACCTGTGTGCCCTGTTGCGCTGTTTCGAGTACTCCACCAACATGGCCAGTGGCGATGACACCGTTATCAGCGTTACAATACCACTTCTATGTCTCCTTGAGAAAACACTTAGGGCGATGATGGAAGAGGAGGTGGCCCAGGAGGAGGAGGAGGAGGAGGAGGAAGAGGGGTCATTTTTAGCACTTTCAGGCCAGTCTCTTCGAAGTGACTCAGAGGGAGGTTTTTGGCAACAGCAGAGGCCAGGTACAAATGTGGCCAGCCAGGGCCCACTACTGGAGGACGAGGAGGACGAGGATGAGGAGGAGGTGGAGGAGGATGAGGATGAAGCATGGTCACAGCGGGGTGGCACCCAACGCAGCTCGGGTCCATCACTGGTGCGTGGCTGGGGGGAAAGGCAGGACGATGACGATACGCCTCCCACAGAGGACAGCTTGTCCTTATCCCTGGGCAGCCTGGCACACATGAGCGACTACATGCTGCAGTGCCTGCGCAACGACAGCAGAGTTGCCCACATTTTAACCTGTGCGGACTACTGGGTTGCCACCCTGCTGGATCCACGCTACAAAGACAATGTGCCCACCTTACTTCCTGCACTGGAGCGTGATAGGAAGATGCGCGAGTACAAGCGCACGTTGGTAGACGCGCTACTGAGAGCATTCCCAAATGTCACAGGGGAACAAGTGGAAGCCCAAGGCCAAGGCAGAGGAGGAGCAAGAGGTCGCCAAGGCAGCTGTGTCACGGCCAGCTCCTCTGAGGGCAGGGTTAGCATGGCAGAGATGTGGAAAACTTTTGTCAACACGCCACAGCTAACTGCACCACCACCTGATACGCAACGTGTTAGCAGGAGGCAACATTTCACTAACATGGTGGAACAGTACGTGTGCACACCCCTCCACGTACTGACTGATGGTTCGGCCCCATTCAACTTCTGGGTCTCTAAATTGTCCACGTGGCCAGAGCTAGCCTTTTATGCCTTGGAGGTGCTGGCCTGCCCGGCAGCCAGCGTTTTGTCTGAACGTGTATTCAGCACGGCAGGGGGCGTCATTACAGACAAACGCAGCCGCCTGTCTACAGCCAATGTGGACAAGCTGACGTTCATAAAAATGAACCAGGCATGGATCCCACAGGACCTGTCCGTCCCTTGTCCAGATTAGACATTAACTACCTCCCCATAACCATATATTATTGGACTCCAGGGCACTTCCTCATTCAATCCTATTTTTATTTTCATTTTACCATTATATTGCGATGCTACCCAAAGTTGAATGAACCTCTCCTCTGCCTGTGTGCTAGGCCTAAATATATGCCAATGGACTGTTGCAGTGGTGGCTGACATGAAGCCTGATTCTCTGCTATGACATGCAGACTAATTCTCTGCTGACATGAAGCCAGATTGTCTGTTACGGGACCTCTCTCCTCTGCCTGGGTGCTGGGCCTAAATTTATGACAATGGACTGTTGCAGTGGTGGCTGACGTGAAGCCTCATTCTCTGCTATGACATGCAGACTGATTCTCTGCTGACATGAAGCCAGATTGTCTGTTACGGGACCTCTCTGCTCTGCCTGTGTGCTAGGCCTAAATATATGCCAATGGACTGTTGCAGTGGTGGCTGACGTGAAGCCTGATTCTCTGCTATGATATGAAGACTGATTCTCTGCTGACATGAAGCCAGATTGTCTGTTACGGGACCTTTCTCCTCTGCCTGGGTTCTGGGCCTAAATTTATGAAAATTGACTCTTACAGTGGTGGGTGACGTGAAGCCTGATTCTCTGCTATGATATGAAGACTGATTCTCTGCTGACATGAAGCCAGATTGTCTGTTACGGGACCTTTCTCCTCTGCCTGGGTTCTGGGCCTAAATTTATGAAAATTGACTCTTACAGTGGTGGGTGACGTGAAGCCTGATTCTCTGCTATGATATGAAGACTGATTCTCTGCTGACATGAAGCCAGATTGTCTGTTACGGGACCTTTCTCCTCTGCCTGGGTTCTGGGCCTAAATTTATGAAAATTGACTCTTACAGTGGTGGGTGACGTGAAGCCTGATTCTCTGCTATGATATGAAGACTGATTCTCTGCTGACATGAAGCCAGATTCTCTGTTACGGGACCTCTCTCCTCTGCCTGGGTGCTGGGCCTAAATTTATGACAATGGACTGTTGCAGTGGTGGCTGACGTGAAGCCTGATTCTCTGCTATGACATGCAGACTGATTCTCTGCTGACATGAAGCCAGATCCTCTGTTACGGGACCTCTCTCCTCTGCCTGTGTGTGTGCTGGGCCTAAATATATGCCAATGGACTGTTGCAGTGGTGGCTGACGTGAAGCCTCATTCTCTGCTATGACATGCAGACTGATTCTCTGCTGACATGAAGCCAGATTCTCTGTTACGGGACCTCTCTCCTCTGCCTGTGTGTGTGCTGGGCCTAAATATATGCCAATGGACTGTTGCAGTGGTGGCTGACGTGAAGCCTCATTCTCTGCTATGACATGCAGACTAATTCTCTGCTGACATGAAGACAGATTCTCTGTTACGGGACCTCTCTCCTCTGCCTGGGTGCTGGGCCTAAATTTATGACAATGGACTGTTGCAGTGGTGGCTGACGTGAAGCCTGATTCTCTGCTATGACATGCAGACTGATTCTCTGCTGACATGAAGCCAGATCCTCTGTTACGGGACCTCTCTCCTCTGCCTGTGTGTGTGCTGGGCCTAAATATATGCCAATGGACTGTTGCAGTGGTGGCTGACGTGAAGCCTCATTCTCTGCTATGACATGCAGACTAATTCTCTGCTGACATGAAGCCAGATTGTCTGTTACGGGACCTCTCTCCTCTGCCTGGGTGCTGGGCCTAAATTTATGACAATGGACTGTTGCAGTGGTGGCTGACGTGAAGCCTGATTCTCTGCTATGACATGCAGACTGATTCTCTGCTGACATGAAGCCAGATCCTCTGTTACGGGACCTCTCTCCTCTGCCTGTGTGTGTGCTGGGCCTAAATATATGCCAATGGACTGTTGCAGTGGTGGCTGACGTGAAGCCTCATTCTCTGCTATGACATGCAGACTGATTCTCTGCTGACATGAAGCCAGATTCTCTGTTACGGGACCTCTCTCCTCTGCCTGTGTGTGTGCTGGGCCTAAATATATGCCAATGGACTGTTGCAGTGGTGGCTGACGTGAAGCCTCATTCTCTGCTATGACATGCAGACTAATTCTCTGCTGACATGAAGACAGATTCTCTGTTACGGGACCTCCCTCCTCTGCCTGGGTGCTGGGCCTAAATATATGCCAATGGACTGTTGCAGTGGTGGCTGACGTGAAGCCTCATTCTCTGCTATGACATGCAGACTAATTCTCTGCTGACATGAAGACAGATTCTCTGTTACGGGACCTCTCTCCTCTGCCTGGGTGCCGGGGCCTAAATATCTGAGAATGGACTGTTCCAGTGGTGGGTGACGGGAAGCCAGATTCTCTGCTATGGAACCTCTCTCCAATTGATTTTGGTTAATTTTTATTTATTTAATTTTTATTTTAATTCATTTCCCTATCCACATTTGTTTGCAGGGGATTTACCTACATGTTGCTGCCTTTTGCAGCCCTCTAGCTCTTTCCTGGGCTGTTTTACAGCCTTTTTAGTGCCGAAAAGTTCGGGTCCCCATTGACTTCAATGGGGTTCGGGTTCGGGACGAAGTTCGGATCGGGTTCGGATCCCGAACCCGAACATTTCCGGGATGTTCGGCCGAACTTCTCGAACCCGAACATCCAGGTGTTCGCTCAACTCTATTCGGGACATCACTACACCTCACATGTGGTCGTAAACTGATGTAAGGGCACAGGGCAGGGAGCAGAAGGAAAGGAGCGCCATATGGTTTTTGGAAGGCAAATTTTGCTGGACTAGTTTTTAGATGCCATGTCCCATTTGAAGCTCCCAAAAAGTGACCCCATTTTGTAAACTAGGAGATAAGGTGGCAGTTTTATTGGTACTATTTTGGGGTACATATGATTTTTAATTGTTCTATATTATATTTTTTGTGAGGCAAGGTAACCAAAAAATGGCAGTTTTGGCACAGTTTTTATTTTTTACAATATTCATCTGACAGGGTAGATCATGTGCTATTTTTCTAGTGCAGGTTGTTGCGGATGCAGTGATATCAAATATGTCTACTTTACTTTGTTTGTTTGTTTCAGTTTTACATAATAAAGCATTTTTGAAAAAAAAAATTATGTTTTTGTGTCTCCATTTTCTGATCGCCTTATTTTTTTCATTTTTCTGCCGATCGTCTTATGCAGGGGCTTGTTTTTTGCATGAAGAGTTGATTTTTTTATTGGTACCATTTTTGGGTACTGTGGGGTTTTGCTCTGGTAGACAGGCTAGCGGACGCAGTATAGAGGCAATCACAAAGTCTTTAACCACTTAGCGCTACGCTAACGCCGAAAGGCGTCATCTCTGCGGCGCTCCCAGGCTACGCTAACGCCAATAGGCGTCATCTCGCGTGAGCCGAGATTTCCTGTGAACGCGCGCACGCAGGCGCGCGCGCTCACAGGAACGGAAGGTAAGCGAGTGGATCTCCAGCCTGCCAGCGGCGATCGCTCGCTGGCAGGCTGGAGATGTGATTTTTTTAACCCCTAACAGGTATATTAGACGCTGTTTTGATAACAGCGTCTAATATACCTGCTACCTGGTCCTCTGGTGGTCCCTTTTGTTAGGATCGACCACCAGAGGACACAGGCAGCTCAGTAAAGTAGCACCAAACACCACTACACTACACTACACCCCCCCCTGTCACTTATTAACCCTTTATAAACCACTGATCAGCCCATATAGACTCCCTGATCACCCCCCTGTCATTGATCACCCCCCTGTCATTGATCACCCCCCTGTAAGGCTCCATTCAGACGTCCGTATGATTTTTCCGGATCCACTGATACATGGATCGGATCCGCAAAACACATGCGGACGTCTGAATGGAGCCTTACAGGGGGGTGATCAATGACAGAGGAGTGATCACCCATATAGACTCCCTGATCACCTCCGTCATTGATCACCCCCCTGTAAGGCTCCATTCAGACGTCCGTATGATTTTTACGGATCCACGGATACATGGATCGGATCCGCAAAACACATACGGACGTCTGAATGGAGCCTTACAGGGGGGTGATCAGTGACAGGGGGGTGATCACCCCATATAGACTTCCTGATCACCCCCCTGTCATTGATCACCCCCCTGTCATTGATCACCCCCCTGTAAGGCTCCATTCAGAGGCCCGTATGTGTTTTACGGATCCACGCATCCATGGATCGGATCCGTAAAACGCATACGGACGTCTGAATGGAGCCTTACAGGGGGGTGATCAGTGACAGGGGGGTGATCACCTCATATACACTCCCTGATCACCCCCTGTCATTGATCACCCCCCTGTAAGGCTCCATTCAGACGTCTGCATGTGTTTTACGGATCCACGCATCCATGGATCGGATCCGCAAAACTCATACGGACGTCTGAATGGAGCCTTACAGGGGGGTGATCAGTGACAGGGGGGTGATCACCTCATATACACTCCCTGATCCCCCCCTGTCATTGATCACCCCCCTGTCATTGATCACCCCCCTGTAAGGCTCCATTCAGACGTCTGCATGTGTTTTACGGATCCACGCATTCATGGATCGGATCCGCAAAACGCATACGGACGTCTGAATGGAGCCTTACAGGGGGGTAATCAGTGACAGGGGGGTGATCACCTCATATACACTCCCTGATCACCCCCTGTCATTGATCACCCCCCTGTCATTGATCACCCCCCTGTAAGGCTCCATTCAGACGTCTGCATGTGTTTTACGGATCCACGCATCCATGGATCGGATCCGCAAAACGCATACAGACGTCTGAATGGAGCCTTACGGGGGGTGATCAATGACAGGGGAGTGATCACCCCATATACACTCCCTGATCACCCCCCTGTCATTGATTACCACCATGTAAGGCTCCATTCAGACGTCCGTATGTGTTTTGCGGTTCCGATCTATGTATCCGTGGATCCGTAAAAAACATATGGACGTCTGAATGGAGCCTTTCAGAGGGGTGATCAATGACAGAGGGGTGATCAGTGACAGGGGGGTGATCACCCCATATACACTCCCTGATCACCCCCTGTCATTGATCGCCCCCCTGTAAGGCTCCATTCAGAATTTTTTTGGGCCCAAGTTAGCGGAAATATTATTTTTATTTTTTTTCTTACAAAGTCTCATGTTCCACTAACTTGTGTCAAAAAATAAAATCTCACATGAACTCACCATACCCCTCACGGAATCCAAATGCGTAACATTTTTAGACATTTATATTCCAGACTTCTTCTCACGCTTTAGGGCCCCTAAAAAGCCAGGGCAGTATAAATACCCCACATGTGACCCCATTTCGGAAAGAAGACACCCCAAGGTATTCCGTGAGGGGCATATTGAGTCCATGAAAGATTGAAATTTTTGTCCTAAGTTAGCGGAAAGTGAGACTTTGTGAGAAAAAAACAAAAAAATAAATAAATTTCCGCTAACTTATGCAAAAAAAAAAAAAATTCTATGAACTCGCCAGTCCCCTCATTGAATACCTTGGGGTGTCTTCTTTCCAAAATGGGGTCACATGTGGGGTATTTATACTGCCCTGGCATTTTAGGGGCCTGAAACCGTGAGAAGAAGTCTGGGATCCAAATGTCTAAAAATGCCCCTCTAAAAGGAATTTGGGCCCCTTTGCGCATCTAGGCTGCAAAAAAGTGTCACACATCTGATATCGCCGTACTCGGGAGAAGTTGGGCAATGTGTTTTGGGGTGTCATTTTACATATACCCATGCTGGGTGAGATAAATATTTTGGTCAAATGCCAACTTTGTATAAAAAAATGGGAAAAGTTGTCTTTTGCAGAGATATTTCTCTCACCCAGCATGGGTATATGTAAAATGACACCCCAAAACACATTCCCCAACTTCTCCTGAGTACGGCGATACCAGATGTGTGTCACTTTTTTGCCGCCTAGGTGGGCAAAGGGGCACACATTCCAAAGAGCACCTTTCGGATTTCACAGGTAATTTTTTACACATTTTGATTTCAAACTACTTACCACACATTAGGGCCCCTAGAATGCCAGGGCAGTATAACTACCCCACAAGTGACCCCATTTTGGAAAGAAGACACCCCAAGGTATTCCGTGAGGGGCATGGCGAGTTCCTATAATTTTTATTTTTTGTCACAAGTTAGCGGAAAATGATGATTTTTTTTATTTTTTTTCTTACAAAGTCTCATATTCCACTAACTTGTGACAAAAAATAAAAAATTCCAGGAACTCGCCATGCCCCTCACGGAATACCTTGGGGTGTCTTCTTTCCAAAATGGGGTCACTTGTGGGGTAGTTATACTGCCCTGGCAATTTAGGGGCCCTAATGTGTGCGAAGTAGTTTGAAATCAAAATCTGTAAAAAATGGCCGGTGAAATCCTAAAGGTGCTCTTTGGAATGTGGGCCCCTTTGCCCACCTAGGCTGCAAAAAAGTGTCACACATCTAGTATCGCCGTACTCAGGAGAAGTTGGGCAATGTGTTTTGGGGTGTCATTTTACATATACCCATGCTGGGTGAGATAAATATCTTGGTCAAATGCCAACTTTGTATAAAAAAATGGGAAAAGTTGTCTTTTGCCAAGATATTTCTCTCACCCAGCATGGGTATATGTAAAATGACACCCCAAAACACATTCCCCAACTTCTCCTGAGTACGGTGATACCAGATGTGTGTCACTTTTTTGCCGCCTAGGTGGGCAAAGGGGCACACATTCCAAAGAGCACCTTTCGGATTTCACAGGCCATTTTTTACACATTTTGATTTCAAACTACTAACCACACATTAGGGGCCCTAGAATGCCAGGGCAGGATAACTACCCCACAAGTGACCCCATTTTGGAAAGAAGACACCCCAAGGTATTTCGTGATGGGCATAGTGAGTTCATGGAAGTTTTTATTTTTTGTCACAAGTTAGTGGAATATGAGACTTTGTAAGAATAAAAATAAAAATAAATCATCATTTTCCGCTAACTTGTGACAAAAAATAAAAAGTTCTATGAACTCACTATGCCCATCAGCGAATACCTTAGGGTGTCTACTTTCCGAAATGGGGTCATTTGTGGGGGGTTTCTACTGTCTGGGCATTGTAGAACCTCAGGAAACATGACAGGTGCTCAGAAAGTCAGAGCTGCTTCAAAAAGCGGAAATTCACATTTTTGTACCATAGTTTGTAAACGCTATAACTTTTACCCAAACCATTTTTTTTTTACCCAAACATTTTTTTTTTAATCAAAGACATGTAGAACAATAAATTTAGTGAAAAATTTATATATGGATGTCGTTTTTTTTGCAAAATTTTACAACTGAAAGTGAAAAATGTCATTTTTTTGCAAAAAAATCGTTAAATTTCGATTAATAACAAAAAAAGTAAAAATGTCAGCAGCAATGAAATACCACCAAATGAAAGCTCTATTAGTGAGAAGAAAAGGAGGTAAAATTAATTTGGGTGGTAAGTTGCATGACCGAGCAATAAACCGCTAAAGTTGTGGAGTGCCGATTTGTAAAAAAGGGCCTGGTCACTAGGGGGGTATAAACCTGTGGTCCTTAAGTGGTTAACTTAAACAGTTCGGTGTTTATTCACACATAAGGAAAAACAAAATGACCATTCACAGTCTTGGTGTTTGTTCACACCATGCAATGTCCATAGAACAAAATCGCCACCTGGTTAGCAGTTTTCCATCCGCATTCCACAGCATGCTTTAGGGGCCTGTTTCCTGGCATGCGGCTCTCAGCCCTTTAGCACGGCACAAATTCACAGGTCCCAAAACGCAGAGACTCCCCAGCTTCTCTGTCAGATGGAGGAAAAACCACACCCAGCTGAGACTGCTGGCTGGGTTTTATATAGGCCAAAAAAGACCTTGCCTGGAGCATGGGGAGCAGCCAGCCACCCAGGACTTTGGCTACTCCCAGTAAGATCAGGCCTGGATCGGCTTTACAGCCATACTAACAACAAAACAATGTCAGTCAGCACTAGCTGCTGCTGACACTTAAAATTACCGGCTCTTACCTCACCCAGGCCAGGAATCATTATCTCGGTGACACATACCTTCCATCAATGATGGCCCCTTGCGCCTTCCTACAGTACATATTTTTTGATCATTCATTATTACACTTTATGGTGCAAGATGACCAAATTTTTTTTTAATTTTGTCACAGTTTTTATTTATTTATTTTTACAGAGTTCACCTGAGGGGTTATGTCATGTGACATTTTTTATAGAGCAGATAGTTACGGACGTAATATGTATACTTTTTCTTATTTATTTAAGTTTTACACAATAATAGCATTTTTGAAACAAAAAAAATGATGTTTTAGTGTCTCCATAGTCTGAGAGCCATAGCTTTTTTTTTTTTTTTTGCTGATTGTCTTAGGTAGAGTCTCATTTTTTGCAGGATGAGGTGATGGTTTGATTGGTACTATTTTGGGGAATACGCCTTTTTCATCGCTTGGTGTTGCAATTTTTGTGATGTAAAGTGACAAAGAATGGCTTTTATGGCACAGTTTTTTTTTTTACGGTGTTCATCTGAGGGGTTAGGTCATGTGATATTTTTGTAGAGCAGGTTTTAACGGATGCGGCGATACCTAATATGTCTACTTTTTTAATTTATTTCACTTTAACACAATAATAGCATATTAATTTGAAACAAAAAAATGATGTTTTAGTGTCTCCATGTTCTGAGAGCTATAGTTTTTTATTTTTTTTTAGCAATTTTCTTACATAGTGTCTCATTTTTTGCGGGATGAGGTGACGGTTTTATTAGTATCATTTTGTGGGAGATACGTCTTTTAAATCGCTTGGTGTTTATCGGATTGGGTGGATCATGTGATATATTTATAGAGCCGGTCGTTACGGACACAACGATACCTAATATGTGTGATTTTTCATTTTTTTTCTATTTTTTATTTTTAAAATCAAACACTCTTTTTTACTTTAAAAAAAAAATATATATATTTCCGTCCCACTCTGGGACTTCAACTTTTGGGGGTCTGATCCCCTCTGCAATGCATTACAATACATCTGTATTGTAATGCATTGCCTGTTAGTGTATTACACAGAGTAATACACTAACAGGCTGCTTAGGAGACCGGGCCTGAGGCTGGGTCTCCTGGGAACCCATAGAAGCCAGGTTCCGATGCCGTGCAAGGCATTTGACAGCCTCTGCACGGCATCGGGCTGCCTTTATACCCATCGGGTCCCCGCTACAGCAGCGCGGCGACCCGTTGGGCTCGCTCACCCGCAGCAAACCTCTTTCATATCGCGGTCAGCGCTGACCGCGGCATAGAAGGGGTTATTCTGCCAGCATCGGCTTTTACAGCAAAGCCGGTGGATACAGCAGGGGCCCGGCTATCATGGACTGCCGGACCCCAGCAGTAATTATTACGTCAAGATGCAGGAAGTTACTGAATTCCTTGACGTAATAGTACGTCATATATCAGGAAGGGGTTAAATATGTAATAATAAATATAGGAGGTTTTTGTTTGAAATTGTGTCCAGCATGTTGGTATCTCTACAGATACATATTTTTGGTCATACTGTACTTTCCGATTTGGATTATTATGCATGGGATGTGGTGTTGAATATATGTACATAGCCGCCCTGTAATAAAATATAAATATAACTCTTATCACGATCTGTACTTGTAGGTGGGTCCGCGATGTCAGACTTCACAGGCGTCAATGGTTAAAATGTCAAAATCACAGTTTAATTAGTCTGAACCAGTATAATGGCAGCCAAAGTTATATGGTCCACTTTGGAACAAGTTCACAGGAACATAATCACCAAACAAAACACGTGCCCTTCTGGGCACTAACTATACAGAAATTCGCCTTACCTAAGTACTTCAATACAAACATGGTTATCAAGTTTTGAACAACCTACAGATAAGACAGCTTCCAGACACTGACCCTGAATGAGAATTTCAGTCCTGTATTTATTTGCCCAGTATTGAGCCCATCAGCTACATCTGGGTTTGCCCCAGTCTAGGGGAAAATGGTGTACTGGAGTGAGGAGGGAATGGGAAGTCCCACTACCAACAACTACCTGACATTTGTTATAAATCCAGCCCATCATAACATTTGAACAAGATGCTGCAGTAAATTACAGAGACACTGTGTCGCACAGTTCACTATGATTATAACAGAAATTTCAACAATTTATTCTGAACTGAATATAAAGGGGATTACAATGCATCATTTCATATGCGGCATTAAATTATGTTTCAATTCTCAGCCGCATCGTTAATCCTTATCTTTGCATTCCTGTTATTTCTAATCCTGCTTTAATTGCCACTGTAACGAAGAATAACAAGTGTGCGCTAAGGCCTCTCTTCCTTGTCTCCTGGAAAAAGATTATCGTTTATAAGAATTAAAGAATACAATGAAATGTGAATTACGGCTGCATGACCTTAAGCAGAAAGGAAAAAGTTCAGAGCATAGCATCAAACTGAAATTTCTTTTTCTGAGTAGTTTCAGTATCAATAACATGGTCTTGACAGATGACTTTTTCCTTCTTATCTTGGGAAAAGGTCAGGATATAAATGTTTATTTTCATACATTTAAGATACACAAATATTCAATAGAAACAATATACTGTACCAGCATGCTAATTGTATGACAGTAGATACTGTAAGGGCTTCTCCTATTTGCATGGGTATTTGGTTAACTGCTCATTATGAACTTTTGTAAGTTAAAGGGGTTGAACATGATTGGACAAACATGACAGATTTTTCAAAAAACAGTACCATACCTGTCCATGGGTTGTATCTGATATTGCAGTTTAGCTAAAGTGAATTGGCTGCAATACTACACAACTTTTTTTTTCTTTTTAAGAAAACAGCCATGTTTTTCTAGTCAATAAAAGCTTTTGACCATTTCGGCTCAAACTTAGTGAATTGCAAGGGTGAACAGGAATGAAACGGGGCCCCCTTCTAATCCTGATTTATCTCAATATCATCTTCTTAAAAGAAAAATCTAGCTTTTGTTGGCCCACTTTGACAAGTATTTTATTACAAAAGGGACTTGTGGACCTTGACTTTCCTTTTTCCTTATTTTCCACAGACGTCCCTGTACTAATAGAGCCTTTGGCAGTTTTCTACTACCCATGGAGAAGAGGGATGGATCAGTAGGATTTAGACACTCTTCCCTTCTGGGCCCCATAAAAGCTACTTTGCCTACCTCTGTGGTATATTCATGAGAAATGGCCTTGCGATTCGCATGGCAGTCGATTTGCGGCGAACTTTGCTAGTTCGGGATTTGCCGAACATGCAAACATATCGAGATGTTTGCATGTGCCATATTCTTTTGCATTGTGCCGAACTTTGACCCATGACACATCCATGAGGTGGGACAGGACAGTCAATTAAGTCATTTCAGCACATGGACACACCACCACCCTATAAGAGAACCCGATCTGGCAGCCATTTTACATTCTGTGTTATGCCAGAGTAGGGAGAGGTTGCTTTGTGGAGCAGGAACAGACTGTTAGGGACACCAAACGCTAGCTAATAGGGCCACAAAAGTCCTTTTAAGGACTAATATAGATGTGCTAATGATAGGTGTGATAAACTGAGGGGTGTTTTATACTTATAATTAGAGTTGAGCGAACACCTGGATGTTCGGGTTCGAGAAGTTCGGCCGTAATTCCCGGAAATGTTCGGGTTCGGGATCCGAACCCGATCCGAACTTCGTCCCGAACCCGAACCCCATTGAAGTCAATGGGGACCCGAACTTTTCGGTACTAAAACGGCTGTAAAACAGCCCAGGAAAGAGCTAGAGGGCTGCAAAAGGCAGCAACATGTAGGTAAATCCCCTGCAAACAAATGTGGATAGGGAAATGAATTAAAACAAAAATTAAATAAATAAGAATTAACCAAAATCAATTGGAGAGAGGTCCCATAGCAGAGAATCTGGCTTCCCGTCACCCACCACTGGAACAGTCCATTCTCAGATATTTAGGCCCCGGCACCCAGGCAGAGGAGAGAGGTCCCGTAACAGACAATCTGGCTTCATGTCAGGAGAGAATCAGTCTTCATGTCATAGCAGAGAATCAGGCTTCACGTCACCCACCACTGCAACAGTCCATTTTCATAAATTTAGGCCCAGCACCCAGGCAGAGGAGAGAGGTCCCGTAACAGACAATCTGGCTTCATGTCAGCAGAGAATTAGTCTGCATGTCATAGCAGAGAATCAGGCTTCACGTCAGCCACCAATGCAACAGTCCATTGTCAGATATTTAGGCCCAGCACCCAGGCAGAGGAGAGAGGTCCCGTAACAGAGGATCTGGCTTCATGTCAGCAGAGAATCAGTCTTCATATCATAGCAGAGAATCAGGCTTTACGTCAGCCACCACTGCAACAGTCCATTTTCATAAATTTAGGCCCAACACCCAGGCAGAGGAGAGAGGTCCCGTAACAGACAATCTGGCTTCATGTCAGCAGAGAATCAGTCTTCATGTCATAGCAGAGAATCAGGCTTCACGTCACCCACCACTGCAACAGTCCATTTTCATAAATTTAGGCCCAGCACCCTGGCAGAGGAGAGAGGTCCCGTAACAGACAATCTGGCTTCATGTCAGCAGAGAATTAGTCTGCATGTCATAGCAGAGAATCAGGCTTCACGTCAGCCACCAATGCAACAGTCCATTGTCAGATATTTAGGCCCAGCACCCAGGCAGAGGAGAGAGGTCCCGTAACAGAGGATCTGGCTTCATGTCAGCAGAGAATCAGTCTTCATATCATAGCAGAGAATCAGGCTTCACGTCACCCACCACTGCAACAGTCCATTTTCATAAATTTAGGCCCAGCACCCAGGCAGAGGAGAGAGGTCCCGTAACAGACAATCTGGCTTCATGTCAGCAGAGAATCAGTCTTCATGTCATAGCAGAGAATCAGGCTTCACGTCACCCACCACTGCAACAGTCCATTTTCATAAATTTAGGCCCAGCACCCTGGCAGAGGAGAGAGCTCCCGTAACAGACAATCTGGCTTCATGTCAGCAGAGAATTAGTCTGCATGTCATAGCAGAGAATCAGGCTTCACGTCAGCCACCAATGCAACAGTCCATTGTCAGATATTTAGGCCCAGCACCCAGGCAGAGGAGAGAGGTCCCGTAACAGACAATCTGGCTTCATGTCAGCAGAGAATCAGTCTTCATGTCATAGCAGAGAATCAGTCTTCATGTCATAGCAGAGAATCAGGCTTCACGTCACCCAGCACTGTAAGAGTCCATTTTCATAAATTTAGGCCCAGCACCCAGGCAGAGGAGAGAGGTCCCGTAACATACAATCTGGCTTCATGTCAGCAGAGAATTAGTCTGCATGTCATAGCAGAGAATGAGGCTTCACATCAGCCACCACTGCAACAGTCCATTGGCATATATTTAGGCCCAGCACACAGGCAGAGGAGAGAGGTCCCGTAACAGAGGATCTGGCTTCATGTCAGCAGAGAATCAGTCTGCATGTCATAGCAGAAAATCAGGCTTCACGTCAGCCACCACTGCAACAGTCCATTGTCAGATATTTAGGCCCAGCACCCAGGCAGAGGAGAGAGGTCCCGTAACAGAGGATCTGTCTTCATGTCAGCAGAGAATTAGTCTGCATGTCATAGCAGAGAATCAGGCTTCACGTCACCCAACATTGGAACAGTCCATTGGCATATATTTAGGCCCCGGCACCCAGACAGAGGAGAGGTTCATTCAACTTTGGGTAGCCTCGCAATATAATGGTAAAATGAAAAGAAAAATAGGATTGAATGAGGAAGTGCCCTGGAGTCCAATAATATATGGTTAAGGGGAGGTAGTTAATGTCTAATCTGGACAAGGGACGGACAGGTCCTGTGGGATCCATGCCTGGTTCATTTTTATGAACGTCAGCTTGTCCACATTAGCTGTAGACAGGCGGCTGCGTTTGTCTGTAATGACGCCCCCTGCCGTGCTGAATACACGTTCAGACAAAACGCTGGCCGCCGGGCAGGCCAGCACCTCCAAGGCATAAAAGGCTAGCTCTGGCCACGTGGACAATTTAGAGACCCAGAAGTTGAATGGGGCCGAACCATCAGTCAGTACGTGGAGGGGTGTGCACACGTACTGTTCCACCATGTTAGTGAAATGTTGCCTCCTGCTAACACGTTGCGTATCAGGTAGTGGTGCAGTTAGCTGTGGCGTGTTGACAAAAGTTTTCCACATCTCTGCCATGCTAACCCTGCCCTCAGAGGAGCTGGCCGTGACACAGCTGCCTTGGCGACCTCTTGCTCCTCCTCTGCCTTGGCCTTGGGCTTCCACTTGTTCCCCTGTGACATTTGGGAATGCTCTCAGTAGCGCGTCTACCAACGTGCGCTTGTACTCGCGCATCTTCCTATCACGCTCCAGTGCAGGAAGTAAGGTGGGCACATTGTCTTTGTAGCGTGGATCCAGCAGGGTGGCAACCCAGTAGTCCGCACAGGTTAAAATGTGGGCAACTCTGCTGTCGTTGCGCAGGCACTGCAGCATGTAGTCGCTCATGTGTGCCAGGCTGCCCAGGGGTAAGGACAAGCTGTCCTCTGTGGGAGGCGTATCGTCATTGTCCTGCCTTTCCCCCCAGCCACGCACCAGTGATGGACCCGAGCTGCGTTGGGTGCCACCCCGCTGTGACCATGCTTCATCCTCATCCTCCTCCACCTCCTCCTCATCCTCGTCCTCCTCGTCCTCCAGTAGTGGGCCCTGTCTGGTCACATTTGTACCTGGCCTCTGCTGTTGCAAAAAACCTCCCTCTGAGTCACTTCGAAGAGACTGGCCTGAAAGTGCTAAAAATTACCCCTCCTCCTCCTCCTCCTCCTCCTGGGCCACCTCCTCTTGCATCATCGCCCTAAGTGTTTTCTCAAGGAGACATAGAAGTGGTATTGTAACGCTGATAACGGCGTCATCGCCACTGGCCATGTTGGTGGAGTACTCGAAACAGCGCAACAGGGCACACAGGTCTCGCATGGAGGCCCAGTCATTGGTGGTGAAGTGGTGCTGTTCTGTAGTGCGACTGACCCGTGCGTGCTGCAGCTGAAACTCCACTATGGCCTGCTGCTGCTCGCACAGTCTGTCCAGCATGTGCAAGGTGGAGTTCCACCTGGTGGGCACGTCGCATATGAGGCGGTGAGCGAGAAGGCCGAAGTTACGCTGTAGCGCAGACAGGCGAGCAGCAGCAGGATGTGAACGCCGGAAGCGTGAACAGACGGCCCGCACTTTATGCAGCAGCTCTGACATGTTGGGGTAGTTGTGAATGAACTTCTGCACCACCAAATTCAGCACATGCGCCAAGCAAGGGATGTGCGTCAAATTGGCTAGTCCCAGAGCTGCAACGAGATTTCGCCCATTATCACACACCACCAGGCCGGGCTTGAGTGGCAGCAACCACTCGTCGGTCTGTTGTTCTATACCCCGCCACAACTCCTGTGCGGTGTGGGGCCTGTCCCCCAAACATATGAGTTTCAGAATGGCCTGCTGACGTTTACCCCGGGCTGTGCTGAAGTTGGTGGTGAAGGTGTGTGGCTGACTGGATGAGCAGGTGGAAGAAGAGGAGGAGGAAGCCGAGAAGGAGGAGGTGGCAACAGGAGGCAAAGAATGTTGCCCTGCGATCCTTGGCGGCGGAAGGACGTGCGCTAAACAGCTCTCCGCCTGGGGCCCAGCTGCCACTACATTTACCCAGTGTGCAGTTAGGGAGATATAGCGTCCCTGGCCGTGCTTACTGGTCCACGTATCTGTGGTTAGGTGGACCTTGCTACAGATGGCGTTGCGCAGTGCACACTTGATTTTATCGGATACTTGGTTGTGCAGGGAAGGCACGGCTCTCTTGGAGAAGTAGTGGCGGCTGGGAACAACATACTGTGGGACAGCAAGCGACATGAGCTGTTTGAAGCTGTCTGTGTCCACCAGCCTAAATGAGAGCATTTCATAGGCCAGTAGTTTAGAAATGCTGGCATTCAGGGCCAGGGATCGAGGGTGGCTAGGTGGGAATTTACGATTTCTCTCAAATGTTTGTGAGATGGAGAGCTGAACGCTGCCGTGTGACATGGTTGAGACGCTTGGTGACGAAGGAGGTGGTGGTGTTGGTGGTACATCCCCTGTTTGCTGGGCGGCAGGTGCCAACGTTCCTCCAGAGGCAGAGGAAGAGGCCGAGGCGGCAGCAGCAGAAGAGGTAGCAGGGGGAGCCTGAGTGACTTCCTTGGTTTTAAGGTGTTTACTCCACTGCAGTTCATGCTTTGCATGCAGGTGCCTGGTCATGCAGGTTGTGCTCAGGTTCAGAACGTTAATGCCTCGCTTCAGGCTCTGATGGCACAGCGTGCAAACCACTCGGGTCTTGTCATCAGCACATTGTTTGAAGAAGTGCCATGCCAGGGAACTCCTTGAAGCTGCCTTTGGGGTGCTCGGTCCCAGATGGCGGCGGTCAGTAGCAGGCGGAGTCTCTTGGCGGCGGGAGTTCTGCTTTTGCCCACTGCTCCCTCTTTTGCTACGCTGTTGGCTCGGTCTCACCACTGCCTCTTCCTCCGAACTGTGAAATTCAGTGGCACGACCTTCATTCCATGTGGGGTCTAGGACCTCATCGTCCCCTGCATCGTCTTCCACCCAGTCTTGATCCCTGACCTCCTGTTCAGTCTGCACACTGCAGAAAGACGCAGCAGTTGGCACCTGTGTTTCGTCATCATCAGAGACATGCTGAGGTGGTATTCCCATGTCCTCATCATCAGGAAACATAAGTGGTTGTGCGTCAGTGCATTCTATGTCTTTCACCGCTGGGGAAGGGCTAGGTGGATGCCCTTGGGAAACCCTGCGAGCGGAGTCTTCAAACAGCATAAGAGACTGCTGCATAACTTGAGGCTGAGATAGTTTCCCTGGTATGCATGGGGGTGATGTGACAGACTGATGGGGTTGGTTTTCAGGCGCCATCTGTGCGCTTTCTGCAGAAGACTGGGTGGGAGATAATGTGAACGTGCTGGATCCACTGTCGGCCACCCAATTGACTAATGCCTGTACCTGCTCAGGCCTTACCATCCTTAGAATGGCATTGGGCCCCACCATATATCGCTGTAAATTCTGGCGGCTACTGGGACCTGAGGTAGTTGGTACACTAGGACGTGTGGATGTGGCAGAACGGCCACGTCCTCTCCCAGCACCAGAGGGTCCACTAACACCACCACGACCATGTCCACGTCCGCGTCCCTTACTAGATGTTTTCCTCATTGTTATGGTTCACCACAACAACAAAAATATTATTTGGCCCAATGTATTGTATTCAAATTCAGCGGGATATAAATTTGAGGCCTAGTATTTAGGCGCTGGGTGACCGGTATGGATTTAGTGACAGAATTAGACTTGGAAATGCACAGTAGCGTGTGTGTGAAGTTATTCTGAATGACCCTATGTGCACCTTGAATATTATATACCCTTTTAGGGATAGATTTCAAATAGCTCTGATATAGCAGAAACCACTAAATTATGAAATTGCTAAATTGGGAATTGTATTTCAACCCAGAACAAAAAATGTGCTTTGACGGACACTAAATAACTTGCCCAGCCACAACAGTACAGCGGTAACGACAGATGTAGCGGGATATAAATTTGAGGCCTAGTATTTAGGCGCTGGGTGACCGGTATGGATTTAGTGACAGAATTAGACTTGGAAATGCACAGTAGCGTGTGTGTGAAGTTATTCTGAATGACCCTATGTGCACCTTGAATATTATATACCCTTTTAGGGATAGATTTCAAATAGCTCTGATATAGCAGAAACCACTAAATTATGAAATTGCTAAATTGGGAATTGTATTTCAACCCAGAACAAAAAATGTGCTTTGGCGGACACTAAATAACTTGCCCATCCACAACAGGACAGCGGTAACGACAGATTTAGCGGGATATAAATTTGAGGCCTACTATTTAGGCGCTGGGTGACCGGTATGGATTTAGTGACAGAATTAGACTTGGAAATGCACAGTAGCGTGTGTGTGAAGTTATTCTGAATGACCCTATGTGCACCTTGAATATTATATACCCTTTTAGGGATAGATTTCAAATAGCTCTGATATAGCAGAAACCACTAAATTATGAAATTGCTAAATTGGGAATTGTATTTCAACCCTGAACAAAAAATGTGCTTTGACGGACACTAAATAACTTGCCTAGCCACAACAGTACAGCGGTAACGACAGATTTAGCGGGATATAAATTTGAGGCCTAGTATTTAGGCGCTGGGTGACCGGTATGGATTTAGTGACAGAATTAGACTGGGATATGGCCAAAAAATAACCACACTATTGCTGGTTAAATGCACTTGGTGTGACAGCTTGACCAACCACACTACTGAGGGTTAAATGCACTTGGTGACGGGCGCAGCTTGCCCCTGATGTAGTATATGGCCAAAAAGTGAACAGACTATTGCTGGTTAAATGCACTTGGTGTGACAGCTTCACCCTGATGTAGGCTTTAGCCAAAAAACAACCACACCATTGAGGGTTAAATGTACTTGGTGACAGGCGCAGCTTGCCCCTGATGTAGTATATGGCCAAAAAATGAACAGACTATTGCTGGTTAAATGCACTTGGTGTGACAGCTTGACCAACCACACTACTGAGGGTTAAATGCACTTGGTGACGGGCGCAGCTTGCCCCTGATGTAGTATATGGCCAAAAAATGAACAGACTATTGCTGGTTAAATGCACTTGGTGACGGGCGCAGCTTGCCCCTGATTTAGTATATGGCCAAAAAATTAACAGACTATTGCTGGTTAAATGCACTTGGTGTGACAGCTTCACCCTGATGTAGGCTTTAGCCAAAAAACAACCACACCATTGAGGGTTAAATGCACTTGGTGACAGGCGCAGCTTGCCCCTGATTTAGTATATGGCCAAAAAATGAACAGACTATTGCTGGTTAAATGCACTTGGTGTGACAGCTTCACCCTGATGTAGGCTTTAGCCAAAAAACAACCACACCATTGAGGGTTAAATGCACTTGGTCGCAGCTTGGATGCACTTGGTCGCAGCACCGCACAAGACACAAAATGGCTGCCGATCACCCCAGAAAAAAGTGACTGACAAACGGTCTGGGCAGCCTAAAAACAGTGAGCATTTGAATTTCAGCAGCTCAATGATGCACAGCTGCAGATCGATCGATTAATCAAGTCCTTTGGAGGAGTTAATCTGCCTAATCTTGCCCTACTGTCGCAGCCGCAACCTCTCCCTACGCTAATCAGAGCAGAGTGACGGGCGGCGCTATGTGACTTCAGCTTAAATAGAGGCTGGGTCACATGGTGCTCTGGCCAATCACAGCCATGCCAATAGTAGGCATGGCTGTGACGGCCTCTTGGGGCAAGTAGTATGACGCTTGTTGATTGGCTGCTTTGCAGCCTTTCAAAAAGCGCCAAGAAAGCGTCACAAAAGCGCCAAGAAAGCGACGAACACCGAACCCGAACCCGGACTTTTACGAAAATGTCCGGGTTCGGGTCCGTGTCACGGACACCCCAAAATTCGGTACGAACCCGAACTATACAGTTCGAGTTCGCTCATCCCTACTAATAATATACTTTCTAACATAGAAAGTATATTATAGTGTATTGTGCAGCAGTTGTGTACGGTTCTGCTGCGATACCACAGGTATGTAGAGGGACAAGCGTTATTGGAACAACTATTTGCAACGGGTGTGATATACCTGTTGCCCCAAATAAAACTGATTGAAGGGTGCGATATACCTGCTTCCATGAAATACTGATTAAGCGGTTTGATATACCTGCTTCCACCAAATATTGATTCAGGGGTTCTATATACCTGCTTCCACAAAATACTGATTATGGGGTTTGATATACCTGCTTCCACAAAATACTGATTAAGGGGTGCAATATACCTGATTCTACAAAATACTGATTAAGGGGTTCTATATACCTGCTTCCACAAAATACTGATTGAGGGGTGCGATATACCTGCTTCCACAAAATACTGATTAAGAGGTTCTTTATACCTGCTTCTACAAAATACTGATTGAGAGATTCTTTATACCTGCTTCCACAAAATACTGATTGAGGGGTGCAATATACACGCTTCCAACAAATATTGATTGAGGCCTGCGATACACCGGCTTCTACAAAATACTGATTGAGGGGTGTGATATACCTGATTCCACCAAATATTGATTGAGGCCTGCGATACACCGGCTTTCACAAAATACTGATTGAGGGGTGCGATATACCTACTTCTACAAAATGCAGATTTAGGGGTTCTATATACCTGCTTCTAAAAAATACTGATTGAGGGGTGCAATATACCTGGTTCCACAAAATACTGATTAAGGGGTATGATATACCTGCTTCCACAAAATACTGATTGAGGGGTGCGATATACCTGCTTCCACAAAATATTGATTAAGGGGTATGATATACTGTACCTGTTTCCACAAAATACTGATTAAGGGGTTCTTTATACCTGCTTCCACAAAATACTGATTGAGGGGTGCGATATAGCAGCTCCCACCAAATACTGATTGAGGCCTGTGACATACCCGCCTCACAAATACTGCTCTTCTATAGGGACTTTGGCACAAGGTCACTTTGAAAATGACATGCAGAGGAGGAGGAAGGCTGTTCCGTAGGGTCGGGCAGGTGCACCAGTCTGGAGTCTAAGTGGGAAGTTGGAGAAGGTGCGTGTGATTACTTTAAAAGACGCACCAGAGTAGGTTGAGTGGCTCACTCAGCCTTCTGCTTCTGCATCCTCTTCATCTTATGTATCTGCATCCTCCTAACTCTCTGCTGTGTGCACCCCAAAGACACCACCACCACCATAGCCCCTCCACTCGAGTCAGAGGAATTATTTTCCCATCCATTCCCAGACCGTACCGATGCGCAGCCATTCTTGGCATCGGATGAGGAAGAGGAGGTAGCAATGGCCGCCACCCAACGGTCTGATGACAGTACCCAGATCAGCCTAAGGTGGGTGGTCCCCACTGTTGCTGCCTACTCCAAGATCTCTAATGTCAGTGGTGGTAAGGGTGATGATGATGACGTGTCGATGGACGTTACGTGGGTGCCCACAAGAGAGGAAGAGGAGGGGAGTTCAGAGGGAGAGACAGAGCAGCAGATAGGAAGAAGAAGGAGGAGAAGCAGGCAGAACTCGCAGTGCACAGAAGGCAAAAAGAATACTGCAAATGTATCTGGAGCGAGCCATCCACCATGCACGGTCACATCTTGCTCTCCCAGGATGCCGGCACTTGGCTCCGCAGTGTGGGCTTTTTTTAACATGTCAGCTTCTAACAATAGTGTTGCCATCTGCAGCCTGTGCTGTCAACGCATAAGTCGGAGTAAGCCCAATACTCACCTAGGGATGACAACCTTAAGAAGGTACCTGGCCTCCCATCACCGAGCCCAGTGGGAGCAACGCCTTTCAGAATCCACAAAGCCACACTCCCGGCGCTCCACGTCCTGCCTCTTCTCCTACTCCTCTCTCCTATTTGTCCTCCACTCCACCTTCCACCATGCCGTCATCGCGTTCATCTGGCACAAGGCAGGCTTCTGTGGCCCAAATGTTCGAGTGTAAAAAGTTGATGACGCTGGATAACCCTCTTGTCCAACGGCTGACAGCTGGTTTGTCGGAAATGCTAGCCTGCCAACTACTTCCATATAAACTGGTGGACTCGGAGGCTTTTAAAAAATTTGTGGCCATTGGCACACCACAATGGAATGTCCCTGGAAGGAAATATTTCTCTCAGAAGGGCTTTCCAGAGCTATATGGCCACATTCAGTGGCAATTGAATATATCTCTGGCACACAGTGTCGGTGCCAAGATACATCTGACCTCAGACACGTGGTGTAGCAAACACTGGCAGGGAAGGTACATAACTTTTACTGCGCACTGGGTGAACCTTCTGACGGCCGTCAAGCATGTAACCTGTGGCACCCGTGTGGATTTGGTGTTACCGCCACATATTGCATGCAGGCCTGCCTACTCCATCCTCCATCTCTTCCTTGGCTGACTCCTTCTTTTCCACTGCTACTGCCTTTTCTGCTGCACCCCCAAGCTCCCCAGAACCTATTCGACATGCCAGGTGAAACGTTGCCATGCTGTGCTGCGGCTGTTGTGCCTGGAAGCCAAGAGCCACACCGATCCTGCACTGCTTTCAGCTTAGGCCAATAAGTGGCTAACCCCGCTCAATTGGTAAAGTGGTGTGCGACAATGGTGTTAATCTGCTGAGTGCGCTGCAACAGGACAAAAGAACACACGTGCCATGCATGGCACATGTCCTGAACTTAGTCGTGCAGCGATTTGTTGCCAAATACCCCAGGGTCTAGGACGTCTTACGCAGGCCAGGAAAATCTCTGGCCATTTTAGAAGATCTTACACGGCCATGGCTCGCCTTGCTGACTTTTAGCGGTGACACCACCTGCCCGTGAGATGTCTTATTTGTGACAGCCCGACGCCCGACACCTTGTATATGCTTGATAGGCTGCTCCAGCAGCAAAGTGACATTAATGACTACCTGTACGAACTGGTCAGTCGCAGCCAGGGCACCATCAGTGACATTGTACCTTACGGCTTCTTTCTGAAGCGTGCATTGCATAGTGATCAAGCCGTCGAGGAGCAGGAGCTGGAAGATGAGGAAGTCGCAATGCTGAATGAATTCCCAAAGGGGGCAACTCAGTCTGAGACAAGTCAGCAGGAGTCTGAAGAGGAGTCAGAGGAGAATGGTGGCTGGGGGGGAGGAGGATCAAGAAGAGCAGGCTATGAGGGGGAATTTAAACTTTCGGGGATCTCTGGTGTTGTTTATGGCTGGGGGGAGGAGGACGACCTTTTCCTGAGCGATGAGCAGGAGCCAGGGTACTCCACTACTTCCAATTTAGTGCAAATGGGGGCCTTCATGCTCCAGTGTTTGAAGAGGGACCCCCGTATAAAAAGCATAAACGGCAAGGACCAGTACTGGGTGGCAATGTACTTAGACCCCCGGTACAAACAGAAAATGGTGGACATGTTACCAGCATCACAGAGGGCTGGCAGAATGCAGCATTTCCAGGCCTTGCTGAGAGAGATACTGCATTCTGCTGTTGCAGGCACTGGCAGAGGAATTTCCACCCACAGCAAAACAGGTGCGGATACCAATCCTACCGCAAAAAGAGGGCGGTTTGAAGATGTGTTGGTCACTTCAGATATGAGATCATCGACAGATGCCCTCCAAATCCAGCCTCAGGGAATGCCTCCTAGGAGAAGCAACCACATACTTTATCCACTCCAAGAAAGGGTACATTTCCCTGCTTGGGATGTATACACTGTTTGAGTGTGATCAGAGGGGAATATTTTTCACATCCCCATACGGGCAAGCAATTTCCTGTTAAGGGGTTCTTCACATGCAACAGCAACTATATAGTGTATCTATTGAAATGTCCGTTTGGACTCCTGTACATAGGGGAGACTTCTATGCGGAATGTAGGAGAGTACCTGTGGTGGTAATAGACGGGAGGTACGTGCCACCGGGGGTCCTGGCCCCGGTGGAGTAAGAGCCAGAAAAGTGCATTTTGCAGCGGTTATGCTGTTAACAGCGGATCCGGGCCGGCTCTTATTGGGAGCAGGCAGATATGCGGGCGGGTGCCTGTCTCCCCACGGTCCAGGCCAGGTTTTGCAGGGAAGGGTTAAAACCTGACCAGCAACAAGGGTGTGGTGAGCAATGTGGAGCTTCTGTGTTCTCTGGCTGAGAGAGTGAGAAGTGGAGGTGAGCTGGGCTGTGTGCTGAGGCCTGTGGAGGACTGTGCAGGATCCTGCAGCTGAAACCAGGAGGTATCCGTGTCCTGTGGCTAGAAGCAAGACCCATGGACTTACTTCACCAAGGAGAAAAAGGTGACATTACTCCTGGCTTTAAATAGACTTTGCTTTATGTGACTGAAACAGGCCTCAAGTAGCCTGCAGCAGGGACTTGCTGTGTTTGAACTATTATTTTGCTGTTGTGTGTGACCACCCCCCCTATGAACTGCACCGTCTTTCACTTGTATGCACCGTGTGAATAAACAAAGCATCGTGTTTTACACCAAGACCATTCTGTGTTGCCTCTATACTGCACTCGCTACCACTGCCTACCAGAGCGGATCCCCACAATTGGTGGCTTCAGCGGGCAAACGGCAGTGAGGCCGGAAATTGTGTTGTTTGGACTGTATGTCATATATTAAGCCGGCAAGTTTTGTGGCTCTAGATAAGATGGAGGAGGCCATTAGACACTTGGTGCAAAGTAATGAGGAGGCTACTCGGAGACATGAGGAAGCCCTGAGAGACCAGCGGCAGTTGAATAGTCTACTGGCCCAGCAACTGGCGACTATGCAGGAGTCCATGCGTGTGTTACAACAACAAGCCGTCCCGGGGGGGACCGCAGTCCTACCTGCTGCCCGGGATAAGGTGCGCTCAGCATTAAGAAAGATGGGCCCTGAAGAGGATATCGAGGCGTTCCTGATGGTCTTCGAACGCACTGCGGAAGAGGAAAGGTTACCGGCAGAACAGTGGGCCGAAGTAGTGGCGCCATTTTTAGTGGGAGTTGCACAAAAGGCCTACTTCGACCTCAGTCAGGAGGAAGCCAAAAGCTATAAGAGGCTGAAGGGGGAGGTGTTGGCTCGTCTTGGGGTTAATACCTATGTGCGTGCACATCGAGTCTACCAGTGGGCCTTCTCCGAGTCCCGGCCTGCTCGGTCCCAGGCCTATGACCTGTTACACCTGGTAAAAAAATGGCTGCAGCCTGAGACATTGAGCCCCTCGCAGATGGTGGAACGGGTGGTGGTCGATCGTTTGGTGCGCACACTGCCAAGGGCCATACAGCGCTGGGTTAGTCAGGGAGACCCCGGCAACCTAGATCAGTTAGTAAGCCTTGTCGAGAGGTATGTGGCAACCCAGGACTTGGTGCGGGACTCAACGCAGGCGCGGGAATCCCGTCGGGCTCCCTCTCAGGCTAGGGATCCGGAAAAAGGGACCCAACCACAAAGGGGGGGGGGGAAGGCTAGTCCTACTCCAGGGAAGAGAGACCGGGGAGGGACCACGGGGGTTCAATGTTGGCACTGCCACGGCCTGGGACATAGGGCAGCGAACTGTCCTCAAACACCTGAACCCTTGGACTGCGGGTTCGCTCGCCGGTCCTCTTTCTTTGCCCGGCCTGTATGTACCGCGGATGCCAGGCCGGCCACCGATATGCCACCTCTGTGCCAAGTCTTGGTCGATGGGCATCCGATTAATGCTTTGCTGGACTCTGGGAGCCTGGTGACCCTAGTGCATGAGTCCTTAGTGTCTGAGACACTCCCAGAGAAGCAAACCTTGTCCATTGTCTGTATCCATGGGGACCGCCGGGAGTACCCCACTGCCAGGGTTACCATGTCCGTGTTGGGCAAAGAGGTGCAGCATGTCGTCGGAGTGGGACGCCAAATCCCTTATGCCGCCATACTGGGAAGGGATTTTCCTTTGTTCTGGACTCTATGGAAGAGGAATATGCCTTCCCTTAGGGACAGACGACAATCGGGCCCAGTGCCCGAGGATCCCGATGCAGGGATACCAGCTGTAGGGGTCACCACATCACCTGTAGAGTGTCATCCCGATAGGTTTCCCCTAGAGGTGTTGGCAGGCGAATCCGTGGAAACCCCGTTGATCCCGGACCTGGAGGTATCCCGTGACACGTTCGGGGCCGCCCAGCTCCAGGATCCGACATTATTGCGGGCGAGGGAAGGGGTGACAGTGGTAAATGGGGTGGCTCAGCACCCAGGGGCCGACTCAGTGTTTCCCCATCTGGCTTTTAACCAGGACCTGCTGTATAGGGTGGACAAAGTGCAGCACAAGGTAGTGGAGCAGCTGGTGGTACCCCAGCCATACCTCCGTGTGGTACTGGACTTGGCTCACTCCCACGTGCTGGGAGGACATTTGGGCGTAAAAAAAAAACCAAGAGCGGATTCTGCAAAGTTTCTATTGGCCCGGGGTTTATGAGGAGGTCAAAAGGTTTTGCCAATCCTGTCCAGTGTGTCAGATGACGAGCCCCCAGCCCCACTATCGCAGTCCACTAGTACCCATGCCCATCATCGAGGTCCCCTTCGAAAGAATAGGGATGGATCTGGTAGGCCCCATAAACAAGTCGGCCAGAGGGCACCAGCATATCTTGGTGGTCTTAGACTATGCCACCAGATATCCTGAAGCGATCCCACTACGTCATACTTCCGCTAAGCTCATAGCTAAAGAACTCATGGGTATGTTCGCAAGGGTGGGGATTCCAAAAGAGATCCTGACCGACCAGGGGACGCCCTTCATGTCTAAGGTGACGAGGGAGCTCTGCAAGCTTTTAGGGGTTAAACGGTTGCACACGTCCGTATACCATCCTCAGACTGACGGACTATTGGAACGCTTTAACAAAACCCTAAAAACTATGCTTAAAAGAACCGTAGCCAAAGACGGAAAGGATTGGGACCTGTTGCTGCCGTACGTATTGTTCGCAGTGCGAGAAGTGCCCCAGGCATCTACGGGATTCTCGCCCTTCGAGCTATTATACGGTCGACGGCCAAGAGGGTTGCTGGACATTGCTAAAGAGGCTTGGGAGCAACAGCCCACCCACCACAAGAGCATATAGAAAAGATGCAGGACCGTATAGAGACAGTCCTACCAATCGTCCGGGAACACATGGAAGCCGCCCAACTGGCACAGAGCCGGGTATACAACCGGAGTGCCCAGGTCCGGACATTTAACCCGGGTGACCGGGTACTGGTGCTAGTCCCCACCATTGACAGTAAGTTTTTGGCACGGTGGCAAGGTCCCTACGAGGTGAAAGAGAAGGTAGGGTCAGTGAATTACAAGATATCCCAGCCAGGCCGGCGGAAGCCAGAACAGGTATATCATGTAAATTTACTGAAATCGTGGAGAGATAGGGAGTGTCTCATTGGGGACAGCCCAAGCACTGTCTTGTCTGCAGGGAAGATCCCAGCTCCATCCGAGGTCCCGGAGGGCACCTCCGTGGTAAAGATAGCGGGTGGTCTGTCGACTAAACAAGCTCAGGAAGCCAAAGAGTTGGTGAGTCGAAATAGGGACGTATTCTCTGAGCTTCCTGGTCGAACTTCGGTAGTCCGACATGACATCGTCACCGAGCCCCACGTCATGGTACGGTTAAAGCCGTATCGTGTACGGGAGGCCCGGCGACAGGCCATTTCAGAAGAAGTAAGGTCCATGTTGAGGTTAGGGGTGATTGAGGAGTCAAGGAGCGAGTGGGCCAGCCCCATAGTCCTCATCCCAAAACCTGACGGTACTCTGCGCTTCTGCAATGACTTTAGAAAGCTCAACGAAGTGTCGAAATTCGATGCCTACCCTATGCCCCGGGTAGACGAGCTCATAGAACGGCTAGGGAAAGCTTGCTATTTCTCGGTCCTCTACCTCACAAAAGGATATTGGCAGGTGCCTCTCACGGAGGCGGCAAAGGAGAAGACTGCCTTTGTCACCCCGAGGGGTTATTTCAGTACCAAGTTTTGCCCTTTGGCCTACATGGCGCTCCAGCCACCTTCCAGCGATTGATGGACGTCATCCTACGGCCCCATCGTCCATATGCTTCGGCATATCTGGACGACATCATCGTGTTTAGCCAGGACTGGGAGAGTCACCTGCCCAAGGTACAGGCCGTAGTCGATTCACTTAGAAAAGCTGGACTGACGGCCAACCCAAAAAAGTGTTCGCTCGGGTTCGAGGAGGTCCGGTACCTGGGATACGTGATTGGGCGGGGAGTTGTCAAACCCCAGGTAGACAAGGTTGAGGCGATCAAGAGCTGGCCCAGACCTCTTACCACCAAGCAAGTACGTTCGTTCCTAGGGATGATAGGATATTACATTAGCTTTATCCCCAACTTTGCCACAGTAGCAGCCCCGTTGACAAGACTTTTAAAGGGGAGGAAGACGGTGATGGTCCGCTGGGATGAGCAGGCGGAGGAGGCATTCTCCCGTTTGAAGACGGCTCTGTGTGGGTCCCCGATTTTGGTGACACCCGACTTCACACGGGAATTTGTCGTTCAGACGGACGCCTCTGGAGTGGCAAACTCACCCCAGCGGAAACCAGGTACAGCGTGGTAGAGAGAGAATGCCTGGCCATTAAGTGGGCCCTCGAGTCCCTTAGGTACTATCTGTTAGGGAGAAGGTTCCGTCTGGTGACCGACCATTCACTCTCCAGTGGATGAGCCGGGCCAAGGAGGGGAGTGCCCGGGTCACCAGATGGTTCTTGTCCCTCCAGAATTTTAAGTTCAGTGTCGAACACAGGGCAGGCCGCTTACAGGGGAATGCCGATGCCCTGTCCCGGGTACACTGTTGTACATGTGTCCAACCCCTCAGGATTGAACAGGGTGTGCAACCCTTCAGGGTTGAACAAAGGGGGGGGGATATGTAGGAGAGTACCTGGAGTGGTAATAGACGGGAGGTACATGCCACCGGGGGTCCTGGCCCTGGTGGAGTAAGAGCCAGAAAAGTGCATTTTGCAGCGGTTATGCTGTTAACAGCGGATCCGGGCCGGCTCTTATTGGGAGCAGGCAGATATGCGGGCGGGTGCCTGTCTCCCCACGGTCCAGGCCAGGTTTTGCAGGGAAGGGTTAAAACTAGAGTTGAGCGAACACCTGGATGTTCGGGTTCGAGAAGTTCGGCCGAACATCCCGGAAATGTTCGGGTTCGGGATCCGAACCCGATCCGAACTTCGTCCCGAACCCGAACCCCATTGAAGTCAATGGGGTCCCGAACTTTTCGGCACTAAAAAGGCTGTAAAACAGCCCAGGAAAGAGCTAGAGGGCTGCAAAAGGCAGCAACATGTAGGTAAATCCCCTGCAAACAAATGTGGATAGGGAAATGAATAAAAATAAAAATTAAATAAATAAAAATTAACCAAAATCAATTGGAGAGAGGTCCCATAGCAGAGAATCTGGCTTCACGTCACCCACCACTGTAAGAGTCCATTTTCATAAATTTAGGCCCAGCACCCAGGCAGAGGAGAGAGGTCCCGTAACAGAGAATCTGGCTTCATGTCAGCAGAGAATTAGTCTGCATGTCATAGCAGAGAATGAGGCTTCACGTCAGCCACCACTGCAACAGTCCATTGGCATATATTTAGGCCCAGCACCCAGGCAGAGGAGGGAGGTCCCGTAACAGAGAATCTGGCTTCATGTCAGCAGAGAATCAGTCTGCATGTCATAGCAGAGAATGAGGCTTCACGTCAGCCACCACTGCAACAGTCCATTGGCATATATTTAGGCCCAGCACACACACAGGCAGAGGAGGGAGGTCCCGTAACAGAGAATCTGGCTTCATGTCAGCAGAGAATCAGTCTGCATGTCATAGCAGAGAATGAGGCTTCACGTCAGCCACCACTGCAACAGTCCATTGGCATATATTTAGGCCCAGCACACACACAGGCAGAGGAGGGAGGTCCCGTAACAGAGAATCTGGCTTCATGTCAGCAGAGAATCAGTCTGCATGTCATAGCAGAGAATCAGGCTTCACGTCAGCCACCACTGCAACAGTCCATTGGCATATATTTAGGCCCAGCACACACACAGGCAGAGGAGAGAGGTCCCGTAACAGAGAATCTGTCTTCATGTCAGCAGAGAATTAGTCTGCATGTCATAGCAGAGAATGAGGCTTCACGTCAGCCACCACTGCAACAGTCCATTGGCATATATTTAGGCCCAGCACACACACAGGCAGAGGAGAGAGGTCCCGTAACAGAGAATCTGGCTTCATGTCAGCAGAGAATCAGTCTGCATGTCATAGCAGAGAATGAGGCTTCACGTCAGCCACCACTGCAACAGTCCATTGGCATATATTTAGGCCCAGCACACACCCAGGCAGAGGAGAGAGGTCCCGTAACAGACAATCTGGCTTCATGTCAGCAGAGAATCAGTCTGCATGTCATAGCAGAGAATGAGGCTTCATGTCAGCCACCACTGCAACAGTCCATTGGCATATATTTAGGCCCAGCGCACACCCAGGCAGAGGAGGGAGGTCCCGTAACAGAGAATCTGTCTTCATGTCAGCAGAGAATCAGTCTGCATGTCATAGCAGAGAATCAGGCTTCACGTCAGCCACCACTGCAACAGTCCATTGGCATATATTTAGGCCCAGCACACACACAGGCAGAGGAGGGAGGTCCCGTAACAGAGAATCTGGCTTCATGTCAGCAGAGAATCAGTCTGCATGTCATAGCAGAGAATCAGGCTTCACGTCACCCACCACTGGAACAGGCCACTGTCAGATATTTAGCCAGCACCAGAGGGTCCACTAACCACCACGACCATGTCCGCGTCCGCGTCCCTTACTAGATGTTTTCCTCATTGTTACCGTTCACCACAACAACAAAAATATTATTTGGCCCAATGTATTGTATTCAAATTCAGCGGGATATAAATTTGAGGCCTAGTATTTAGGAGCTGGGTGACCGGTATGGATTTACTAACAGAATTAGACTTGGAAATGCACAGTAGCGTGTGTGTGAAGTTATTCTGAATGACCCAATGTGCACCTTGAATATTATATACCCTTTTAGGGATAGATTTCAAATAGCTCTAAAATAGCAGAAACCACTAAATTATGAAATTGTTAAATTGGGAATTGTATTTCAACCCAGAACAAAAAATGTGCTTTGACGGACACAAAATAACTTTCCCAGCCACAACAGGACAGCGGTAACGAGAGATTTAGCAGGATATAAATTTGAGGCCTAGTATTTAGGCGCTGGGTGACAGGTATGGGTTTAGTGACAGAATTAGACTTGGAAATACACAGTAGCGGGTGTGTGTGAAGTTATTCTGAATGACCCAATGTGCACCTTGAATATTATATACCCTTTTAGGGATAGATTTCAAATAGCTCTGATATAGCAGAAACCACTAAATTATGAAATTGCTAAATTGGGAATTGTATTTCAACCCAGAACAAAAAATGTGCTTTGACGGACACTAAATAACTTTCCCAGCCACAACAGGACAGCGGTAACGAGAGATTTAGCAGGATATAAATTTGAGGCCTAGTATTTAGGCGCTGGGTGACAGGTATGGGTTTAGTGACAGAATTAGACTTGGAAATACACAGTAGCGGGTGTGTGTGAAGTTATTCTGAATGACCCAATGTGCACCTTGAATATTATATACCCTTTTAGGGATAGATTTCAAATAGCTCTGATATAGCAGAAACCACTAAATTATGAAATTGCTAAATTGGGAATTGTATTTCAACCCAGAACAAAAAATGTGCTTTGACGGACACTAAATAACTTTCCCAGCCACAACAGGACAGCGGTAACGAGAGATTTAGCAGGATATAAATTTGAGGCCTAGTATTTAGGCGCTGGGTGACAGGTATGGGTTTAGTGACAGAATTAGACTTGGAAATACACAGTAGCGGGTGTGTGTGAAGTTATTCTGAATGACCCAATGTGCACCTTGAATATTATATACCCTTTTAGGGATAGATTTCAAATAGCTCTGATATAGCAGGAACCACTAAATTATGAAATTGCTAAATTGGGAATTGTACTTCAACCCAGAACAAAAAATGTGCTTTGACGGACACTAAATAACTTTCCCAGCCACAACAGGACAGCGGTAACGAGAGATTTAGCGGGATATAAATTTGAGGCCTAGTATTTAGGCGCTGGGTGACCGGTATGGATTTAGTGACAGAATTAGACTGGGATATGGCCAAAAAATAACCACACTATTGCTGGTTAAATGCACTTGGTAACGGGCGCAGCTTGCCCCTGATGTAGTATATGGCCAAAAAATGAACAGACTATTGCTGGTTAAATGCACTTGGTGTCACAGCTTGACGAACCACACTACTGAGGGTTAAATGCACTTGGTGATGGGCGCAGCTTGCCCCTGATGTAGTATATGGCCAAAAAATGAACAGACTATTGCTGGTTAAATGCACTTGGTGACGGGCGCAGCTTGCCCCTGATTTAGTATATGGCCAAAAAATGAACAGACTATTGCTGGTTAAATGCACTTGGTGTGATAGCTTGACCAACCACACTACTGAGGGTTAAATGCACTTGGTGACGGGCGCAGCTTGCCCCTGATGTAGTATATGGCCAAAAAATGAACAGACTATTGCTGGTTAAATGCACTTGGTGTCACAGCTTGACGAACCACACTACTGAGGGTTAAATGCACTTGGTGATGGGCGCAGCTTGCCCCTGATGTAGTATATGGACAAAAAATAAACAGACTATTGCTGGTTAAATGCACTTGGTGTGACAGCTTCACCCTGATGTAGGCTTTAGCCAAAAAACAACCACACCATTGAGGGTTAAATGCACTTGGTGACAGGCGCAGCTTGCCCCTGATTTAGTATATGGCCAAAAAATGAACAGACTATTGCTGGTTAAATGCACTTGGTGTGACAGCTTCACCCTGATGTAGGCTTTAGCCAAAAAACAACCACACCATTGAGGGTTAAATGCACTTGGTCGCAGCTTGGATGCACTTGGTCGCAGCACCGCACAAGACACAAAATGGCCGCCGATCACCCCAGAAAAAAGTGACTGACAAACGGTCTGGGCAGCCTAAAAACAGTGAGTGAGCATTTGAATTTCAGCAGCTCAATGATGCACAGCTGCAGATCGATCGATTAATCAAGTGAAGTCCTTTGGAGGAGTTAATCTGCCTAATCTCGCCCTACTGTCGCATCCGCAACCTCTCCCTACGCTAATCAGAGCAGAGTGACGGGCGGCGCTATGTGACTCCAGCTTAAATAGAGGCTGGGTCACATGGTGCTCTGGCCAATCACAGCCATGCCAATAGTAGGCATGGCTGTGACGGCCTCTTGGGGCAAGTAGTATGACGCTTGTTGATTGGCTGCTTTGCAGCCTTTCAAAAAGCGCCAAGAAAGCGTCACAAAAGCGCCAAGAAAGCGACGAACACCGAACCCGAACCCGGACTTTTACGAAAATGTCCGGGTTCGGGTCCGTGTCACGGACACCCCAAAATTCGGTACGAACCCGAACTATACAGTTCGAGTTCGCTCATCCCTAGTTAAAACCTGACCAGCAACAAGGGTGTGGTGCGCAATGTGGAGCTTCTGTGTTCTCTGGCTGAGAGAGTGAGAAGTGGAGGTGAGCTGGGCTGTGTGCTGAGGCCTGTGGAGGACTGTGCAGGATCCTGCAGCTGAAACCAGGAGGGATCTGTGTCCTGTGGCTAGAAGCAAGACCCATGGACTTACTTCACCAAGGAGAAAAAGGTGACATTACTCCTGGCTTTAAATAGACTTTGCTTTATGTGACTGAAACAGGCCTCAAGTAGCCTGCAGCAGGGACTTGCTGTGTTTGAACTATTATTTTGCTGTTGTGTGTGACCACCCTCCCTATGAACTGCACTGTCTTTCACAAATATGCACCGTGTGAATAAACAAAGCATTGTGTTTTACACCAAGACTATTCTGTGTTGCCTCTATACTGCACTCGCTACCACTGCCTACCAGAGCGGATCCCCACAGGATGAAGGATCGCTTCTCCAAACACAAGTCAACCATACGAAAAAAGAATCTGCTCCTACCTATTCCCTACCACTTTGATCGCTGTAAACACAATATTGCACAATTGTGCTTTCAGATTATCGAACATGTGCCGCAACCACGTAGAGGGGGTGACAGGATTAAAATCCTAAAAAACGTGAAGCCTATTGGATTCACACACTGCAGACTGCAAGTGTACCCATGGGCTTGAATTGGGAGTATGATCTTAATAACTTCCTGTAATCTCCAAGCTCCATTTATGTATATTTTTGTAATTTTTTTTTTTTTTTTTTTTTCTCTTTATCTTTGCAGAAAACGTGACGAACCCCCAACCGCATCATCTGACTTCGAAATTATCCCAATTGCTGGAGAATTCCATATATGATATAGTAATACTGATTTGATTGATGCTGCTGCAGTTGGGCTGTTCCCTCACGTGTTTCTGTTTCCTTTGTTTAATGCATCACTATGGTTACTTGATGTCACTTCTGCCTTGATCTGTTTGAGAAAGGCTCGGATTGTGAGACGAAACGCTCGTCACAGAATTGTTTCCTATCTGTGGCCAGAGCTGGCACAATTTGCCATGGAACTCTTGGCTTGCCCCTCATCGAGTGTCCTGTCCGAAAGGACATTCAGCGCAGCAGGGGGGATCATGACCAATAGGCGCACTCACCTAGCTCACGACAGTGTGGACTACCTCACATTTTTAAAAATGAATGAGGCATGGATTTCGGAGAAATTCAACACCTGTGATGACCATGTGTAATTGAATTTCCTCATGCCAGCCCACACATATCCACAACGACACAGAACAAAGAATGGTCCTTGTCTTATGTATATACAGCGGCATAGAAGGCCTTTTCTGTCAGGTGACTGCATAATTTTTGGGGCCTGTACTCCACTGGCCCACAGTAAAATTGTTAATCAGTGACCGCTTAATTTACCTCCAGCCACATAATCGCTTGTTTTTTTCTGTCAGGTGAATGCCTAATTTTTGTGGCATGTACTGGCCTACAGTAAAAGTGTTATTCAGTGACTGCCTAATGTACTTCCAGCCACATAATCACTTGTTCCTTTCTGTCAGATGAATGCCCAATTTTTGGGGCCTATACCCCACTGGCCTACAGTAAAATTGTTATTCAGTGACCACCTAATGTACCTTCAGCCACATAATAACTTGTTCTTTTGTGCTCTTTACCAATTCTACCGCGCCTACAAGAACAGGGCGGTTTGAAGATGTGTTGGTCACTTTGGATATGAGATCATTCTTGCAGCCAAGCCACTCTCCGAATCCAGCCTCAGGGAACACCTAGACCAACAGGTGTGCATGTGCAGGCTTGACCTGTGGCCAGAGCTGGCTAAATTTGCCATGAAACTCTTGGCTTGCCTCTCGTCGAGTGTCCTGTCCGAAAGGACGTTCAGTGCAGCAGGAGGGGTCATAACCGATAAGCGCACTCGCCTAGCTTACGACAGTGTGGACTACCTCACATTTTTTAAAATAAATGAGGCATGGATCTCGGAGGAATTCAACAGCTGTGACTACCATGTGTAATTGAATTTCCTCATGCCAGCCCACACATATCCGCCACCACCCAGAACAAAGAATGATCCTTGTCTTATGTATATACAGCGGCATAAAAGGCCTTTTCTGTCAGGTGAATGCCTAATTTTTGGGGCCTCTACTCCAGTGGCCTACAGTAAAATGTTTATCCAGTGACCGCCTAATGTACCTCCAGACACATAATCACTAGTTCTTTTCTGTCAGGTGAATGCTAATTTTTGGGGCCTGTACTCCAGTGGCCTACAGTAAAATGTTTATCCAGTGACCGCCTAATGTACCTCCAGACACATAATCACTAGTTCTTTTCTATCAGGTGAATGCTAATTTTTGGGGCCTGTACTGGCCTACAGTAAAAATTTTAGCCAGTGACCGCCTAATGTACCTCCAGCCACATAATCACAAGTTCTTTTCTGTTAGATAAATGCCAAATTTTTGGGGCCTGTACTGGCCTACAGAAAAATTGTTATCCACTGACCGTTTAATATACCTCCAGGCACATAATCACTTGCTCTTTTCTGTCAGATGAATGCCTATTTTTTGGGGCCTGTACTCCACTGGCCTACAGTAAAATTGTTAATCAGTGGCCGCTTAATATACAGTACCTCCAGCCACATAATCACTTGTTCTTTTCTGTCCAGTGAATGCATAATTTTTGGGGCCTGTACTCCACTGGCCTACATTAAAATTGTCATCCACTGACTGCCTAATATACCTCCAGCCACATAATCACTTGTTCTTTTCTGTCAGGTGAATGCCTAATTTTCGGGGCCCATACGCCCGTGGCCTAAAATAAAATCTTTCTAGGCTCCAGCAGGGCACTTTTTTGAGAGTTTAAGACTCATAAAAATGCCCCCGAATTTAAATACATATTTGTTGTGGGAATTTTTGCCATTGATCCCCCTCTGGTATGTCACTGTCCATGTTGTGGGACTATTTGTGCACTTCTAGTAAGTATTTGGTGACTGCAAATATGACTTGAAGGTTTTTCAGGTTTGCCTGCTATTAAAGTAAATGGGCCTGCCGAGAACGCGTGGTTCGCGAACATTTGATCGTGAACGCGCGTTCGCGAAACGTCCCGGCCAATGTTCGTCCATCACTAGTATGCATATCCATACGTACGTTAGACTCACTCAAAGTACTGTACTCTCTCAGGGTATTTTCTAACTAAAAGAGGGGGTCTTATCTAACATAAAAGTCAGCTACCATATATTAGCTAGAAACACTGCAGTTCTTTTGTCAAATACAAGTAATATTACAAATGATCTCCCACAACAAATTTTTTCAATTATAATATGTATAATAAACATGTTTTAATAGAACCTACCACCCACCCCACAGGAATGAAAGAGAGAGAAAGGTCATTTTTTCCCTTTATACATCTGACAACCAGGGTTCCCAGTGCTGTTTTTACTTCCCATGCTGCTCTATACTGGGCTGTCGCTGTAAACTTTTTTTTTTTTTTTATCAATTTGCACAATTTAGAGTGGGTATACAGCATTATATTAACATTCCTCTTTCTCCACTCTAGTTGACCGACAGCTAATCCTGATATATGGCTCACTGTTTGGTAGAATTGATCCTGCTGACTAAAATTATACCTGTCTTTTTATGCAAATGAGGGATTCAGTGCACCCAAGGGGAGTGGTGAGCACTGGAAAGCTGAGGAGCTGAGGTATGCAGTCAGGCTAGGCTCCACCTATCAATGCATCAAAGCCCTCATGCGCTTAAAGAATAAAATACTTTTTTCTCTCGAACACCACAACCAATTTTTATAAGATATGTATCATTTTAATCAACAGGATCAATGCTACCGTGCAGTAGGCCTAGTTTAACAGGGTTTACCCAGCTGGAAGTACCTCTCTGTAATGTTTAATATGGTGATATTGCTGCCACTGAGTGAGAGAACTAAGGAACAGGATGCCCTGTTTTCTCCATGTGCACTCTTTGGGAGAGATCATTACAGCTAGTCTTCGCCCAGCAGCTCAGAGAAAACTGATAATTAGAGATACAACCTGCAGAGCATAAAACTGCTAAAAAATATGTGATATAAGGACCAGAAATTATGCTATTACTCCTGTATACACACATGACAGCTTATCTTTATCATATAGGTATGGTTTAATTAGAAGAATACTGTAAGAAAAAGTATTACTACTTATTTTGCTAATTATTAAGTGTGCACAGACTAATGAGGCAAACCACACAGCATTTCTAGGTCAGCCTTGGTGAGGACAGTCAGCAGCTACAGGCCAGCATAGACTCAGAGGACAGGTCTGCTATGTTCTCCCTTATGTGTGTAACTAGCGATGATGATAGTCGGTGGGAGCACGTGTTGCGAGCGGTTAGGGTGACATAAGTGACAAACCGACATTAGTGGATGATGACATGGCCGATCACACGTGGGAGCCGGGTGAAGAGGGGGCATCATCATCATCAGGGGGTGAGGGTGGCAGGGTGTTTCACCAACAATCGATCACCGAAGAGATTGAAAAGACAAAATATGTGTGCACTCATCCAACGGTGCAAAAGCTGAATGTGCACCAGGTCAAGTTGTGGGTACTACAGTCCTTCCCTTTCTATATTGTGGACTCTGAACATTTCGAAAAATAAAATGGGTTGTGCCCACCCAGGGTGGGGAGTCCCAGGCAGTCATTACTTCCCTAAAAAAGGTCCTGGCTATGTCTTAATGTCTATGAGTTTGTCCTGTCTGTCAGTGTGCTTCATGCTCCTGATGTTTTTTTTTTTTGTGTTCCTGTTACTTGGTGTGTGTGTGTCTGAACAGTGTCCTATGTTGCATGTTTGTTTGGGTTCTTCTTTGTTTGCCTGCAATCCTTGTTTTGATACTTGCCTGGACCGCTGGTGTTATGCACCAGCGTCTTTCATTGCAGCTTTCTGCCAAGTGTACCGGGGCCATTCCAGGAGGTAGCGGTCAGGTCGCTTCCTTGCGGCAAAGACCAGATCCCTGTTCAGGGGTTAAAGGGTGAAAACCAGGGGAGCAGCAGAATAATGCCCTTGGGATTTGGCCCTAATTCAAACAGGTCTCTTGGCCCAGAGGTCCTACATTTGCCTCTGTTTCCTACCTGTTTGTCCATGATTATTCAAGTTAATTGGTTCTGGTCATTTGTTTAATAAAGCATTGTTTTTGCTCTCCTCTGGATCTGTTTTCTGTATGCTTGTGATATGTTCAGGGGTTCTAGTGACCCAAGAGCATGCCAATAATAATATCAATACAACAACTAATTCATTAGTTGTTATATATACCATATCTAAAGATAGTGTGTGTATATATATATATATATAGTGGGGATTCGCTCTGGTAGGCAGATTAGCGGACACAGTACAGAGGCAAAAACAGAGTGTAGTGTTTATTTACACATAAACAAAAATGACAGTTTGTCGTCTTGGTGTTCATTCACACCATGGCAACTTCACAGAACAAAAGCATTTACCTTGTCAGTGGTTTTGGCAGTAGCAGTCCCCAACAGGCTTTAGAGCCTGCTTCCCAGCAATACGGCTCTCAGCCCTTTAGTACGGCAGACATAATGCAGATTCCAAACTACAGAGACTCCACAGCTTCACTATGAAATAGAGGATAATCCACACCCAGCTGAGACTGCTGGATGGGTTTTATATCCCTAACCAAAACCCGGCCTGGAACGTGGGGAACAGCCACCCACCCTGCACTTTGGCTGCTCCCAGTAAGAGCCAGCCCGGAACAGCTTTACAGCCACACTAAATAACCAATAGTTTCAGTCAGCACTAGCTGCAACTGACACTTAAAATTACCGGCTATTACCTCACCGAGGCCAGGAACCTCGGTGACACATATCTTCCGTCAATGACGGCCCCTTGCGCTTTCCTACAATATATATATATATATATATATACACACACACAATCCCTTTCCCTGCAATAAAGGTACTGCCAGGTTTCTGCATGCAGTTTTAATAGTCAAAATCAGGAGTGGATCATAAAATGAGAGAAAGTATAAAGGACAAATATTACATCTCTTTTTTTTTTTATTCACTCCTGGTTTTAGCTTTCAAAACTGCATGCAGAAACTTGACTGTGTAGCCCTAAGGGCTAATGCACACGACCGTATGTATTTTGTGCTCCGCAAAACATGGATCCGTAAAATATATGGATGACGTTCGTGTGCATTCCGTGTTTTGCGGAACGGAACAGCCGGCCCCTAATAGAACAGTCTTATCCTTGTCCGTAATACGGACAATAATCGGATATGTTCTATTTTTTTGCGGAATGGACATACAAAAATGCAATGCACATGGAGTAACTTCAGTTTTTTTTGCGGACCTATTGAAATGGATAGTTCCGCACACGGTCCGAAAAAAAAGGAACGGACATGGAAAGAAAATACGTTCGTGTGCATGAGCCCTAACAGGAAGGTTTTGGACAAAAACGTCACATAAGCAAATACAAAAGTAGGTTTATGTATGATAAAGATTCAGTCATAAAATGTATTTTGTCATATGAACCGTGCTCTTTTGCCAAATCTGTATGTAAAGTAGCTAAAAAGAACTGCAAAGGTCTTTAAAATAAAAATAGGATGAGGTTGAGCAGATGGTGCAATATACCCTGGGATATATTTAACCAGTCTGATTTGTCATAGTTCTCATGCCAGTATATTCTGCTTCTTTTGATTCAGATTTCTTCCCTGAGATCTCTTTCTAGAAGTAGCAGAGAGTATTGTGATGGGAATTCATTAAGCAGGACACAATGCTCGTGGAGCCATCTGGTCTATTGCCTTTTTTTAAACTTTTTTTTAGATGAACTGTACTCTTTTAGCCCTCAAACTAAATTAACTCATACACATAAAATGTAGGATTCAATGATATTTTGAGCTGCTGGAGCCACAATCTGTTGATGCTGGAATAACATAAGAGAAAAATAAATGAAATATTTAGCTTTAGATCACGTTTTCTTAGCATGTTAATTTAAAAAGTATCAGTGAAGAAATAATGGCTTCTGTATAATTGAGCTTATATAACTGTTAGGGCTCATGCACACGGCCGTTGCCCGTTTTGCGGCCCACAAACAGCATCACTTGAATGGTTCCGCAATCCATGCCTCTGCACCGCAAAACTAATAGAACATATTCAATTTTTTTGCAGTGCAGATGGATCACAGACCCATTCCAGTTGAATGGGTCTGGATCAGTCTGTGGAAACAGGACGGATGTTGCCCGTGCTTTGGGGACCGCAAATTGCGGTCCCCAGTGCACAGAATGGCCGGTACAAATTTGTGTGCACGAGCCCTTACAGCAGTGGTCTGTGGCTGCCACTGCTCTCCTGGAAATGGCTGCTAGACTAGCTCTGTATCTCCACACAGGCTGCTGTCTGCTTCTTACCTGATCTTGGACTGTTTATTGGATCAACAAATACTGCCTGCCCTGACCTCAGCCTGCACTCGTCACTCGAAGAAATGACTCTGATGGCTCTGCCTCCAAGTATCCACAACAACCATGTCTACTCTTAATCATATAAAAAAAATATATAAATTCTTATAATTTCAGACATAGGACTGATGATAAATTTGGTTCAACAGGTTATTAGTGAATTATTGATCCTAGTGGCAAGTGATTGGGTCTAAAATGGGGTTGGAGTCCCCTCAAGTATATTGTAGCCTATGTAGCTGCTGTAAATCATATTTCTGCATTTTGTTAATAACAGCTCAGGCAAGATGACAGCCCCCCATAACAGAAAACATAATGAAAGAAAATCTACAGTCAAAAATTAAAAACAGATTAAGAAAACAGAATATGTACCTATGTGTCTCTATCTGGTTTTAATTGTCAGAAGAAATTCTAGGTGGCCATTTTCTTTAAGTTGTTTTACATCATCCAATAAACTAGAATTCACATTAATGGTTGTAAATATGGGTATTTCAGTCTGTGGTGAGGGAACAGACATTGTTGTCCCCTCTCCAGCCTACTCTTTACTCTTGCAATAGAACCTTTGGTAATAAGAATAAGATAGTAGTGGGGTTTGATGTGAAAGGTTGAGGGGAAAGATTGCCCTCTACACTAAATATTTGGTCCTATTTTTGAACAGACCATCAGAAAAGTTGGTTTATGTTAGTCAGTTAATATTCTGAGCTGACCATCAACTGGTAAAAATCCCAAATATTCGCTTTGTACAAGTGCAATAATGAGCACAGGCAGGACCGTGATACGGTTACACTCTGACACCAAATTATGCAATGGCTGGGTCAGGTGTAGGTGATAGTCTATAGTTTTGTTTGTGACGCCAATTGCAGTGTGCACAGGGTACGGTCACAGGGCCCTTTAAGGGTGTTATCACTCATGCCCCAGGTTAGGAATGCCAGAGTGGTGTAATGTCTCTTTATGGTAGTGATAATGGTGTCAACGGTTTCTCCTACCTGGGTACGGCTGGACTCCTGGATCCTGGCTCACTTGCAATAAATTGAGTGTAGTGCTAGTAGGAATAATAGAGGGATTTTGCAGCAGTAATTGAGATCCAGACCTTTGGTGAAGTTCAAACTTGTCTTTACTGATTGTAACTTTCATTCAAGCAAGATACAGCTTTAGTATTAGGTCCCAGCAGGTATTGGCAATGGTTGGCAGGAATTTATCTTCTGCTCTATTAACCTGGAGCTTGCAGGAAAGGATGTCTCTATCTTCTGCTGTCTGGGAACTGACTAGCTGAGGAGGAATATGGCTTCTCCTGGGTCTCTGGACTTTACACACAGTTATCTTCACAGGGTAGGATTTCTTCCTGGAACTGGAGTTGTCTGCTTGCTTCATCCAGCCTAGGCTGCAGGGCTCAGGCTGGGGATGATGATCAATGTCTCAGCCGAGACAAGATCCTGGATTTTGTCTTTATCTCAGGGTGCTCCTACATGCACACCCTACCCCTAGCAGGGGGTGGGCTACACTCCTCTAACTTCCTTCTCTCCCCTTGCTGCATGATATGGGCACAGCCCACTCTGCTCACAGAGGGGGAGCTAAACTGGAATTATCTAAACTGGACCTAGCTCCTTGCCAGAATATTGCTGCCACCTGCTGGTGAACATGGAAATTACAGCAATAATTAGATTTAACAAGGTTGTATGCACATCTGTGAAGATATAATGTAAAATCACATCAGATGACAATGTGAAAGCTTTTAAGAGATTGAAGTGGGGGTAAAAGAGTTTAGTAACACAACTCTGGGGTGTTACACAAGTACAATGTGTTGCTCAAGACTACTTTAAATGGGTTGTACTGTTTCCCATATTGATGACCTATCCTCAGGTCGGTGGGGTCCGACTCCTGCAGGGCCAGCAATCAGCTGTTTGAAGAAACCACAGAGCTTGTACAATTGCTGCATTCTCTTTAAGTGAATGGGACCGAGCAGTGGTAATTACACTGCACAACCACTGCAATGCTGATGACGTGCAGGGAAACAGTGAATAGGAGGCAGCTGACCGGCCAATCTGATACTGATGACTAGAGATGACCTAAAATGGCAGCTACACGTGTGAGGACATGGTTCAAGGATCTCTGGGAAGGCGGGCGGACCCATAATGCCATGCATGCAGCCAATCAGCAGCCAGCCAGCCCTGTGACGTCACAGGCCTATAAATACAACGGCTACTTAGAGTCAGACATTTTCCAGCGTTTAGAGTGCAGGGAAAGAAGTGAGAAGGCGCTAGGGACAGCAATTGGAAAAACCTCTATGTTTAAAAAAAAACTGTTTGTTTTTTTTATAAGTGCAGGGAAAGGATAGGGAGGAATCATTTCACAGCATCTTAGTGCAGAGAGAGATGTCTGAAGTCGCTTGGGACAGTGCTAGAAAAACCTCATTGTGAAAAAAAAAGCGATTTACAAGTGATGGGAAACATAATTTGGGGATTCAAATATTATACAGCTCTGGCATTCTAGAAATTTGTTCTTGTAATTGGGGTGCAATTGCTATGTTGAAAAGCCTTTAGTGGCTTATATCTGTGGAAAAAGAAAAATAGATATGCATTTCACTTCTGCAGTTATTTGTGTTGAAATAGTTTAGTGGTCTATTTCAGTACAAAAAGGAAAAATATATACGCATTTCACTTCTGCAGTTATATGTGGTGAAAGCGTTCAGTGTCTTATCTCAGTACAAAAAGAAAAATATATACGTACTTCACTGTTGCATTTTTTTTGTGAAAGAGTTTAGTGGCCTATGTCAGGTCATGAAAGGAAAAATCTATACGCATTTCACTTCTGCAGTTATATGGTGAAAGCGTTCCGTGTCTTATTTCAGTAAAAAAAGGAAAAAAATATACACACTTCACTGGTGCCTTTATTTATGCTACAAGCGTTTACTGGCCTATTTCAGTACAGAAAGTAAAAAATATACGCATTTCACTGGTGCACTTATTTGTTGCAAAAGCCAATGCTCCAAACTGCACGCTTTTTAGCAGACTATCTCACAAACTTTTAAGTGAAATTTATAGTAGTAACTTAAAAATGAATTAAAATGTGCATTTTGGGATATCTGAATGGGCAGAAAATAAAATTTGGCAGTAGGAAAGCAATTTCTAATAAACTATTGCTAGATTATTATAACTACAAACTGGGGTAAAACTATTGTTTTGAAGCAATTGCGGTAAATAAGATACTGAAATATTAACAATTTTAGCATAAAAAAGTGGTAAACTATACAACTTCAGGTAAATATAGAATTTATGGTTAAAATTCTAGTTAGTTGCTCAAGGACATTTGAGAAAGGACAGGGGTTTGGATCAGGAAGGTTTGATGGTGAGTTATGATTATTTGCAACGTGAGCCACCTCCCAGGGCCCACTATCGCGACCCAGGTTTAGTAGGAATGCCAAGTAGTAAAGTGTAGCCTAATTGTCTCATTATGTGTGTGTCACGGTGCTCCTACATGGATACTGCTGGACCCCACGCTTTGGATCCAAAGCAATAAAAAGGGGAATAATTGAGGGATTTGAAAGAAAGACTGAGTCCAGACCTTGTATGTAGGTGACCAGCAGCTTTACCTGAGTAAACGTTCACCAAAAACAATCTTTAAGCTTTATTTTGATCCCAGCAGGCTTTGGCATAAACTGGCAGGCTTTCTCAATAACTCTGCTTGCTTTCGCTCTCTCTCTCTGCTATTACTGACAGGCTTGCTTAATACTTTGCTTAACTTCCTTAAGCTGCACTAAATTCTGCTTAAGTCTAATTACTGTACTCTAGGACTGTCCTGGTATCCCTGGATGGGATGACTGTTATTCCCCTCCTGACTCTCAGTAAAACAACTTATTTTTAGCTGAAGAACTCTTCTTCTTACTGATTTCTCTTATGGTGGCCAGATTTTCTCTGGCCCCTATGGGTTCCAGACATCTTTCCGCATGGCCAGCATTGCTTAGGGTGCTCTGGTTGGCGTAGGCATGCCTGAGCATGCCCCTGCTCACACTCCTCTCCTGTCTAGCTTAAACTAACTGGAAACTTCGGCCCCACCCTTCCGGCAGGAAACAGGACTTGTCCACTTCTGCCCAAAGTGGGGAGAATAGAATGGTAAGTTCCATTCTAAGTATAGCTCCACCATTTGCACTGCCACCTACTGGTGAACCAAGCACATTACATGAACATAACAGTTGCTAAGATATTAGGAATGCACAGTGTATAGGATCTGGACAGAAACACACAGATGACATTCAGGTTAGCCCATTAGAGATAGTAGCAGGATGCAGGAGTGGTAACACCACTCTGGGGTGTTACATATTAGTATTATTATTTATTTATTATTAATATACATACATAATACAGACAATTGCAATAAGCATGAACAAGTCGAATTACAAACTGGTACAGGAGGAGAGACGGCCCTGCCCACAAGGGCTTACAATCTATAGCACGAAGATAGTTCTATTGGAGTTAATTTTTTTTTTCCATATAAAATAAAGGGAAAAATGTAATTTTGGAAAAGGGGTTAACGTTTCTTTTAAGCGAGAGAATGACGAACGTTCATTGAAATAAAGCATATTTAGGCGTTTAGTCTGTGACAGATCACAAAAGGATTATATTTTAACCCAATTAAGACACATCCAAACAGCATGGCTTCCTACTGAACAGTACCATGCTTGCAACCTTTGCCCTTATGGTTCTTCCTTTTGACTCATCTTCTGCAAAAGTACATGAAAATGTGCAGTAAACGGAAAACAATTAGTGCAAGAAATCACTCGGCAAGTCTCTTGTAGTTGGAAGAGATGTGTTATAATGACCTGCAGGGGTGACAATGACAATAATAGTGGTGATTATGTGAAAGAGAGCTAACAAATTACTATTTTTTTGTTTTTTTTCTTTAAAACAAGCAATAAACAGATAATGATTCTAGATGCAGCTTTAACGTGTACTGAGTGAGATGAAGACAGATGATTTAGAGGCTGAGAGGAATGCTCATCGGGTGATGCTTGAGCCACATTTTCGGCCCCAGCATTATTACACTCTCAGATTTATATCTGGTGCCTGATTTACAAAATTAAATTCTAAAGATTTATAAGACTATTATCCCATACAAGTACTTTCCATGGGTTTACCTTCTGTCTCATGCACATAGAGGGCATAGAGGAGGCTAGAGAGGTGGTCCATTTGTTGACAGTATTAAGTTAAGTGAGGTCACCAGTTGAGATGAGCAAATTTTAGAAAAATTTTATTCGACTGGTTCGCCAATTTTTTTTTTAAAATTTGGTTTGATCCAAATTTATTTGCGGCGAATCGAGTAAAAAAACGGCTATTTCCTGGCTGCAGAGAGCCTTTATAGTGGTTTAGATCACTGTGCCTTGCAGTAACATGCATAGGGAGTCTGCTGTGGTAGTGAAATAATACTGTAAGTCAGTATGACATGCAGATGACAGGCGTCGCTCTTAGAATTACTGCACACTTCACTTATTTGGGCAGTAACAGGGCCAAAACTGACAAAATAAGGTTGATGTTAGCGATAAGGAGAAGCGCACTACTTTTACACCGTCGTCAGCTGATTCCACATAGATGTCTACAGAACCTGTTCTATTAAACGCTTATACAAGTAGAGCCCCCCCGGACAGAGTGGGTGAGAGGGTGTCAGCAGTAAGTTTATGTTGATGTCACTGATTATTTTGCCCCTCCTCTTATCCGTCAGAACAATAACCCCCAAAAAACAGATCCTGTCTGCTGAGCATCCGCCTTCACTCGGTCAGCATTAGGTCAGTAATCCATCAGTATTACTAATGCCCAAAAAAACAGGAGTGGATCCAAAACAGAGAAGACACATGAACAGAATATTTGCAAGTCTTCTGTGTTTTGTATCCACTCCTGCTTTTGGCTACCAAATCACAAGCCAATTCTGATGGGACGATACAGGCCTTGCAGCTGCTATACAGACAGGACGTGTTGTGCATAGGACGTGTTGTAACAGATCAGAAGAACAGTCAAATAAATGATGATGTCAGCAAGGCCAAAAGGCAAAATAGTTGCCCAGTCATGAAGTGGGGAGTGGGGAAACAGCATGAGAGGTTCACAGAGTGGCCCTATGACATAGTGGTGAAGTGGAAGCAGCATGAGGAGACCACAGAGTGGCCCAATGACAGAGTCTGGAGGTGGTAGCAGAATCAGGAGGAGGCCACAGAGTGGCACAATGACAGAGTGTGGAGGTGACGGCAGCATCAGGAGGCCACAGAGAGGCACAATTACAGAGTGTGGAGGTGACATCAGCATCAGGAGGCCACAGAGTGGCATAATGACAATGTGTGTAGGTGGCAGCAGCAGCATCAGGAGGAGGCCACAGAGTGGCACAATAACAGTGTGGAGGTGGAATCATCATCAGGAGACCACAGAGTAGTAAGGTAACATAGTGTTGAGGTGTCAGCAGCATCAGAAGACCACAGAGTGGCAAGGCGACATAGTTAGGAGGTGGTAGCAGCATCAGGAGATCACAGAGGGACTCGTTGACAGAGTGGGGAGGTGGGTGGCAATACGAGTACCAGCTGAAGATGGTGGGTGAAAGAAGGAGCACTTGGCATCAGATGTGTGGCATCAGGTGGGTGGCAGCATCAGAATAGTAGCTGAGGCTGGTAGCCAGAAGAAACCGGTCTCTTTTCTCAAAGTGTTGGTGTGGCACCATGGATGATCTAGTCTGATGCATCAGGCATTGGTGGTTGGAAATCCTGGCTGATCCACACCTGATTCATCTTGACAAAGGTCAGTCTCTCCACATTTTGGGTGGACAGGCAAGTTCTTCTTGCGGTAAGTATTGCCCCCACCGCACTAAACACCCGCTCTGATGCCACACTACTGACTGGGCAGGACAGCTTTTCCAGTTGGCTGCCCAGTAATCCAGCGGATCTTCAATGTGGGGTGACAGGGTACTGTTCTAGTATGCCACCATCTGCTGGTTCAGTTCCTGCTACAGGTCTAACTGCTGCTACTGCTGAGTAGTGTTGTTCGTGAATATTCTAATTGCAAATTTTTATAGTGAATATTGGCACTTCGAGAATTTGCGAAGATCTAGAATATAGACCTATATCTTCGGAATCGCGAATATTCTAGATTTTTTTTTTCATCAGTACCCTCACTGCTTCTTGCTTATGGGCCAATGAGGAGGCTGCAATATCTTTGTCTCAGCATAGCAACATCCCTAGCAACCAATAGGAAAGTTGACTACCCCTTACTATATAGGAAACTCCCCAGCAGCCATTTTCTGCTGTTTTTTGCAGTTCTGAGAGAGAGAGAGAAGTGTCATTGCTGTGCTCTGTGCTTTACAGAATCATCTGGATCCTTATTCGTTTACATTAGATAGTTAGCTCATATATATAATGCAGATAGTTAGTAGGAGATAGTCAGTGTAGGTTAAATAGTAATATAGTGTAGCTGATAGGTTCCAATGCAAGATGTTAGGTAGTGTAATAGGAATTAATGTGCTGTGATAGGGATTAGTGTCTTTGTCTTTCATCTTTGTGCATGTGAAAAGATTTGCAATGTGCATGTGAGAGATATTTTTCTGCTGTCTTTACATACCTGCTACAGACATAGTGCTGTGATGTGACAACAATACTTAGTGCACCAATCAGTAATATCTACTGTGGGTATCCGCTCTGGTAGGCAGTGGTAGCGAGTGCAGTATAGAGGCAACACAGAATGGTCTTGGTGTAAAACACGATGCTTTGTTTATTCACACGGTGCATATTTGTGAAAGACAGTGCAGTTCATAGGGAGGGTGGTCACACACAACAGCAAAATAATAGTTCAAACACAGCAAGTCCCTGCTGCAGGCTACTTGAGGCCTGTTTCAGTCACATAAAGCAAAGTCTATTTAAAGCCAGGAGTAATGTCACCTTTTCCTCCTTGGTGAAGTAAGTCCATGGGTCTTGCTTCTAGCCACAGGACACGGATCCCTCCTGGTTTCAGCTGCAGGATCCTGCACAGTCCTCCACAGGCCTCAGCACACAGCCCAGCTCACCTCCACTTCTCACTCTCACAGCCAGAGAACACAGAAGCTCCCCATTGCGCACCACACCCTTGTTGCTGGTCAGGTTTTAACCCTTCCCTGCAAAACCTGGCCTGGACGGTGGGGAGACAGGCACCCGCCCGCATATCTGCCTGCTCCCAATAAGAGCCGGCCCGGATCCGCTGTTAACAGCATAACCGCTGCAAAATGCACTTTTCTGGCTCTTACTCCACCGGGGCCAGGACCCCCGGTGGCACGTACCTCCCGTCTAATACCACCCCAGGTACTCTCCTCCTTGCCCCCCCCCCTTTGTTCAACCCTGAAGGGTTGCACACCCTGTTCAATCCTGAGGGGTTGGACACATGTACAACAGTGTACCCGGGACAGGGCATTGGCATTCCCCTGTAAGCGGCCTGCCCTGTGTTCGACACTGAACTTAAAATTCTGGAGGGACAAGAACCATCTGGTGACCCGGGCACTCCCCTCCTTGGCCCGGCTCATCCACTGGAGAGGGGAATGGTCGGTCACGAGACGGAACCTTCTCCCTAGCAGATAGTACCTAAGGGACTCGAGGGCCCACTTAATGGCCAGGCATTCTCTCTCTACCACGCTGTACCTGGTTTCCGCTGGGGTGAGTTTGCGACTCAGGAAGACAACAGGGTGTTCCTCCCCACTGATTTCCTGAGAGAGTACTGCCCCTAGGCCCACTCCAGAGGCGTCCGTCTGAACGACAAATTCCCGTGTGAAGTCGGGTGTCACCAAAACCGGGGACCCACACAGAGCCGACTTCAAACGGGAGAATGCCTCCTCCGCCTGCTCATCCCAGCGGACCATCACCGTCTTCCTCCCCTTTAAAAGTCTTGTCAACGGGGCCGCTACTGTGGCAAAGTTGGGGATAAAGCGCATGTAATATCCTATCATCCCTAGGAACGAACGTACTTGCTTGGTGGTAAGAGGTCTGGGCCAGCTCTTGATCGCCTCAACCTTGTCTACCTGGGGTTTGACAACTCCCCGCCCAATCACGTATCCCAGGTACCGGACCTCCTCGAACCCGAGCGAACACTTTTTTGGGTTGGCCGTCAGTCCAGCTTTTCTAAGTGAATCGACTACGGCCTGTACCTTGGGCAGGTGAATCTCCCAGTCCTGGCTAAACACGATGATGTCGTCCAGATATGCCGAAGCATATGGACGATGGGGCCGTAGGATGACATCCATCAATCGCTGGAAGGTGGCTGGAGCGCCATGTAGGCCAAAGGGCAAAACTTGGTACTGAAATAACCCCTCGGGGGTGACAAAGGCAGTCTTCTCCTTTGCCGCCTCCGTGAGAGGCACCTGCCAATATCCTTTTGTGAGGTCGAGGACCGAGAAATAGCAAGCTTTCCCTAGCCGTTCTATGAGCTCGTCTACCCGGGGCATGGGGTAGGCATCGAATTTCGACACTTCGTTGAGCTTTCTAAAGTCATTGCAGAAGCGCAGAGTACCGTCAGGTTTTGGGATGAGGACTATGGGGCTGGCCCACTCGCTCCTTGACTCCTCAATCACCCCTAACCTCAGCATGGACCTTACTTCTTCTGAAATGGCCTGTCGCCGGGCCTCCGGTACACGATACGGCTTTAACCGTACCCTGACATGGGGCTCGGTGACGATGTCATGTCGGACTACCGAAGTTCGACCAGGAAGCTCAGAGAATACGTCCCTATTTCGACTCACCAACTCTTTGGCTTCCTGAGCTTGTTTAGTCGACAGACCACCCGCTATCTTTACCGCGGAGGTGCCCTCCGGGACCTCGGGTGGAGCTGGGATCTTCCCTGCAGACAAGACAGTGCTTGGGCTGTCCCCAATGAGACACTCCCTATCTCTCCACGATTTCAGTAAATTTACATGATATACCTGTTCTGGCTTCCGCCGGCCTGGCTGGGATATCTTGTAATTCACTGACCCTACCTTCTCTTTCACCTCGTAGAGACCTTGCCACCGTGCCAAAAACTTACTGTCAATGGTGGGGACTAGCACCAGTACCCGGTCACCCGGGTTAAATGTCCGGACCTGGGCACTCCGGTTGTATACCCAGCTCTGTGCCAGTTGGGCGGCTTCCATGTGTTCCCGGACGATTTGTAGGACTGTCTCTATACGGTCCTGCATCTTTTCTATATGCTCTATAATACTCTTGTGGGGGGTGGGCTGTTGCTCCCATGCCTCTTTAGCAATGTCCAGCAACCCTCTTGGCCGTCGACCGTATAATAGCTTGAAGGGCGAGAATCCCGTAGATGCCTGGGGCACTTCTCGCACTGCGAACAATACGTACGGCAACAACAGGTCCCAATCCTTTCCGTCTTTGGCTACGGTTCTTTTAAGCATAGTTTTTAGGGTTTTGTTAAAGCGTTCCACTAGTCCGTCGGTCTGAGGATGGTATACGGACGTGTTTAACCCCTAAAAGCTTGCAGAGCTCCCTCGTCACCTTAGACATGAAGGGCATCCCCTGGTCGGTCAGGATCTCTTTTGGAATCCCCACCCTTGCGAACATACCCATGAGTTCTTTAGCTATGAGCTTAGCGGAAGTGTGACGTAGTGGGATCGCTTCAGGATATCTGGTGGCATAGTCTAAGACCACCAAGATATGCTGGTGCCCTCTGGCCGATTTGTTTATGGGGCCTACCAGATCCATCCCTATTCTTTCGAAGGAGACCTCGATGATGGGCATGGGTACTAGTGGACTGCGATAGTGGGGCTGGGGGCTCGTCATCTGACACACTGGACAGGATTGGCAAAACCTTTTGACCTCCTCATAAACCCCGGGCCAATAGAACCTTTGCAGAATCCGCTCTTGTTTTTTTTTTACGCCCAAATGTCCTCCCAGCACGTGGGAGTGGGCCAAGTCCAGTACCACACGGCGGTATGGCTGGGGTACCACCAGCTGCTCCACTACCTCGTGCTTCACTTTGTCCACCCTATACAGCAAGTCCTGGTTAAAAGCCAGATGGGGAAACACTGAGTCGGCCCCTGGGTGCTGAGCCACCCCATTTACCACTGTCACCCCTTCCCTCGCCCGCAATAATGTCGGATCCTGGAGCTGGGCGGTCGCGAACGTGTCACGGGATACCTCCAGGTCCGGGATGGACGGGGTTTCCACGGATTCACCTGCCAACACCTCTAGGGGAACCTATCGGGATGACACTCTACAGGTGATGTGGTGACCCCTACAGCTGGTATCCCTGCATCGGGATCCTCGGGCACTGGGCCCGATTGTCGTCTGTCCCTAAGGGAAGGCATATTGCTCTTCCATAGAGTCCAGAACAAAGGAAAATCCCTTCCCAGTATGGCGGCATAAGGGATTTGGCGTACCACTCCGACGACATGCTGCACCTCTTAGCCCAACACGGACATGGTAACCCTGGCAGTGGGGTACTCCCGGCGGTCCCCATGGATACAGACAATGGACAGGGTTTGCTTCTCTGGGAGTGTCTCAGACACTAAGGACTCATGCACTAGGGTCACCAGGCTCCCAGAGTCCAGCAAAGCATTAATCGGATGCCCATCGACCAAGACTTGGCACAGAGGTGGCATATCGGTGGCCGGCCTGGCATCCGCGGTACATACAGGCCGGGCAAAGAAAGAGGACCGGCGAGCGAACCCGCAGTCCATGGGTTCAGGTGTTTGAGGACAGTTCGCTGCCCTATGTCCCAGGCCGTGGCAGTGCCAACATTGAACCCCCGTGGTCCCTCCCCGGTCTCTCTTCCCTGGAGTAGGACTAGCCACCCCCCCCCCTTTGTGGTTGGGTCCCTTTTTCCGGATCCCTAGCCTGAGAGGGAGCCCGACGGGATTCCCGCACCTGCGTTGAGTCCCGCACCAAGTCCTGGGTTGCCACATACCTCTTGACAAGGCTTACTAACTGATCCAGGTTGCCGGGGTCTCCCTGACCAACCCAGCACTGTATGGCCCTTGGCAGTGTGCGCACCAAACGATCGACCACCACCCGTTCCACCATCTGCGAAGGGCTCAATGTCTCAGGCTGCAGCCATTTTTTTACCAGGTGTAACAGGTCATAGGCCTGGGACCGAGCAGGCCGGGACTCGGAGAAGGCCCACTGGTAGACTCGATGTGCACGCACATAGGTATTAACCCCAAGACGAGCCAACACCTCCCCCTTCAGCCTCTTATAGCTTTTGGCTTCCTCCTGACTGAGGTCGAAGTAGGCCTTTTGTGCATCTCCCACAAAAAATGGCGCCACTACTTCGGCCCACTGTTCTGCCGGTAACCTTTCCTGTTCCGCAGTGCGTTCGAAGACCATCAGGAACGCCTCGATATCCTCTTCAGGGCCCATCTTTCTTAATGCTGAGCGCACTTTATCCCGGGCAGCAGGTAGGACTGCGGTCCCCCCCGGGACGGCTTGTTGTTGTAACACACGCATGGACTCCTGCATAGTCGCCAGTTGCTGGGCCAGTAGACTATTCAACTGCCGCTGGTCTCTCAGGGCTTCCTCATGTCTCCGAGTAGCCTCCTCATTACTTTGCACCAAGTGTCTAATGGCCTCCTCCATCTTATCTAGAGCCACAAAACTTGCCGGCTTAATATACAGTCCAAACAACACAATTTCCGGCCTCACTGCCGTTTGCCCGCATCCTCCACCAATTGTGGGGATCCGTTCTGGTAGGCAGTGGTAGCGAGTGCAGTATAGAGGCAACACAGAATGGTCTTGGTGTAAAACACGATGCTTTGTTTATTCACACGGTGCATATTTGTGAAAGACAGTGCAGTTCATAGGGAGGGTGGTCACACACAACAGCAAAATAATAGTTCAAACACAGCAAGTCCCTGCTGCAGGCTACTTGAGGCCTGTTTCAGTCACATAAAGCAAAGTCTATTTAAAGCCAGGAGTAATGTCACCTTTTCCTCCTTGGTGAAGTAAGTCCATGGGTCTTGCTTCTAGCCACAGGACACGGATCCCTCCTGGTTTCAGCTGCAGGATCCTGCACAGTCCTCCACAGGCCTCAGCACACAGCCCAGCTCACCTCCACTTCTCACTCTCACAGCCAGAGAACACAGAAGCTCCCCATTGCGCACCACACCCTTGTTGCTGGGCAGGTTTTAACCCTTCCCTGCAAAACCTGGCCTGGACCGTGGGGAGCAGGCACCCGCCCGCATATCTGCCTGCTCCCAATAAGAGCCGGCCCGGATCCGCTGTTAACAGCATAACCGCTGCAAAATGCACTTTTCTGGCTCTTACTCCACCGGGGCCAGGACCCCCGGTGGCACGTACCTCCCGTCTACTACCACCCCAGGTACTCTCCTACACTACTCAGACCTGATAAAATGTGAAGTTGCATGTATTACGCCAAAAAAAGTGCATCATTAGTGCCGATTTGCGCATTCGCAAATATATTGGAGCACTCTATCTGCATATAAAGCTATTGTTCTGCCATGCATGCGAAATTTAATCAAAAACAATGCTGTAATGTAAAATTACTTACAGTAATCAGGAGTTCTTACTCACAGTCACGAAAGTTGCTGCCAACCATTTTCTCCAGTCTCAGAAAAATTCTAGCAGCTTGAAAAATGTAACAAAAGTAAGCCACGCCTGTGTGGGCAATACGCGGATACTGCATTGCCGATTTTCACAATCAAGAAAATAATGACTGGAGATCACGAATTGTAGAATTTGCGAATTTATGGTGAATATTAGGCCAAAAATTTGCGAAATCTCGTGAAAACAAATATTGCCTATGCTGCTCATCACTGGTGAGTAGTTTCTTAATTAGGCGGGTGAAGAAAGCTGCTCATCAGCGACTCTAGACTCAAGTTGTTGCTGATGGAGCTGGTACTGCTCCTACCCCCCCACCCTGCCACAGCAGCCATGGCAGAGGAACGTGAGTGCAGAGAGCCCCCCGGTCAGACCTGTGAGAGGATGGACGATGGTGCATTGCATTGCATGTATTTTAACAATGTACGAATAAGTCTCTACTTATATATATATATATATATATATTGTGGGGGTTTTAATTCCGTCACTGTGCACACATACACGCGTGTCAGTTCACTCTTCACCACAGGCAGTGTTTATTTCAGAACAACAGCAGTAAACATGTCCAAACTTTAGCTTTAGGCTTTCTTCAGCCCGCAAATAGTATATAACATAAAGTCCCACATTTTGTGTTCAGTCCAAATCAGAAACAACAATACGATCTCACCACTCTCTGGTGTCTTTCAGAGACCAAATCCTCCCTCTCAGCTTGTTCAGCTTTCAGTTAGCCTGTGCAGACTTGTGATCTCCCCAGCTGAGATTCCCACATCCTTTTTAACCACACAGTAGGAAAACCCTGGATGGAGTACGGGAGTGACCTGTCCCACCCAAGCTCTCTGGTCACTCCTAAAACCCGGACCCAAAATCCACTTTAATGAAAACCTCCCAGCAACCTAATGTTACTGGTACACTTACTTCCGGGAATTATATCACTGAGGCATACATTCTCAGTGAGACGTACTGACCATCCACGATTCTTCCCTCTGGGCTACTACATACCCTCCCCCTCTGCCTAAAGCCGAGGGGCTGGGCACCTGTTACCATCAAACAATGTACCCTTGATAAAGCATCGGCATTCCCATGCAACTTCCCGGGCCTGTGTTCTATATAAAAATTGAAATCCTGTAACGTCAGAAACCATCTCGTTACTCTGGCATTACTCCCCTTTTTCTCAGACATCCACTTTAGTGGTGCATGATCTGAAACTAATCTGAACCTCCTACCCAGTAGATAATATCTAAGGGAGTCCAGTGCCCACTTTATCGCCAAACATTCTTTTTCCACAATAGAATAATTTTTTTCGCAGGGGGTAAGTTTTCGGCTCAGATATAACACCGGGTGTTCTTCCCCCCTAACCTCTTGGGACATCACAGCGCCTAGACCTACCTCTGAGGCATCTGTCTGCACTATGAACTCCTTACTAAAATCTGGGGCCACTAATACTGGCTGCTGGCATAACCGTAGCTTAAGCTCGTTAAATGCCTGTTCTGCTTCCGGGGTCCATCTAGTCATGACTGACTTTGTCCCTTTTGTAAGCTCCGTTAGTGGGGCAGCTATTGTAGCAAAATTCGGTACAAATCGTCTGTAATAGCCCACTATTCCCAAGAAAGCTTTTATCTGTTTTTTTGTAAGTGGACGTGGCCAGGTTTGAATTGCTTCCACTTTGTTAATCTGGGGTTTAATCAGACCTCTCCCTACTACATACCCGAGATATCTGGCCTCTTCCATACCCATGGCACATTTTTTGGGGTTTATGGTAAATCCGGCTGTTCTTAGGGAATCTAGTATGGCTTGAACTCTACCCAGGTGACTCTCCCAATCTGGGCTAAAGATGACGATATCGTCCAGGTATGCAGCTGCATACTTTTTGTGAGGGCCTAAGATCCTGTCCATAGCCCTTTGGAACGTAGCTGGGGCACCTTGTAAACCGAATGGCATCCTTACATATTGGTAACACCCTTCAGGTGTGGAAAAGGCAGTCTTTTCTTTAGCATCCTTTGATAGAGGGATCTGCCAATACCCTTTTGTTAGGTCTAACGTAGTAATATACCGCGCTGGACCTAACCTCTCAATGAGTTCGTCTACTCTTGGCATAGGGTAGGCGTCGAACTCCGAAGCCTCATTGAGTTTTCTGTAATCATTACAGAACCGCCATTCCCCAGTCGGTTTTGGTACCAAAACTATTGGACTGGACCACCCACTCCGGGACTCCTCAATCACTCCTAGCTCTAACATCCTTTTGATTTCTTGTGATATTACTTCCTTACGAGCCTCATGGATTCTATAGGGTTTTATGTTTACTCGAACATGTGGTTTTGTTCGAATCTCATGCTCAATACAATTAGTGAGACCTGGCAAATCTGAGAACAAATCTCTATTCTGTTGTAGCAGTTCCTTACATTGCTGTTTTTGGGATTTAGAGAGGGTCTCCGCAATTGTGACATCCTGACTGTTACTTTTAGCCTCTACCACCAAACAGGTCATTTCCAAGGAGTTTCGATCTTTCCACGGTTTTAACAAGTTCACATGATACAACTGGATGGGTTTTCTTTTCCCAGGCTGATGAACTTTGTAGTTAACGTCCCCAACTTTCTCAACCACCTCATAAGGCCCCTGCCACTTAGCTAGGAATTTGCTTTCCACCGTGGGTACCAAAACTAACACTCGGTCCCCTGGACTGAACTGCCTAACCCTGGCTGCCCTGTTATACACTCGAGCTTGGTTACCTTGAGCCCTCACTAGATGTTCTTTTACTATGGGCATAACCTTAGATATCCTCTCTTGCATTTGTGTGTTCCACTACACTTTTATACGGGGTCGTCTCATTTTCCCAGGTTTCCTTTGCCACATCTAGTAACCCCCGAGGGTGCCGAGCATATAACAATTCAAAAGGTGAAAACCCAGTGGAGGTTTGAGGAACCTCTCTAATAGAGAACAGTAAGTATGGTAGCAGACAGTCCCAATCCCGACCATCCTTCTCTATCACCTTTTTTAACATACTCTTAAGTGTTTTATTGAAACGTTCTACTAGACCGTCTGTCTGCGGATGATATACTGATGTTCGCAGTTGTTTAATTTTTAACATCCGACATAACTCTTTCATGACTTTAGACATGAACGGTGTTCCCTGATCAGTTAATATCTCTTTTGGTATACCAGTTCTGGCAAACATCTGGAACAACTCTTTTGCAATGTTTTTTGATGAGGTATTTCTTAAAGGGACTGCTTCCGGGTATCTGGTGGCATAATCTACTACCACCAAAATATACTGATGACCTCTAGCTGACTTTACTAGGGGTCCTACGAGGTCCATTGCAATCCGTTCAAACGGAACTTCAATGATTGGCAGAGGGACCAAAGGACTTTTGAAATGAGGGATAGGGGCTGATACCTGGCAAGTGGGACACGACTGGCAATGGTCAGCTATTTCCTTATAACACCCCGGCCAATAAAATCGCTGCAGAATGCGTTCTTGGGTTTTAGCTGCCCCCAAGTGCCCCCCTAAAACATGCGAGTGGGCCATCCTTAATACCACTTGTCGATAAGGACTGGGTACTAGCAGTTGTTCCACTACTTCATCCCCCTGTCACGGAATGTGTACAGGTAACAAGGCAAAGCAACATGTATAAACGACTCGCTGGATCCAAAAACTAAGGAACCAAGGGAGACCCCTGCAGAAGACCTGGCACTTTCCCTGGCTGCTCAGCCTATGCAAAGATCCTAATGGTGGAGGTTTGCATATCCACGAACCTTGACTATAAAGCCCTGAGCACCCTACTATAGTGAGGGGACACGACCACCGGCTCCCTACACAAGACACGGAGGGAGTCAGGGTCATCTGGGATCCAGCAAACAGATATTAACATATAAAAGTACACTTAGCTTTGATGAAAAAAGGAGGACAGATCAGCGTGCACACACACTCCAGGAAGAAATATAAGCCGCCCAGAAAAGCATTCTGGGGAGGCATTTAAAGGGAAGCAATTAAGACATGACAGCTGAGAGAGGCTGACGAGAGGAGGAGCTGAATACCACAACACAGAAATTCAAGGAGGAGGTTCTGAAAGGCCTCTGTCAGAGCTTCTCAGCTGTCTGGTTGTGACAGTACCCCTCCCTCTACGAGTGGACTCCGGACACTCAGAGCCCACCTTCTCAGGATGGGACCTATGGAATGCCCTGATGAGACGAGAGGCCTTAATGTCCGTCACTGGGACCCACATCCTCTCCTCAGGACCATACCCCTCCCACTGAACAAGGTACTGAAGAGAACCGCGGACAAGACGAGAATCCACAATCCTAGAGACCTGAAATTCAAGATTCCCATCAACCATAATCGGAGGAGGAGGCAAAGGCGAGGGTACAATGGGTTGAACATAAGGTTTCAATAAGGACTTATGAAAAACATTATGGATCTTCCAAGTCTGAGGAAGATCAAGACGGTATGCAACAGGATTGATGACAGACAGGATTTTGTAAGGCCCAATAAACCTAGGACCCAACTTCCAGGAGGGAACCTTCAATTTGATATTCTTGGTAGACAACCACACCAGATCACCAACATTCAGGTCCGGACCAAGCACACGTCTCTTATCAGCCACACGCTTATATCTCTCACTCATGCTCTTTAGATTATCTTGAATCTTTTGCCAAATAGATGACAAAGACGAGGAGAATCTGTCCTCATCAGGTAAACCAGAAGACCCCTCTCCCGAGAAAGTCCCAAACTGTGGATGAAACCCATATGCACCAAAAAATGGTGACTTATCAGAGGACTCCTGACGACGGTTATTTAAAGCAAACTCAGCAAGGGACAAAAAAGAACACCAATCCTCTTGATTCTCCGCCACAAAACAACGCAGATATGTCTCCAGATTCTGATTGACGCGCTCTGTCTGGCCATTCGACTGCGGGTGGAAAGCAGAAGAGAATGACAACCGAACCCCCAAGCGAGAACAGAAAGCCTTCCAGAATCTGGAAACAAACTGCGTGCCCCTATCAGAGACTATGTCTGAAGGAATACCGTGCAACTTGACAATGTGATCAACAAATGCCTGCGCCAGCGTCTTAGCATTGGGCAAACCAGGAAAAGGGATGAAATGCACCATTTTGCTAAAACGGTCCACCACCACCAGAATCACAGTCTTCCCCGAGGAACGAGGCAGGTCCGTGATAAAGTCCATGGACAGATGTGTCCAAGGACGGGAAGGAATGGGTAAGGGAAGGAGAGGACCTGATGGCCGTGAATGAGGGACCTTGGCACGAGCGCAAGTCTCGCAGGCTGCCACAAAACCCTCAACCGACTTACGAAGCGCAGGCCACCAGAATCTCCGAGCGATGAGATCCAGTGTGGCTCTTACCCCCGGGTGCCCAGCAAGGACCGTATCGTGGTGTTCTTTAAAAATCTTGTGTCTTAAAGCGAGAGGCACAAACAACCTCCCAGGAGGACAAAGATCAGGAGCCTCTGACTGGGCTGCCTGCACCTCTGCCTCCAATTCAGGAAAAAGAGCAGAGACCACCACACCTTCAGCCAAAATGGGACCCGGGTCTTCAAAATTCCCGCCTCCCGGAAAACAACGTGACAGGGCATCTGCCTTCACATTCTTAACTCCAGGGCGGAACGTGACAACAAAATTAAACCTAGAAAAGAACAACGACCATCTGGCCTGTCTCGGGTTCAGACGCTTGGCTGACTCCAAGTAGGCCAGATTTTTATGGTCAGTAAATACGGTAATAGGGTGTCTGGCCCCCTCTAGCCAATGGCGCCATTCCTCAAAAGCCAACTTGATGGCCAACAATTCCCTATCTCCCACATCGTAATTTCTCTCTGCGGAGGAGAGTTTTCTTGAGAAAAAGGCACACGGTCGCCAATTGGCAGGAGAGGAACCCTGAGACAAGACCGCCCCCACACCCACCTCAGAAGCATCAACCTCAACTATGAAGGGTAATGAAACATCAGGTTGCACCAAGATGGGAGCGGAAGCAAAACTCTCCTTGATATCAGAAAAGGCCTTACGCGCCTCTACTGACCAAGAAGAAAAATCTACCCCCTTTCTGGTCATATCAGTGAGTGGTTTAACAATAGAAGAATAATTCAAAATGAACTTCCTGTAATAATTGGCAAAGCCCAAAAAACGCATCAGCGCCTTTTGATTCTCAGGAAGCTCCCACTCAAGCACAGCGCGGACCTTCTCGGGGTCCATGCGAAAACCAGAAGCGGAGAGAAGAAACCCCAGAAATTGAATTTCTGGAACCGCAAACACACATTTTTCCAGTTTCGCATATAATTTATTCTCCCGCAGGATGAGCAAGACCTGACGTAAATGTTCCTTATGAGTTTTGAAATCGGGAGAAAAAATCAAAATGTCATCCAAATACACCAATACAAATTTTCCCATCAAATGATAAAAAATGCTGTTCACGAAATGCTGAAAAACGGCTGGGGCATTCATCAACCCAAAAGGCATAACCAAATTCTCAAAATGGCCCTCAGGGGTATTGAAGGCCGTCTTCCATTCGTCCCCTTCTCTGACCCTGACCAGGTTGTATGCCCCTCTTAAATCTAATTTGGAAAAGACTTTAGCCCCAACAACCTGGTTAAACAGGTCCGGGATCAGAGGAAGCGGATAAGGGTCACGAATTGTGATATTGTTCAGCTCCCTGAAATCCAGACAAGGTCTTAAAGAACCATCTTTTTTCTTAACAAAGAAAAAACCAGCGGCAACAGGTGACTTTGAGGGTCGTATGTGTCCCTTTCTCAGACTCTCAGAGATATAAGTACGCATAGCGATCCTCTCAGGTTGGGAAAGATTGTATAAACGAGATTTAGGCAGCTTGGCGTCTGGGATGAGATTAATAGGGCAATCGTACTCCCTGTGCGGGGGCAAATCCTGAACTCCACTCTCAGAGAAGACATCCGAAAATTCAGAGAGAAAAGATGGTACAGTCTTAGTAGCAACCTCAGAAACAGATGTCGTGAGGCAATTCTCTCTGCAAAAGTCACTCCAACCATTTATTTGCCTTGCTTGCCAATCAATGGTGGGGTTATGTTTAGTGAGCCAGGGTAGCCCCAACACTAGAGGAGTCGGCAAACCGCTAAGGACGAAACATGACACATCCTCAACATGAGCATCACTCACAATTAAACGGATATTGTGAACTATGCCCTTTAATGACTTCTGAGAAAGTGGAGCGGAATCGATAGAAAACACAGGAATATCCTTTCTCAAAGCGCACACCTGGAAACCATGAGTTATCGCAAAGTGATTATCAATGAGATTAACCGCTGCTCCACTATCCACAAAAATCTCACAAAAAATGTTCTTGCTCTCTAGCGCCACCCTAGCCGGCAGGACAAAACGGGAACTACAAGCAAACGGAAAATCTTCAATTTCCGCCTCAATCCTGCCAATAGTAACAGACGGAACATTTTTCAAAGATTTTTTCCTCTTTGTTTCTTTATTATACCCAGAGAACTGCCTGAATCTCCTAGAGGGACAAATATTTGCCAAATGATTAATACCTCCACAACAAAAACAAACCCTCTCATGCGGGCTGAATCTTCTATTGTCAGAAGCAATCAACCCCAGCTGCATGGGCTCCTGCTCAGAAGGGGCTGACAGCGACTGAGACCCCTGCGCAGAGAATGGGACCGCTGCACAGTCCTGGGACCGAGTATGACAGGAAAGAGAGATCTCTCCTCTCTCTCTAAGACGCCTGTCAATACGAACGGCCTGAGACATAGCAGAGTCCAAAGAAATAGGCCTTTCATGAAAGGCAAATGCATCTTTCAATCCCTCTGAAAGACCATGGCAAAATTGACTTCGGAGTGCAGCATCATTCCAACCAGTATCAGCTGCCCAACTCCGAAATTCTGAGCAGTATATTTCTGCGGATTGTTTACCCTGGCATAGGAGACGTAGTCTAGACTCCGCCAGAGCAATACGATCCGGATCATCATATATCTGACCCAGGGCTAAAAAGAATTCATCCACTGAACGGAGGGGCCGTGCCCCCTCCGGCAGCGAAAAGGCCCAGGACTGAGCGTTACCCCTGAGCAGCGATATAATGATCCCCACCCTCCGTTCCTCATCACCAGAAGAATGGGGAAGAAGGCGAAAATGGAGTTTGCAAGCCTCTCTAAAACGCACAAAATTCTCACTACCCCCGGAGAACGTATCCGGGAGCGAGATCTTAGGCTCAGAACAAGCTCCATGAACGCAAGCTGAACCGGTCACTTGAAGCTGAGACAAAGTCTTACGGAGGTCAGCTACCTCCAATGAAAGACCCTGGAAGCGTTCAGCCAAAAGTGAAACCGGATCCATGCTTAAGACGGTTTTGGCGGCTTATAATGTCACGGAATGTGTACAGGTAACAAGGCAAAGCAACATGTATAAACGACTCGCTGGATCCAAAAACTAAGGAACCAAGGGAGACCCCTGCAGAAGACCTGGCACTTTCCCTGGCTGCTCAGCCTATGCAAAGATCCTAATGGTGGAGGTTTGCATATCCACGAACCTTGACTATAAAGCCCTGAGCACCCTACTATAGTGAGGGGACACGACCACCGGCTCCCTACACAAGACACGGAGGGAGTCAGGGTCATCTGGGATCCAGCAAACAGATATTAACATATAAAAGTACACTTAGCTTTGATGAAAAAAGGAGGACAGATCAGCGTGCACACACACTCCAGGAAGAAATATAAGCCGCCCAGAAAAGCATTCTGGGGAGGCATTTAAAGGGAAGCAATTAAGACATGACAGCTGAGAGAGGCTGACGAGAGGAGGAGCTGAATACCACAACACAGAAATTCAAGGAGGAGGTTCTGAAAGGCCTCTGTCAGAGCTTCTCAGCTGTCTGGTTGTGACACCCCCCTTTTGGTCACTCTATACAACATATCATTGTTTATGGCGAAGTGGGGAAACTGATTATCAGCCCCTGGACTTTGGGCAACCCCATTCAGAACTGATACATTCTCCCGGGCACCTTTCAAGGTAAGATCTCTGAGCTGTGCCTCTCCAAAATTGTCCCGAGACACTTCAAGATCCAGGACATCGGTCTCAGGGGTTAATTCCTCATCCTCCTCACCTAACATCACCGCTAATGGAGACCCTGATATAGTCCCAGGATACTCCAAGACCTCTCCCACCACATCACAACTAGAATGCTCAGTACTTGACAGTTTCGTCGGGACCTTAGCGTTAGCCCACAGGTCCCAGAACAGCGGGAAGTCTCTTCCCAGTATCATCGGGTGCAGTAAGTCCTTCACAACTCCCACCTCATGCAGTACCGTACCACACATAGTGTTTATGGACACCTGAGCGACAGGATACTCCCGTGTGTCTCCATGGATGCACAACACTCCCACATGCCTTTCAGGATTTAATACATGAGGCACCATGGATGTCATCAAAGTGACCAAACTGCCGGAGTCCAAGAGGGCAGTCACTATAACACTGTTCACGGTCACTTGGCACACCTGGGGTCCTTCCTGGGCTTGGGTAACTGCACTGCACACAGGATGTGCAAAAAGAGAATAAGGTTGGCCGACACCGCACTCCATGGGCTCGGCAGACAAAGGGCAGTGCGCTGCTATATGTCCAGGAGCCTGACATCTCCAACAGATAATGGGGCCGGTCTGGACTCGGGTTCCAGTCTCCAACTTTTCTTTAAGCTGGGTTTTCCAGTTGGGTCTGGATTGTAGTCCTTTCTTGGGGAACCCAGTCCCGTTCTTGGTGCAGCGATATGGCCGACTCAATCCCCCCTTATTTTCCAGGGAGTCCTCCACGCTGACATACCTTTCTACGAGGCCCACCAATTCGTCCGCAGTCTGGGGGTTTCCCTGGGCAACCCAACATTGTATGGGTTTTGGCAGCGTATGAAGGAACCGGTCCATCACCACTTTTTCCACCATTTGAGCTGGGGAGGATGATTCTGGTTGTAACCATTTTTGTACCAGGTGGAACAGATCGAACATTTGGGACCTGGGAGGCTTATCTTGGCAAAACTCCTAGCTGTGAACACGCTGCGCTCGGACTGCATCAGTCACCCTCTGCCGAGCAAGAATTTCTGCTTTTAGCTTGCTGTATTCTTTCGCATCTTGCAAGGTTAAATCATAATATGCTTTCTGAGGTTCTCCTGTTAAATATGGCGCCAACACTTCTGCCCACTGCTCGGGTGGGAGACTTTCCCTTTCTGCCACCCTTTCAAACACGGACCGGTACGCCTCAACGTCGTCCTCAGGTGTCATTTTTTGCAAAGTTTCCCTCACATTCTTTCGGGCTTTAACACTGCCATTTTGACTGGGAAGGCTCACCCCCTCCTGAGATTTGACGGCCTCAGTCAATACAGACATCTGTCGTATCAGTAGCTGATTTGTCTCCTGCTGGGCTTGCATAGCCTCCATATGGGCTCTCTGCTGTTGAGCAGTAGCCTGTTGCTGTAGCAAGTTAGCCTGCACCAATTGCTTTACTAAATCCTCCATGGTTGGACGTTCAGACTGTAATTTCGCTGCAGTTTTTACCCAGGACATGTATCTCCTACAACTGCTGGTGGCTGCGAATTCTAGGAGCATTTTGCCCGCATCCTCCACCAATTGTGGGGGTTTTAATTCTGTCACTGTGCACACATACACGCGTGTCAGTTCACTCTTCACCACAGGCAGTGTTTATTTCAGAACAACAGCAGTAAACATGTCCAAACTTTAGCTTTAGGCTTTCTTCAGCCCGCAAATAGTATATAACATAAAGTCCCACATTTTGTGTTCAGTCCAAATCAGAAACAACAATACGATCTCACCACTCTCTGGTGTCTTTCAGAGACCAAATCCTCCCTCTCAGCTTGTTCAGCTTTCAGTTAGCCTGTGCAGACTTGTGATCTCCCCAGCTGAGATTCCCACATCCTTTTTAACCACACAGTAGGAAAACCCTGGATGGAGTACGGGAGTGACCTGTCCCACCCAAGCTCTCTGGTCACTCCTAAAACCCGGACCCAAAATCCACTTTAATGAAAACCTCCCAGCAACCTAATGTTACTGGTACACTTACTTCCGGGAATTATATCACTGAGGCATACATTCTCAGTGAGACGTACTGACCATCCACGATTCTTCCCTCTGGGCTACTACAATATATATATATATCAAAATAAGGCAATATGATCTTAATCAACATACCGAGATTCCAACTAGGACTATACAGAAATCCATTCCACATCTTTAGTACAACACAATCAAGTTAATTTGAACCATACCTAGGAAGGTATATAAACTGGCCACGTTCATGAGAAAAATGACCACTGAGGAAGTAGTCTTAGTTAACTCCGAAACGCGTATGGTAATATGATCAACAATTCTCATGAAATAAGCAACAAGACCAAAAATTAAAGTGCTTCAAGTAATCAACAGGGAGAGGAATCGGTGACGCAATTTATAAAGGAAACGCTGAAAAACCGCATATTCAGTTAAATCTGGTCTTGCGCTATATTGAGTATATGCACAAGAATACCACCAAGGATTCAGTGTTACGGCACATCCGCAGTTAGTTACCGAGGATCCCCAAGCCCTATATGAGACGAATACCACTGACAATACTCCTGGAGGCTAGACCACTGCCTGCAACGACCGAGCTACACATGGGACGCCACGGCATAAGCAGTAAAGCCTGCAAATCCAGCGGAACTGTGAGTAAACCAATGCTGAACTTACATGTAAACAGCAATATTTGAGATACCATACAAACCATTACAGACTATCGCAAAAGTAACTGATCCAAATTGAGCAAGCGTAATCGATTCAACTGAGTACTCAAAAAGACTATGGCCCCTTTCACACGAGCGAGTATTCCGTGCGGGTGCGATGCATGAGTTGAACGCATTGCACCCGCACTGAATCCTGACCCATTCATTTCTATGGGGCTGTTCACATGAGCGGTGATTTTCAAGCATCACTTATGCGTTGCGTGAAAATCGCAGCATGCTCCTCTTTGTGCGTTGCGGTGCGATAATCCACGCAACGCAGGCCCCATAGAAGTGAATGGGGTTGCGTGATGTGCGGATGCGGTGCGATTTTCACGCATGGGTTCTAGGTGACAGTCTATTCACTGTATTATTTTCCCTTATAACATGGTTATAAGGGAAAATAATAGCATTCTGACTACAGAATGCATAGTATAATAGTGCTGGAAGGGTTAAAAAAATAAAAAAGTTAACTCACCTTATCCTCTTGATCGCGTAGTTCCCGATCTGTTCTTTGCTAGCTGTGGGCTAAAGGACCTGTGGTGATGTCAGATCACATGCTCCATCACCATGGTGATGGACCATGTGATTGGAGCATGTGATCTGACGTCACCACAGGTCATTCAGCCCAGAGCTAGCAAAGAACAGACCGGTAACTACGCGATCAAGAGGATAAGGTGAGTTAACTTTTTTATTTTTTTAACCCTTCCAGCACTATTATATTATGCATTCTGTAGTCAGAATGCTATTATTTTCCCTTATAACCATGTTATAAGGGAAAATAATACAATCTTCAGAACATCAATCCCAAGCCCGAACTTCTGTGAAGAAGTTCGGGTTTGGGTACCAAGCATGCGCAATTTTTCTCACGCGAGTGCAAAACGCATTACAATGTTTTGCACTCGCGCGGAAAAATCGTGCATTTTCCCGCAACGCACCCGCCTCTTATCCAGGCAAAAAACATGACGCCCGTGTGAAAGAGGCTTATCAGTATAAAACAAATGCACGTCTCACCTCAATACCAGCTGGGTTGGTGAGGCTACCGGACAGACGCTGCTATCTACACCAAGTCACTTTATTGGGATCACTACCTATGTGCATCAAGGATATATAGAGACTTTTTACCTTTCTACGTGATATATAAGTTTTTTATCTGAATTTTATGAGATATTTTGTATTTTATTATAGATTTTATATTCCTATAAATATTCAGAATGTTATAAAATAATTACATATTGTTCCAAACAATTCTCCATGTGCAACCAAATGTAGGTGTGCCCTACTATTCTATTTCAAATATATAGATTTTTTTTTCTCCTACTTATACACTCCACAAAAGGGCTTTAGAACATATAACTGCACCGCTGAACAGCAAATATGCCCTTTTGTTTTTCCACTTATACACGACACAAAAGGCTTTAGAATACCATATTTTTCACCCTATAAGACGCACCGGCCCATAAGACGCACCTAGGTTTTAGAGGAGGACAATAAGAAAAAAACATTTTTCATTAGACCTCAGGTCAGACCAGCAATCAGACCCCCAATGTTAATCAGACATCAGATCACAACTCCAATCAGAACCACAATGTTAATAAGACCCCAAGAAGACCTCAGATCAGACCCACAATCAGACCTCAGCTGATGTGGAGGTATCCTTAAACCAGATGCGTTTCGGGGTCTATTCCTGGCCCCTTCCTCAGTGGTAACCCGCAAAAATGATTTGGCCCTCCTTTATATGGTACATTGGCAAATCCTAAATTCTGGAATGGATTCAAGTTGAATATAAAATCAGGAATGGATTCAAGTTGAATGTAAAATAGGAATGTTAAACAAAACATGTAAAGTCGTGTATCATTACATATCTGTTCTGGCTAATAATCAGTTATAGATTCTACTTCAACAAAATCAACAAGTTTTTGGAGTTTGTCACCACTAAATGTATCATGAGGTACTGATGCGATTTTTATCCCCCACAAATGCGTTTTTTTCCTGAAGATGCATTTTTTTCCTTTCAATGCTGGAAAAGCAAGGTAAGTGTTCACCGTGTATTATATTGTCAAAAATGTCAATGAGTAACATTTGTGTTGACAAACAACATATCGGACCTTAATTTGGGTAATATTTGGGTACCGTCTTCAACCTGTTTAGAGAGCAATAAATACCCTGGTATGGTGTGTATAATGTTCTCATAATTTGAAGCTTTAGTTGACGTTTCGTTATTACTGCAGTAATCATTCAATGTCAATGCATTATATTATGTGCACATAAGTTTGTGACGGGGTATTGTTTGGTTAAAAACTGCAAGGGAATTAAAAATATATTCCAAAGCATTCCAAGGTGCATAAATATGAGGAATATAGAATATGTGAAATATATAAAAATGTTAAAAGTTCAGGCTTCGTTGTGCTGTCGGCTGATAAGGTCATACAAATTACATGTGTACCTAAGAGTTGAGTTATACCACTACTGGTCAGCATACGAATATACAATATCTCCGTGCAACATGTATATATAACAATACAAACACTGCTCCATCAAAACTGCTCTCCATTTACAGGAGCGAATAAATCAGGACTTGCAGATGTGATGTTTTAGAAGCTATTATAGACGCCAAATAATATATATCTTCTGGATTGGACAGTATATGAACACCTACCCTCCTTTTATCATCGGTGCATGATACAATTACTCCACAATTTTTTACTGGTGTTCCAATACATGCTCACTTTTACTATTTTTTTTTTTATGTTGTGTAATCACATGAGGATTGAATCTTACAATACTTCAGCTTTTTTACGTATGACTGCATAATCTACCTCAAATTCCTACTATAATCATTCTCACTGTATTTTTATGTATCGCTTATTTTTATGCATTGTCTAATTTTATGAATTTGGTTTGTGACAGGGCAACTAAGCCAGTTATCCACAAACAGCTGCTTCGGGGTGTTGCCCCTCATCAGTGTGGAGTAGGATTCTGGCTACCTGGGAGCAATATCTTGGAGACTACTCAAACAAAACAATAGCTGATCTTAAGGAGTACAGCTACAGAAAACACTGTGGAGCCTCATTTAAGAGTCTCGACACAGCAATCCAAAGTGCAAAGCTTCCTGGGAAACAGTAATATGCTGTGTTGAGACTCTTAAATGAGGCTCAACAGTGTTTTCTTTAGCTGGTCTCCTTAAGATCAGCTATTGTTTTGTTTGAGTAGTCTCCAAGGCATTGCTCCCGGTTAGCCAGAATCCTACTCCACACTGATGAGGGGCAACACCCTGAAACAGCTGTCTGTGGATGGATAACTGGTTAGGTCTTTCCCGTCACATCCTTTAAGCTTGTAAAAGAGCGGGATCTTGACATAGGGGCCACTTAATATGGTGGATTTAGTGATCTCTCTTATGGGGACACCCCTTTGCTTGGTTTTCCTTCCTTTGAGGGATATCTGGCTTTCACTGTGCTGAAGACCCATAACTGGGGCTCTACAGTTATTTTGCATATCACTGTTTCCCAGGGAGCTTTGCACTTTGGATTGCTGTGTTGAGACTCTTAAATGAGGCTCCACAGTGTTTTCTGTAGCTGGTCTCCTTAAAATCAACTATTGTTTTGTTTGAGTAGTCTCCAAGGTATTGCTCCCGGTTAGCCAGAATCTTACTTCACACTGAAGAGGGGCAACACCCTGAAACAGCTGTCTGTGGATAGATAACTGGCTTACAGGTAGGTCTTTCCCGTCATATCCTTAAAGGTTGTAAAAGAGTGGGATCTTGACATAGGGGCCACTTAATATGGTGGATTTGGTGATCTCTGTAATGGGGACACCCCTTTGCTCGGTTTTCCTTCCTTTGAGGGATATCTGGCTTTCACTGTGTTGAAAACCCATAATTGGGGCTCCACAGTTATTTTGCATATCACTGTTTCCCAAGCAGCTTTGCACTTTGTATTGCTGTGTTGAGACTCTTAAATGAGGCTCCACAGTGTTTTCTGTAGCTGGTCTCCTTAATATCAGCTATTGTTTTGTTTGAGTTTGGAGGTGGCACAATGACAGAGTATGGAGGTGGCAGCATCAGGAGGAGGCCACAGGGTGGCAAAAATGACAGTGTGGAGATGGCGACAGCAGCAGCATTAGGAGGACACAGGGTGGCACAATGACAGTGTAGAGGTGGTAGCAGCATCAGGAGGCCACAGAGTGTCACAATGACAGAGTGTGGAGGTGTCAGCAGCAGCATCAGGAGGCCTCAGAGTGGCAAGGTGACATAGTGTGAAGATAGAGACAGGGGAAGAAAAAAAGAGGGTTAGTCACTGGGCCTTTCAGAACGATGGTCCAGGGGTAACTTCGCAGGGCGCCAAAGGTAGGGCAATAGTACGTGTGGTTCGTTTTGTACCCGAATTTTTTTGAAGCACAAATATATGTATATATATATATGTATATTTATTTAAAAAAAGGAAAAAAAAATAGTGGAATAAAGGTGGGCAGGCTGCCAGTGGTCTCAACCCACCCTGATGCCCTCAAGGTGGGTGATTAGGAAGACAGTGGGGTTGCGTGGAAACGCTAAAAAGGACCACAGAGAGGCGCCAAGATCCCTGGTATCTAGGTTATGATGGTGTATAACCAAAAAAGATGGAGGCTTGGATTGTTAGATATACATAGGTGGGGTGGCAACACTTTCACACTCACCAAAATATATTCTGATTCCCACGGCCAATTCGTATGTGGTATGCAATTGACAGATGTAGTGTTAGGTAAATATAAAATATTAGGCAAATATAAAATCTAGATATAAAAGCAAAAAGTTTTCAGATATACAATCAAAATTTTAGTGACTCACTTCACCCAGGAGGGTAATGTGGGATAAAGCACAAGACACCCACATCACACCTCCTGCGCCTGGATCGCCAGTAGAGTCTCACGGATGAACAATGATCACTCAGGAGTTCTTGTTCATTCTTTATGTTCTTTTATTCCAAAGCCAGGGTGGGGGAGAGAGTAGCTTGACGCGTTTCGGGGCCTCTTAATGGGTCCCCTTCATCAGGAGCATATATGAGTATATAGTGTGAAGATGGCAGCAGCATCAGGAGACCACAGAGTGGCAAAGTGACATAGTGTGGAGGAGCCAGCAGCATCAGTAGACCATATAGGCAGAGTGAGGAGGTGGTTAGCAATACCAATACCAGCTGAAGATGGTGGGTAAAAGAAGGAGCACTTGGAATCAGATGTGTGGCATCAGGTGGGTGACAGCATCAGAACAGTAGCTGAGGCAGGTAGCCAGAAGAAACCGGTCTCTTTTCTCAAAGTGTTGGTGTGGCACCATAGATGATCTAGTCTGATGCCTCAGGAATTGGTGGGTGGAAATCCAGGCTAATCCATGCCTGATTAATGTTGACAAAGGTCAGTCTCTCCTCATTTTGGGTGGACAGGCGAGTTCTTCTTGGGGCAAATATGGCCCCCGCCACACTTAACACCTGCTCTGATGCCACACTACTGGCTGGGCAGGACAGCCTTTCCAGGGCAAACTCTGCCTGTTGCAGCCACAAAAAAAGTTTGGCTGCCCAGTAGTCCAGCGGATCTTCAATGTGGGGTGGCAGGGTGCTGTCCAAGTATGCCACCACCTGCTGGTTCAGGTCCTGCTCCAGGTCTAGCTGCTGCTGGTGAGTAGTTTCTTCACAAGGCGGGTGAAGAAAGCTGCTCATCAGCGACTCTAGACTCAAGTTGCTGCTGATGGAGCTGGAACTGTTCCTACCCCCCCACCCTGCCATAGCAGCTATGCAAAGAAACGTCAGCACAGAAGGCCCCCCCAGTCAGACCTGCGAGAGGATGGACAATGGAGCAGATAGGCAGCGGCCAACTGACTACATAGGATGTCTCTATAGTAGTTCAGTTTTTTCCCCCTCTCAGCAGGTGTAATAAAGGCTGCCATTTTGGACCGGTAGCGAGGGTCCCAAAAAATGGAGAGCTAGAAGTCACCCTTATGCTGAATGGTGGCAATTTAGCTGTCCCTACGCAAGCAAGTGAGCATGCATCAGGCCATTTGTGCAAGTGACTCAGAGGCACTCCCTGCCTCCATCTCCACTGCATACTGCCACACTGTGTCTGGGTCCTCTGCCTCATCTTTCTTATTGCCCTGTAGCTCCTCTGGTTGCTCCTGGTACTCCTCTCCTGTCACCTATGTAGAAAAACCACCCATTTCGCTACACATTGCTTGTGCTCCAATGTCCTCATCCTCCCCCAGTTCAGCCCCCACAGGGCTCATGTGGCCATGAGATCTAGGCGCCTTGTCTCCAGTCCCCTGACCAGCCAGATTTACCAGCATCTGTTCCAGGACATGAAGCACTGGAATGACGTTGTTCATCCCGTAGTCCTGGCGAGTGACAAATAACGTGGCATCCTCAAAGGGCCTAAGCAAACGGCAGGTGTCACGCATGAGCTGCCACTGGCTAACATCAATGTTGCACAGGGGAGTACTCCTGTCTGCTTGGATCATCAGGAAATCGTTTATGGCCTTTCTCTGTTCATATAGTCGGTCCAACATACAGTATGGAGGGGGGAATTCCAACAGGTGGAAATGTTGCATATCAGCCTATGTTGGGGGATGCCTTTCTGCCGATGCAGCTCAAGGAGGGTGTGCTTTGCAGTGTACGAGTGGCTGAAGAGTATGCATAGTTTCCTGGCCATTTTGAGGATGTCTTGCAGAGGAGTGGAAGACTTCAAGAACCACCTGACAACCAGATTGAACATGTGTGCCATGCAGGGTGCATGGCTCATCCCTCCTTAACGCAGCGCCGACACCATGTTCTTTCCGTTGACGGACACTATGTTCCAATTTTGAGTTGTCGCAGAGAAAGCCAGGATTCTATTTCTTTATAAAGGACATGGAGCAGTTCTTCCCCTGTGTGACTCCGTTCGCCCAAGCAAACGAGGTGCAGAACAGTGTAACACCATTGTGCACTGCACATGTGGTGTGCTGGAGGAGCACTGTGAATTTTCTCTGCAGTGGAGGCTGAGGACACGGTGGAGGATGAGGAGGCAGAGGCGGACATTGTCGCAGAATCAAGGACGTGAGAACGTGGAGGCGGAAGCGGTGTCACCTGGGCAAGTTGCTGGTGTGGCTGTGCAGGAACTACATTCACCCAGTGGGCTTTATAGGACATATATTGTCCCTGACTGTAGTTACAGCTCCACACGTCAGCGTTGCCGTGTACTTTGGCAGACACTGACAGGCTCAAGGACTGACCCACATTCTGTTCTACATACGTGTGCAGGGCTGGTACTGCCTTTTTGGCAAAGAAATTATTACTTGGGACTCTCCACCTCGGCTCGGCACAAGCCATCAGTTCTCTAAAAGGTGCAGAGTTCACCACTTGTAAAGGGAGGGACTGCAGCACCAGCAACTTGGACAAGAGCACATTCAGCTCCTGCACCTTTGGATGAGTGCACGCATACTGTTGTTTCTTGGCAATCACTTTGGTGATCGATTGCTGATAGAATTACTGATGAGGAGTGCAATGTGCTAGTCCACAGGGGTAGAACACATGAGGTTCACGGTGGGCCGAAATCTACAAGACAATTTATCAGTTACTCACAGTTTAGCAGACGTCTCCCTGGGCCAGCAGTGCAGTGAAGGGGAGAACAGCACTGGATTCTCCGGGGCACACTCGATTACAGGGGACATCAGCCAGGTGATGATTGAGGTGCCCTTGATGGTGAATGGGTTTCTGAGTGCTTGTGCAGCTGGGCCCCTGACCTGGATAGTGTCGTGACGCCAGCACCTTAGAGGTGCAAAATGTTGAGAATGGTTGTGGTATGAAGTTAAAAGAATGAGGCAGGTTTAAATTCAACTGGGAACTTTACTATAACCTGGTTCTTGATAACAGTTTACATCCAGTAATAAAACAGTCTCTGATATACATGCAAGTTGGATGTGATGAATCCCAATAACAGGCTGTGCTGGTAGTAATGTGTCAGGCTAGGGTAGTTAGTTAGGTACTCACTAATACTTAGCTCCAGGGGCGTAGCTAGAAATTACTGGGCCCCATAGCAAAAACATTTATGGCCCCCCTCCCGGATCTCCCACCTCCACCTACCTCTCAGACATCGCACCCCTTCCAGAGCTCCCACCCAAACACCCCTCCAGGACCTCCCACCCCCACACCCATCCTAAATCTCCCACCACCAGTCCCCAGATAAAATGGTCCAGACATCAAGTGTCCGTCTCCTCCCTCCTGCTTATATAATGGTCCAGACCTACAGGTTCCTGCTCCCCCCTACTCCCCATATATAATGGTCCAGACCTCCAGGGTCATGCTCCCCCCTAAATAGAATGGTCCAGACCTCCAGTGTCCTGTTCCCCCCTATATAATGGTCCAGACCTTCAGGGTCCTGGTACCCCCTTCTCCTTAAATATAATAGTCCAGACCTCCAGGGTCCTGCCCCCCCCTACTCCCCAGATATAATAGTCCAGACCTTCAGGGTCCTGCCCCCCCTCCTCCCCAGATATAATGGTCCAGACCTCGGGGATCCCACTCCCCCCTCCTCCCCAGATATAATGGTCCAGGCCTCCAGTGTCCTTTTCCCCCCCTATAAACTGGCCCAGACTTCGCTGTATGCTCCGCCTCTTCTACTTCCGGCCAGTAGGACTGCCGCCCAGACTGGGAGCGGTACCACTCCCTCTCCTCATTGCAGGTACGTTTTCTAGCCTCTGGCCGCCCCCTATTGCACTGCCCACAGCCTGCAGGCCCTGCAGATTGTGCCTTCTCTGTCTGTCCTGGAGGGGCCTGCGACCCCTGTAGCTATGCCACATGAATAAAAAATAAAATAAAAATCCTCAGCCGGCGGCCCGGGCCCCCAGTGGCGTAGGGCCCCATAGCCATTGCTATGGCTGCTATGGCGATCCCTACGCCCATGCTTAGCTCCTTGCCTTGCTTCAGTCTCAGTTAAGGTAGTTCCAGTCTTAATGTTCTACACTGTGATACAACAGAACCCTTATCTGTCCTTAGAAAAACGGTGAGGCTGTTGGAAGCTAATAAGTCCTTCACCTAGATACAAAGGTGCCTAGAGCCCAGAATAATGGCTTTGTCCTTCCTTGACCAACAATTCACTTGTTACTCCAGAAGAGTGAATAGTAGAATGTAGACTTTCCTCTGCCTGTCTTCCTGGCTTTGTTACTGAAGTGCACGATGGCTCATCTGGGCTGTGGAACCCCAGAGAGAGCTGAGAGGAGAGGGGACCTCTGCTTCCCCCTAAGCCCCTCACTCCATCTCCTTCTTCTTCACAACTCCCAACTCTCAACTTCCTAACTAGGCCTGAACTGCACCATATTTACTGTGGTGCTACCCCTATCTAGTGGTGGATGTATGTAATGCACCTGACAGCCTGATAAAAAGGGATTTCACATAATAATACAATGCAGCATGATATTGCAGAAGATAACAAAAAGCTTTTGTAGTTCCCACATAAGCTAATGGGACGCTGCATACACCCTTTGTTTAATATGTGTCGCCCTCGACACATTTTGGGCAAAGTCTCCTGAAAAATACAAAAGAGGCAAGCATGCAAACAAGCATACAGGTATAAATAACAAACAGTATGAAAAAGCACATTATAAAAATACACTTTATAGAAAGACACAATAACTTATGTGGTTCACAACGCAAACTGGGATACGGGAAGGCTTTTTTTTTTTCTGATCTTGCCAGTGACACAAATGGGCATTATAAGGCAGGGAGTCCTGAACGTTAAAGGGCCAGCAGGCTGCGCAGTGGCCTAGTAAACTGCCACTTGCCGTGGGGAACTGGCATCAGTCCATACTGGGGCAAAAAACACTGGCTCCATTTGACAGTTGTAGAATGGCCTACAGCTTACTAACAGATATGGATCCGATGAGGAGGGCACATCTGGGGATAGTGGACTCCCGGAATCCCACTCATCCGGAGAGGAGCCATCAGAGACAGCTCCCATTGAACAATGTACAGGCATAGGTGGCAACTTCAACTGCCTCCGAATCTCATTGAAGATGGTGATCTTCCTTCCGGTTGCTGGCTTACTCATCCCTTGCGGACGCTCTTGAAGGGACAAGCTTTGCAGCCCCTGAACGCACCCTTCTTCACCATTCAGCCTACAGGTAGAAGCGATCCAATATTTAGGGCGCCTTCTCCGGGATTCGGATCGAGTACCTTGGGACGAGGAAACATTAGTGGGCTGCCACACTGCATTAGTGCTTGCCGTCCCGATCGCGTATATGCACTGCACTGGAGTGGCGGATAGCTTCTGTGGTAAACTCGACCACTCAGGATTATGGCATCCCTCCTAGGCCTTCCTCTGTCTCCAGTTAGGCCGTGGCCTACTCCTCGTGGATACCGCTGGAGTCCGGTCTTCTCCTTCGGCAGCGTTGAAAGTAAAGAACTCCCGTTAAGCCTGCAGAGGCTCCTCCGTCTTCAGGGCGGCCTTAGGTGGTTCCGACTTTACCCCTTCAGAAGAGATGAGCGACTCCAGCTCTTTGACGGACCCAGCAGGCACATTTGTTGCCATGCTCACGAGTCTGTCTTCCTGCATGTCTGGAGACAGGAACACATCCAGCAGATTCGTCCACTGATCGCATAGACTCCACCTTTTCTGTGGCACGCCCTCTAGGTTCTGCAGCATAGGGGAGGCAGCGCTCATATTGTAATCCATGGTAATGAAGCGGTGGTGGCGCAGTAGAAATTGGTTTCCAGAACTTTTTAAGGGGTGGCACTCTATTTTCCTGCTATACAGGGTGTTTTGCAGAGTGATGGCGCCACAAATCAGACAAGAAGGCCTCCGGCTGCCATTTTAGGTTTAAAGTCAAAGTTAATTCAGTCACAGCAAGCAGTTCTAGTGACACAAAAATCTGCGCTTTTCTCAGTTTTGATTTCAAAGTAGTCAATTGGCACAATATATCCACGCAGTTTTAAGCAGTTTAAACAGTTCTTTAGCCCAATAAAAACAGTCAAACAATTGGGGCTCATTCACATAAGGCAGAGAGGATATTGATCCTGTTCTATAAGGCACAGAGGATATAGATCCTGTTCGTGGATGCCAATTTATGCAACGTGTCAGTCTGCTGGAGGAGCAGGCCCAAGAATTCTGCACCCATCTAAATAACACAGATTGGGGAATCTCTTTCACCCCAAACTTTAATGATAATCAGATAGATTTCTTGGACATCTCCATCACTAATATAAATGGCCACCTCATAAACAAAACATACTTTAATGTGGTAGAAACGAACAGTTACATACATTTTTCAAGCTTCCACCATAAAAAATGGCTCCAGAATATCCCCTGCAGTCAGTACAAGCGAATCAGACGTAACTCCAGAATGAGGATTTTTTCCAACAAGCAAAAATCATACAAAAAAGATTCAGTGATAATGGATACCCCAAGAAATTACTAAAAGATGCCTACAAACAAACCGTATCCATTTCACACAAAAACTGCCTAGAGAAGGGAAAGAAAAAAATGAACCCATCTGAAATGCACCTTGCTCTTATTACCCAGTACAATACAATACATCTAATGAAACTATCCACTCAATACTAGCCAAACATTGGCATATCTTGCAACAGGACCCCTACCTTGAAAAATGTCTACCAATACAGCCAAGAATAATCTATAGAAGGGCCCCTACTATCAGGAATATTTTAGCCCCTAGCAAGCCGAAGCAGCACAAGAAAACTCAAAAGAAAAATATACATGATCTGAAAGGTAGTTTTAAATGTGGAACAAAAGGTTGCCTATGTTGTAAGGTCATCACGCATAACCGCACGCAATTTACCTCAAAGAAAAATGGATCCACGTTTGAGATCATATGACTTGCTAAACATGCTATGTAATATACCTCATTGAGTGTAAATGTGGGCTCCAGTATGTCGGACGCACCACTCAGGCCGTACATAATCGTGTTAATCAACACAGATACAATATTCTTAAACAATGCCTCAAACACAGCGTCTCAAGACACTGTGCGTCAACGATAGAGAAAGAGAAACACCCTCTAACAATAACCCCAATTGATTTTATACCTGAAAATCCTTTTAGCAGATTTAATACTTTACAGAAAAGAGAGGTATATTGGATATATTAGCTAGATACCCTCACACCATATGGACTAAATTAGATCTATGAGACTATACTATAAATATATCCTATCATGCTTTTAAGATCCATGAAAGTCACCTATCATTCATTTATCTTTGCTTTACCTATCCTTATCTCTAATAGAGCCATCTTTACCTCTAGTAGAGTCAATTTTTTGTATATTTATATTTTGTCATGAATTTAATATATATATATATATATACAGTTGCAAGAAAAAGTATGTGAATCCTTTGGAATGATATGGATTTCTGCACAAATTGGTAATAAAATGTGATCTGATCTTCATCTAAGTCACAACAATGGACAATCACAGTCTGCTTAAACTAATAAAACACAAAGAATTAAATGTTACCATGTTTTTATTGAACACACCATGTAAACATTCACAGTGCAGGTTGGAAAAAGTATGTGAACCGCTAGACTTATGACATCTCCAAGGGCTAATTGTAGTGAGGTGTCAGCCAACTGGAGTCCAATCAATGAGATGAGATTGGAAGTGTTGGTTACAGCTGCCCTGCCCTATAAAAAACACACACCAGTTCTGGGTTTGCTTTTCACAAGAAACATTGCCTAATGTTGAATGATGCCTCGCACAAAGGAGCTCTCAGAAGACCTACGATTAAGAATTGTTGACTTGCATAAAGATTGAAAGGGTTATAAAAGTATCTCCAAAAGCCTTGCTGTTCATTAGTCCACGGTAAGACAAATTGTCTTGTTCAACACTGCTGCTACTCTCCCTAGAAGTTGCCGTCCTGTAAAGATGACTGCAAGAGCACATCGCAGACTGCTCAATGAGGTGAAGAAGAATCTTAGAGTGTCAGCTAAAGACTTACAAAGGTCTCTGGCATATGCTAACATCACTGTTAGCGAATCTACGATACGTAAAACACTAAACAAGAATGGATTTCTTGGGAGGATACCACAGAGGAAGCCACTGCTGTCCAAAAAAAACATTGCTGCACCTTTACAGTTTGCACAAGAGCACCTGGATGTTCCACAGCAGTACTGGCAAAATATTCTGTGGACAGATGAAACCAAAGTTGAGTTGTTTGGAAGAAACACACAATACTATGTGTGGCGAAAAAGAGCCACAGCTGAAGCTCCACAGAAGATGGGTGTTGCAACAGGATAACGACCCAAAGCATAGAAGTAAATCAACAACAGAATGGCTTAAACAGAAGAAGATACACCTTCTGGAGTGGCCCTGTCAGAGTCCTGACCTCAATCAGAATGAGATGCTGTGGCATGACCTCAAGAAAGCGATTCACACCAGACATCCCAAGAATATTGCTGAACTGAAACAGTTCTGTAAAGAGGAATGGTCAAGAATTACTCCTGACCGTTGTCCACGTCTGATCTGCAACTACAGGAAACGTTTGGTTGAAGTTATTGCTGCCAAAGGAGGTTCAACCAGTTATTAAATCCAAGGGTTCACATACTTTTTCCACCTGCACTGTGAACGTTTACATGGTGTGTTCAATAAAAACATGGTAACATTTAATTATTTGTGTGTTATTAGCTTAAGCAGATTGCGATTGTCTATTGTTGTGACTTAGATGAAGATCAGATCACATTTTATGACCAATTTGTGCAGAAATCCATATCATTCCAAAGGGTTCACATACTTTTTCTTGCAACTGAATATATCATTTTTTTCTATATATTAAGTATTTATCCTGTATAATTGTACATTATATGCACTGGTGGTTCAGTTCATAACATAGATAATGCTTTTTAATACAGTAATGAATGAGTATATATAAAAAAGCTCACATACACATATATAACATATATAAAAATTACCAAGAAAAGTCACCAATAAACGCCCCCATAGGCTGAAATTTATTGTAACTCATGCTACATACCGAAAATAGATATTTGTCACACTTTTTTCTAGCTGCAAATCAACACTAACACATATAAATATACCATATGATACTATGTCTGATTTAACTGATAGTATGTATCATTGTCTCAATCATAACAACATCACATCAATACCCCATGCTGTTACCAGCTCTGCGCTCTCCTCGCTGTCTGTGGGTGACGGATGGGATCCAAGCGCTGCTGACATTGCGATCGCTGATATATCCCACTGACTGCCGGGCCTTGGCTGCCCGTGAGGACGGGGAGCAGTGTGACCTCTTTGAGACCTCTGCTCCTGCTGTCATCACGCCTGCTCTGATAGAGGAGTCCTTTGAAGAAGCCTAATAAAACAAAGTAATAGATTGTGCCTCTAATAATAGTGCTGCCCATTTGTTACGGACCGCTCTCTCCTGCTCAAATAAGCAAGCGCTGTCTTGTTGTATAAATATAATCTTGTTCTTCCCCAGTGTGTACACTTTGGAGTAAATACGGCCTATGGTGTGCACTGTGACATTTTCCCTTCACTTGCGGTTGTCTGCGGCAACGTGTTGTTTGTGTGCATGTGGTGGCAGTGTCTCGGCCTTCTGGCTGTTCCTTGCCTGATGTAGGAAGGGTTAACTCCCTTCTTTGTGTGTGAACACTGGGTGTGTCTGTGTTTGGGTGTGGCTACTTATTTTTTTTTAGCCTCTGTTGGATCCCTGTAGCTGAGGGGTACTTCAGCCATGCCTTGCTGGAGTCATCCTCCTGCTCTTATATACCATCTGCCAGTGAGGGCCACCCTTGTGGTCATAAAACTATATGTCTGATGTTAGAAGAAGGTTCAAATTATTGCAGCGCTCCTCTCTTCCTCCTTTCTGTGTCTGGCAGCGAGGAGAGAGGAGCCTGCATTCGGATCTCCAGAGCCAGCACCCCATCAGTGCCCAGCACCCCCTTCTGACCCTCCACAGTGCCATCTGGCACTAAAAGGAATTTAGGGAAAGGTTAGGGACAGGTTAGGTTAGGCAGGGATATTCAGGGAAAGTTAGTGGAAAAAAATAAAAAGTTTTAACTGTTGCATCACCCTAATCGGATGTCTGGGGTCCACAGCACAGCTGTGTGACCCTAGACCTCCCAGGGGTGCTGCAGATTGCCCCCCCCATAAATTTTTTTGGGCGCAGGCAGATTATTATTTTGTTTCTGCGTACGCTGACTGTGGCCGGGACTCTTAGCGTCCGGTCACAGTTAGTGCATCGCACACCCCACCGCTGATCAGCTTCAGACGGCTGATCAGCAAGTTTGAATTTGTATTTTTTGTTTCACATTTTTTGGCTTTTTTTAAATTTTTTTTTTTTCGCACACTAAATAAAGATTTCCACGCACACACACTTCCCTATGGCCCGCCGGATGTTCTCGGCCAAGGAGGCATACGCCTAGCTTGCCTCCGACTCCGAGAGCCCCAGTGAGGACGAGGATGACCCCACTTTCCTTTTGTCATCTGCGCCCCCAAGGCGGCAAAGACGCCGCCAGGTGGAGCAAGGGGACCGCCATGCTAGGGACCCTGTAGCCCACACTAGTACGAGAAGCTCTCGGGCTCGTACTAGTTTTATGGCCCACCGGTTAAGTCCACCTGAGCCCCCTACCGGTGAACTTGCATGGTGTACCCCAGAGCATTTTGAGCCTGCGATTCCTGATTTTGTTGGCCAAGCAGGAATCCAGATTCCCACAGTGGGCTTCACTGAATATGACTATTTAACTCTTTTTTTCAGTGACCACTTTGTAAATCTGATGGTGGAGCAAACAAACGTGTTCACCCAACAGTTCATTGCTCAACACCCGGGCTCCTTTTTGGCTAGGGCCGGTGGCTGGGGTCCGGTGAGTGCAGCCGAGATGAGGACATTTTGGGGCCTCTTGCTGCACATGGGCCTAGTAAAAAAAAACTGTGTCAGGCATTACTGGAGTGGGGACGTCCTCTACCAGACCCCACTCTACAGTATGGCCATGATACGTACCCGGTTTGAGGCCATCCGGAAATGCCTGCATTATGCAGATAATGCAGCATGTCCCCCTCAAAGTGATCCTGCCTATGACCGTCTGTACAAAATAAGCCCGGTCATCGATCACTTTGGGACCAGATTTTTGGAGGCCTATGTACCTGGAAGGGAGGTCGCGGTTGATGAGTCTCTCATTGCTTTCAAGGGGAGACTCATTTTCCGCCAGTATGTTCCCTCTATGCGGGCGAGGTATGGCGTGAAGCTGTACAAACTTTGTGAGAGAATCTTAGGGTACACTTACAAGTTTCATGTGTACGAGGGGCAAGATTCCTGTATTGAACCCCAGAATGACCCCCCACTCTGGGTGTTAGCGGGAAGCTTGTGTGAGACCTTATGCACCCACTGCTAGATATGGGTTACCACCTGTACATGGATAACTTTTATACTAGTAACCCCTTGTTCCAGTCCCTCGCCGACAGATCCACGTCCGCTTGTGGGACTGTGCGAAAAAATCTACGCGGCCTCCCTACTCACCCTCTCCAGGTACCTATCCCCAGGGGTGAGACCCGTGCCCTTACCAGTGGAAACCTGTTGCTGGTCAGATAAAAGGACAAGAGGGATGTCCTTATACTGTCCACAATTCACGGTAACGGCATCACCCCTGTCCCTGTGTGAGGTACCGCAGCAACGGTCCTCAAGCCCGATTGTATCGTCGACTACAATCGGTATATGGGAGGAGTTGATCTCTCTGATTAAGTCCTCAAGCCATATAATGTCATGCGCAAAACCCGGGCATGGTACAAAAAAGTTGCGGTCTACTTGTTACAGGTTGCCTTGTACAACTCTTTTGTGTCCCGGAGTGCTGGCAACACAGGGAAATTCCTCCAGTTCTATGAGGCAGTCCTCAAGGCCCTGATCTTTTCTGACCGGGAAAGAGCAGGTCGGAGTATCTGGGGAACTGGTCAACACTTTCCAGGTGTGGTCCCCCATACTGGAAGGAAGGGACGGACCCAAAAAAGGTGCTAAGTGTGTCACAGGAGGGGGATACGGAAGGACACCACCACTCAGTGTGACACGTGCCCCGATCTTCCGGGTCTCTGCATTATTAGTTGCTTCAGGGAGTATGACACTTCCATGGAGCACAAAATTTATAATCCCCTTCCCCAATTTTAATTCCATTTAGCCACTGACAATCGGAAAAAAAAACTATGGTTCTCAGACTTGAGACAAATATTATTTTGTAAAACTAAAATAAATAAAATAAGCAGACATATTAGGTATTGCTGCGTCCGTAATAATCTGCTCTATAAAAATACCTCATGACCTAAGCTCTCAGATGAACACGGTAAAAAAAAAAAAAACATCACAAATAGTGTAATAGCAAGCGATCAAAAAGTCATATGCCCCAAAATAGTGCCAATAAAACCATTCTCTTATCCTGCAAAAAATTTGCCCCTACCAAAGATAATCGGCTAAAAACAAAAAAAAAGACTCAGACTATGGAGATACTAAAATGTTTTTTTTTTTGTTTGTTTATAAAAGGATAATATAGTGTAAAACCTAAATAAATAAAAAAGTCGACATATTAGGTATCGACACATCCATAAGAATCTTCTCTATAAAAATACCCCATGACCTAACCCCTCAGATGAACACAGTCCAATTTTTTTAATAAAAACGGTGCCAAAACAGCTATTTTTGGGCACATTTTCCATTTTAAACCATTTTTTCCAGTAACAAAGCAACGGTTAACAGCCAAACGAAACTTTATATTTATTACCCTGATTCTGCAATTTACAGAAATACCCCATATGTGGTCGTTAACTGCTGTATGACCAAACGGCAGAGCGCAGAAGGAAAGGAACGCCGTATGGTTTCTGGAAGGCAGATTTTGATGGCCTTTTTTGTTTGCACCATGTCCCATTTGAAGCCCCCCTGATGCACCCCTAGAGTAGAACTACACCCCTCAAGGTATTTAAAACTTTATTAACCCTTTAGGTGTTCCTCAACAGTTTATGGCAAATGGAGATGAAATTTCAGAATTTCTATTTTTGGTAACCTTGCCTCACAAAAATGTAATATAGAGCAGTGTTTCCCAACCAGTGTGCCTCCAGCTGTTGCAAAACTACAACTCCCAGCATGCCCGCACAGCCAAAGGCTGTCCAGGCATGCTGGGAGTTGTAGTTTTGCAACAGCTGGAGGCACACTGGTTGGGAAACACTGATATAGAGCAACCAAAAGTCATATGTACCCTAAAAATAGTCCCAACAAAACTGCCACCTTATCCTGTAGTTTCCAAAATGGGGTCACTTTTATGGAGTTTCTACTCTTGGGGTGCATCAAGGGAGCTTCAAATGGGACATGGTGTAAATAAACCAGTCCAGCAAAATCTGCCTTCCAAAAACCACACGGCGCACCTTTCCCTGTACGCCCTACCATGTGCCCGTACAGTAGTTTACGGCCACATATGGGGTTTCTATGCAAACTACAGAATCGGGGCAATAAATATAGAGTTTGGTTTGGCTGTTAACCCTTGATTTGTTACTGGAAAAATGGATTAAAATGGAAAATTAGCAAAAAAATTTTAATTCTGAAATTTAATCTCCAATTGCCAATAACTCTTGTGGAACACCTAAAGGGTTAACAACGTTTGTAAAATCAGTTTTGAATACCTTGAGGGGTGTAGTTTCTTAGATGGGGTCACTTTTATGGAGTTCCTACTCTAGGGGTGCATCAGGGGGGCTTCAAATGGGACATGGTGCAAATAAACCAGTCCAGCAAAATCTGCCTTCCAAAAACCATACGGCGCACCTTTCCCTCTATGCCCTACCGTGTGCCCGTACAGTAGTTTATGGCCACATATGGGGTGTTTCTGCAAACTACAGAATCGGGGCAATAAATATTGAGTTTTGTTTGGCTGTTAACCCTTGCTTTGTTACTGGAAAAAATGGAATAAAATGGAAAATTTGCCAAAAATAGAAATTATGAAATTTTATCTCCATTTGCCATTAACTCCTGTAGAACACCTAAAGGGTTAACAATGTTTGTAAAATCAGTTTTGAATACCTTGGGGGTGTAATTTCTAGAATCAGGTTATTTCTGGGTGGTTTCTATCATGTAAGCCTCACAAAGTGACTTCAGACCTGAACTGGTCCTAAAAAAGTGGGTTTTAGAAAATTTCTGAAAATGTTAAGATTTGCTTCTAAACTTCTAAGCCTTGTAACGTCCCCAAAAAATAAAATGTCATTCCCAAAATGATCCAAACATGAAGTAGACATATGGGGAATGCAAAATAATAACAATTTTTTGAGGTATTACTATCTATTATAAAAGTAGAGAAATTTAAATTTGGAAATTTGCTAATTTTTAAAAATTTTGGGTAAATTTGGTATTTTTTTATAAATAAAAATGATTTTTTTCGACTCCATTTTGCCAGTGTCATGAAGTACAATATGTGACGCAAAACAATCTCATAATGGCCTGGATAAGTAAAAGCGTTTTAAAGTTAGTCACACATAAAGTGACACTAGTCAGATTTGCTAAAAATGGTCTGGTCCTTAAGGTGAAAATGAGCCCGGTCCCTAAGGGGTTAAAATCATACAATATGATTTCCTGATTTTTTTTTTTTTTATTCTGTCTCTCAGTGTGGGAATGCACCTACAATGTGAATTTCAGACCCCTCCATGATTTCTAAGTGGGAGAACTTGCAAAATCGCAGGTTGTTCAAATACTTCTCTTCCTCACTTTATATAAAGAAGGACATATATATATGTATGTATATATATGTATGTATGTATGTATGTTCCACGATTACTGAAAAATGCAACCATCGATTTCAACGAAACTTGGTATACACATTCCTTGCTACCTGGAAATAAATCTTGTGGGGGTCACAGCTCTCTAGCATGTACCGTTCCTGAGATATTCCCAAAAAATGCAAATATGGCACATTACATAACTTACATTAGCCAATAGAAGCCTGCAGGTCTTTCGCTTCATATCCCAACTGCCAAACACACGGTCACCACATGATCCCTTATCAGCCAATAGTAGCTTGCAGGCCCTTAGTCTCCACATACACACAGTTTTACACCAGGTTTCCATAACAAACCAGCCATTTTTCTTCACTGCTGTAGGTCAGCTTTAAAGAGGCAGGGCGCTGTGGATGACACCATTCAGGCCACCCTCAAAAGGCGGACTTAATAACCCTGCACCTAGGACCCGCTAAGCAACGTCGCAATACCGTTAGGTCATGCCCCCTCACACTCCGCCGCCAACAGGGATTAAAAAAATAAAGGTAAAAATCTACTTCTGTCAGCTTCAGGGGTGGGAGGGATGGTGACTTTCTCCCTGCAGCTCACGCTCATACAGCACAGTGCTGCTGTCGGAGAGTGAGCTGTTCAAAAGGACATGCATTAGCCAATAGAAGCCTGGTCACTTGACCCTTATCAGCCAATAGAAGCTCGCAGGCCCTTAGTCTCCACATACACACAGTTTTACACCAGGTTTCCATAACAACCCAGCCATTTTTCTTCACTGCTATAGGTGAGCTTTAAAGGGGCGGGGTACTGTAGATGTCACTATTATAGTGGATACTGTAGATATATTCTAATGACATACACAAACATTAAATGAAATAGATGAAATATACCCGTGCGAAGCCGGGTCCTTTTGCTAGTAAATAAATAAAAAAGGAAATTAAAACACCCCAAAAAAGTCTATAATTTTCTCACTTCACCACACAACGGCTAATAAGCCCCTTTTTTCTACTAATACACTCCAAAAGGGGCTTTAAAACATATCACTGCACATCTGCACGGCAAATAGGCACTTTTTTTCCCCCACTTACTGTATACATGCCACAAAAGGCTTTAGAACATATAAGTACACCTCTGAACGGCAAATATATATATTTTTTGCCACTAATACACGCCAAAAAGGGCTTTAGAACATATAACTGCATCGCTGAATGGCAAATATATATATTTTTTGCCACTAATACACACCAAAAAGGACTTCAGAACATATAACTGCACCACTGAACGGCAAATATATATATTTTTTTGCCACTAATACATGCCAAAAAGGGCTTTATAACATATAACTGCACAGCTGAACTGCAAATGTAAAACATTTTTCCACTAATACACGCCAAAAAGGGCAGTCATTTTCTCAAGTCACCACACAACATCAAATACTTTTTATTGTGCCACTAATACACGCAAAAAAGGGCTTTAGAACATATAACTGCACCGCTAAACGGCAAATACTTTTTTTTTTGCCACTAATACACGCCACAAAAGGCTTTAGAACATATAACTGCACTGCTGAACGTCAAATAATATATATTTTTTTGCCACTAATACACGCCAAAAAGGGCTTTAGAACATAGCAAATATGTTGAATAGCAAATTTATATTTTTTTGCCACTAATACACTCCAAAAAGGGCTGTAATTTTCTCTCTTCACCACACAATGGAAACAACTTTCTTTTGTGCCACTAATACATGCAAAAAAGGGCTTTAGAACTTAAAAATGCACCACTGAACGGCAAATAATATATATATTTTTTGCCACTAATACATACTAGTGTTGATTGAGCACCAAAGTGCTCGGGTGCTCGGGTACTCTGGCTGAACATATCGGGATGCTCGGGTTCTCTACCGAGCATCCGAGCATAATGGAAGTCAACGGGAGAACCCGAGCAATAAACCAGGCACCCCCTGCTCTGAAGAGGGGAGGGTGCCTGGTTCATAGGAAAAGTTTAGAAATTAATGGAAACACCACTGAAATGGTTCTGGAACAGCATGGGGAGGATGTCTAGATGCATCTTGGACTCCCAATTCGCTGCTGGGAACGATGTTGTCCGAGTAGTATGCCACTTTTGCAGACTGACAATAATACACACAAAACCAAAGATAAAATAGATTTTATAGGAAAAATTGTTAGGAAACATTATTTCCTGTATATTTACTTGTATATAAAGTTCAAGTGCTGCCGAAAATTACAAGCAAGAGGCATTCCGATACAACTTGTATATCACATAAAGGAGGGCCTCATTCACATTGTGGTACAATTGTTCAGGTAGTGGGACTCCTACACTCATAAAGCCTATGCACTAAGTGAAAGGGCTGCCAAAAATTACAAGGAACTGGAACTCCAATGCACCCTTTGTTACACATAAAGGAGGGCATCATGCACACCCTTGAAAAATTATGATTGATGGCCTGCTGGTGACCCGCTAAAACATTTGGAGCAAGGGCCTGCTGATCTGGCCATCTTAAACATTAGGGGCAAGGGCCTGCTGCTGAGCTGACCCTCTAAAACATTATGGGTGAGGGTCTGCTGCTGAGCTGACCATTGAACAAATTATGGTTGAGGGCCTGCTGCTGAACTGACCCTCTAAAACATTATGGTTGAGGGCCTGATACTGAGCTGACCATTTAAAAAATTATGGAAGAATGCCTGTTGCTTAGCTGACCATTGATAAAATGTACAGTGTTCAAAGCAGGCCGGGTCACCTGAATACTTCAGCTAGGAATAATGGAATAGGACTCCAGCTCTATTTTGTTGGTTTTCCAACTGGGGCCATGATTAGTGAAATTCTTGGACCAGAGCAAGATGATCCAAAGCAAAAGCATTTGCCAAGAATATTTTCATTAATCAAAAGCGAAAGTTGGAGGTTTGAAGACGATCAGATACCGTCGTAGTTCCGTCTATAAACAATGCCGACCAGCGATCCGGCTGCGTTATTCCCATGACCCGCCGAGCTTTCGGGAAACCAAACTCTTTGGGTTCTGGGAGAAGTATGATTGCAAAGCTGAAACTTAAAGAAATTGATGGAAGGGCACCACCAGGAGTGGAGCCTGCAGCAAAATTTGACTCAACTGGGGAAACCTCACCCGGCTCGGACAAGGAAAGTATTGAAAGATTGATAGCTCTTTCTTGATTCTGTGGGTGGTGGTGCATTTGGACATTCTTAGTTGGCGGAGCAATTTGTCTGGTTAATTCCGATAATGAACGAGACTCCTCTGTGATAACTAGTTACGCGACCCCCGGCGGTGAGGATTGTGTTGACCAGACTCTTGGATAATAAGACTGTACTTATAGGTGAGGGCCTGCTGGTGAGCTAACCCTCTAAAAATGATATGTTAGGGCCTGCAGGTAAGCTGACCCTGAAAAACATTATATGCGTGGGCCTACAGGTGAGCTGACCCTGTAAAAGATTGTAGGTGAGGGCCTGCTGGTGAGCTGACCCTCTAAAAAATGATATGCCAGGGCATGCAGCTCAGCTGACCCTGTAAAACATTATATGCGTGGGCCTGCAGGTATGCTGATCCTGTAAAAGATTGTAGATGAGGGCCTGCAGGTGAGCTGACCCTATAAAAGATTGTAGGTGAGGGCATTATGGTGAGCTGACCCTATAAAATATTTTAGGTGAGGGCCTGCTGGTGAGCTGACCCTCTAAAAAATGATATGCCAGGGCGTGCAGGTGAGCTGACCCTTTAAAACATTATATGCGTGGGCCTGCAGGTGAGATGACCCTGCAAAAGATTGTAGATGAGGGCCTGATGGTGAGCAGACCTTCTAAAAAAATTATATGCCTTAATTATATGTCTTTATCACCTATCACCTATCTTTATCACCTACTGACTCCAATTAGGATAATGGCATCAACACCTTTGACCCAATGCTGGGTATAATTACCAGATGTGGATTCAGTTACATATTTATTCCCAGAATTTTTGTACAGTCACTCAGAATTGAGAAAGCTCGTTGGAAGAATGAGTGAAACGTTTTCAAGAAATCTACAGTACGTCCAGTTGCCTTGATTTATTCTTTACAGATATATATGCCAGGGCCTTCAGGTGAGCTGACCCTATAAAACATTATATGCGTGGATCTGATACATGGATTGAAAGATGAAAAACAGCATGGGTTTACTTCAGGGAGATCATGTCAAACTAATCTTATAGATTTTTTTGATTGGGTGACTAAAATAATAGATGGCGGAGGTGCAGTAGACATAGCTTATCTAGACTTTAGTGAGGCTTTTGATACTGTCCCACATAGAAGGCTTATCAATAAATTGCAGTCTTTGGGCTTGGACTCCCATATTGTTGAATGGATTAGGCAGTGGCTGAGGGACAGACAACAGAGGGTTGTAGTCAATGGAGTATATTCAGACCATGGTCTTGTTACCAGTGGGGTACCTCAGGGATCTGTTCTGGGACCCATATTGTTTAATATCTTTATCAGCAAAATTGCAGAAGGCCTCGATGGTAAGGTGTGTTTTTTTTTGCTGATGACACAAAGATTTGTAACAGGGTTGATGTTCCTGGAGGGATACACCAAATGTAAAAGGATTTAGGAAAACTAGAGGAATTGTCAAAAATTTATTGTTGATAAGTGCAAGATAATGCACCTGGGGCGTAAAAACCCAAAAGCAGAATATAAAATCAGTGATACAGTCCTAACCTCAGTGTCTGAGGAAAGGGATTTAGGGATCATTATTTCAGAAGACTTAAAGGTAGGCAGACAATGTCATAGAGCAGCAGGAAATGCTAGCAGAATGCTTGGCTGTATAGGGAGAGGCATTGCCAGTAGAAAGAGGGAGGTGTTCATGCCGCTCTACAGAGCACTAGTGAGACCTCATTTGGAGTATTGTGCTCAGTACTGGAGACCATATCTCCAGAAGGATATTGATACTTTGGAGAGAGTTCAGAGAAGAGCTACTAAACTAGTACATGGATTGCAGGATAAAACTTACCAGGAAAGATTAAAGGACCTTAACATGTATAGCTTGGAAGAAAGACGAGACAGAGGGGATATGATAGAAACTTTTAAATACATAAAGGGAATCAACAAGGTAAAAGAGGAGAGAATATTTAAAAGAAGAAAAACTGCTACAAGAGGACATAGTTTTAAATTAGAGAGGCAAAAGTTTAAAAGTAATATCAGGAATTAATACTTTACTGAGAGAATAGTGGATGCATGGAATACCCTTCCTGCAGAAGTAGTAGCTGCAAATACAGTGGAGTTTAAGCATGCATGGGATAGGCATAAGGCCATCCTTCATATAAGATAGGGCCAAGGGCTATTCATAGTATTCATTATATTGGGCAGACTAGATGGGCCAAATGGTTCTTATCTGCCAACACTTTCTATGTTTCTATGTATGCAGGATGTGTGGGCAGAAAGTGAGACGCAGAATAGGTGCTAATGTTGGCACGAAGGCCTGCGTCATCACATGGAGCGTCACCATAAAGTAGTGTGGGAAAACCGTGCCACTCATTTAGTGTTACAGTCTGATGCAGCAACTGTGTATCTCCCACCGCCCCCTCCCCCCTTTCCAGCAGTAGAAAAGTTGTCATTCCTTCCCATTGACTTCAATGTCATCTACTTCTCCTGATGCTCCTCCTCCTACTCCTGGTAACTTGTTTTGACAGCAAGCGATCACCGAGGTGATTGCAAAAAGACAACAGTATGTGTGCACTCATCTATCTTTGCCGAAGCTGAACGTGCACCTGATCAAGTTGCTGGTACTACAGTCCTTCCTTTTCCATGTAATTGACTATGGAAGTAGTATATACTAGAATATGGAAATCATTCTTTTTTTATGAACCCCTTAGGACGACCAGGTCTCAGCGATGACCATCCTCATATTTTGCTGGCTTTACTTCTCCAAAATCATCTTTTGTCGTCTCCATGTCCAAATAAAAGTTAGCAAGATGCAGAGAGAGGAGGAGCTGGACATTCCTGATGACATATCATCGGTATTAGATGATGTGGAAAAGGAGGAAAAGCATATGACAGAAGAAGGGTTCTTCCACCTGTAGGGCAGGAGAGCGGTTGGGGTTAGAGAAGTGGGTTCGCAACTTGGGGGTGGGATAGGCTTTCTTCTGGTGTCACTCTGGGAATGCCCCATGACCATTTTTCTCTCCTCTTTTATCAGTTGGTTGGATCCAACTGCCGGTCACCTGCTGCACCACGTACTCTTCATATGTAGCTTCAGAATGCAAGGGTTAAAGCTAAGTATTACCTTAATTATTAGGTAAATGTATTTAGTGGTCAACTATTGGGCCCATTTGGTCCCTTTATGTAATTATCATACAAAAAGGGCATTTTCTGGATATTGCAGGCCACAACAGCAATAATTGGCATATTGTGCCACGCACCTAACCAGCCAAACCCCTCACCAGCAACAGTCTGTTTGGCCAACATATTATAGGGCAGCTACTAGTTTTCAGGCTACTTTTACTTTTGGCAATAATTCAGTGAACATGTTTGATCCATCCACCATGTTTGGCTCATCTGGTATTAACTGTAATACATGTTTAAAGCGAAATACCATCCGGTTCATAGCGTATATTTGTAAATGTTTTGATTTTACACTTGGCATATGGAAATCATTGCTTATTTAAAGGGATTCATGTCTACAGTTAAAATATCATTTCTGTTCTTTCAGTAGTTTTTCCATTTGACAGAACAGAGCCATTTACAATTTGAATATGTACATTTTTATATTTATTCTCCCATCCACCCTTATTCACTGCCCACAGAATGATTTTCTAGTCATTCTGCAAGGGCACCTCCCTGCCTGCTGCAGCACTGATTGGCTCATGCAGGATGTCTGTCGGCCAATGAGCCCTCGCCCCCATTTCCTCTCAGGGTCATGTGAGCATGCGTCTTCTTCCTCCCGCTTGATTTTTCCGCTGCAGTCTCTTTTACTAGATTTGTCTGAAGTGAACCTAAAAAGCTTCAGGTACATCTTGCAAACACATTTTTGGGAAGTTTTTAACAAATGAAGTTCATAACAAACGGATTCGCTCATCTTTAGCATAGATTATAGTAATGTAGCATATAATTGTATCTTTTAGTCTACACGTGTCTGTTGCTATACATGGTAATGTGGTATTATCTTGATTTAAGGGGAAAAGACTCTTCATTTGAAGGACTTTGTGTTTTTACTGTATGGTTCTATCAATGTCTAATCATTTCCTATTGATAGTATATTTCACGCCTATCACTTCTAGGTCTCGCCTCATTATGTTTGTAGCATCTCTCTGGGAAATTGCAGGATGTGTCATCTGAAACTTTATACAAATTCTATAAGCAGCTGAGACATTTTATTATTTCTGTATTACTGTATCACATTTTATTTCTGAGGGACGTTTTTCAGAATTTCACCCGCTGCTTCCTTCCTCATCGAGTGCTGAACAAGTGATGGCACTGACAACTAATTAACGATCTTTTAACTAAGTTACCTCCATGCAGACAAATTGTGTTTTCATTCTGTTCATTTGGGCCAGGCAGTGGCGTCTCTAGCTTTCAAATTTTGGGGGGGCACACTGGGGGCCAGGACAAAAGTAGGGGGGGCAGCTATAACAATGATACATTTACACAAGTACGCTTAGAAATGCTGCGATACTTTACCCAATACCTAAAACGCAACAGGGAAAAAAAGTCCTGCTGTCTGTGGTTTAAAAAAAAAAACAATCACTCAGATTTCAACATGTCCTAGTTGCCTGTGGATGACACTTTTATAGGGAGGGGGGATCTGTGGATGACACTGCTATGGGGGGGGGGGATCTGTGGATGACACTGCTATGGGGGGGGAATCTGTGGATGACATACCGTATATAGCATCTTATGCTATATGTGTCATCCACAGATCCACCCCATGACAGTGTCATCCCCATTTCCCCGTCCATAACAGTGTCATCCACAGATCCCCCTCCCTATAACAGTGTCATACACAGATCCCCCTCCCCGCCTCTCACAGGAGTGTATATTTGACATTTCTAAACTGTAATCCATATCCTGCAGTAACTTTAACTTTAAATCAGGATTAAGCGGCCGCTCATCTCTACTAGTACCCTAACCTTACACCACTCGGCTAGCTTCGGTAACAGGGCCAGGCTACAGCCTACAGGCACTGCCTGTTAGTTGTTACCGAGTGAGCGCTGATTTCTGCAGGTCAGAGGATACGGATTACAGTTTAGAAGAAATGTACACTCCTGGGAGCGGTCCAGTGGCGGATCCAGGGCCTTGTCTCAGGAGGGGTACTTCCAGATTATTTTCTGTCCGCCGCCACAGAACAAGGGTGCTTATAGAACAGACTCCACAGTGTAGAGGTATACTGTATATTGTGTGGCACAGTGTAGAGGTATACTGTATATTGTGTGGCACAGTGTAGAGGTATACTGTATATTGTGTGGCACAGTGTAGAGGTATACTGTATATTGTGTGGCACAGTGTAGAGGTATACTGTATATTGTGTGGCACAGTGTAGAGGTATACTGTATATTGTGTGGCACAGTGTAGAGGTATACTGTATATTGTGTGGCACAGTGTAGAGGTATACTGTATATTGTGTGGCACAGTGTAGAGGTATGCTGTACATTGTGAGGCACAGTGTAGCGGTATACTGTATATTGTGTGGCACAGTGTAGAGGTATACTGTATATTGTGGGGCACAGTATAGAGGTATACTGTACATTGTGGGGCACAGTGTAGCAGTATACTGTACATTGTGGGGCACAGTGTAGCAGTATACTGTATATTGTGGGGCACAGTGTAGAGGTATACTGTATATTGTGGGGCACAGTGTAGAGGTATACTGTATATTGTGGGGCACAGTGTAGAGGTATACTGTATATTGTGGGGCACAGTGTACAGGTATACTGTATATTGTGTGGCACAGTGTAGCGGTATACTGTATATTGTGTGGCACAGTGTAGCGGTATACTGTATATTGTGGGGCACAGTGTAGGCTATATGTGTATAACAAGCATATTTCATATGAAAACTTACAATTGCTTGGCTTGGCCCTTGGGGATCTCGGACGCCACTTCAACACTTTTGCCGGGGGCTCAGCGGAGCTGATGTGTTTTATCCTAATGAGAAAGATTTCATAATAAGGATTTGGAGAAGGGGCAGAGGGATAGCAGAGCAGGGAGAGGCTGGTGCTGCTGGTAGGGGGCTCATACCATGGGGGAGTAATAAAGCCCACCATAATGCCCCCCCACAGTAGAAATAATTCTCCTTATAATGTGACAATGCAAAAAATACCCCCTTGTAATGCCTCCAGTTGAGCTAATGTCCCCATAATGTGCCAGTATAAAATACCCCTATATAGTGCCCCCAGTAAATGCCCCCATAGTGCTCCTCTCTCCCCTTCCTCCTAGTGCCCCCCATAATGTATCAGTATAAAATGCCCCATATATCGTGCCCCAGTAGATGCCCTCAGTGTTCCCCATAATTTGCAAGTATAAATTACCCCTTCTTAGTGCCCCCGTAGATGACTCCATAGTACTCCTCTCCCCCCTTCCCCATAGTACCCACCATAATGTGTCCCAGTATAAAATGCTACTGTACAGAGCCCCCCATATAAAATACCCCTTCTTTGTGCCCTCAGTAGATGCCCCTATAGTGCCCACCAATAATGTGCCAGTAATAAGTGCCACCATCATGTGCCAGTAATAAGCCCCCCATCATGTGCCAGTAATAAGCCCCCCCATCATGTGCCAGTAATAAGCCCCCCATCATGTGCCAGTAATAAGCCCCCATCATGTGCCAGTAATAAGCCCCCCATTATGTGCCAGTAATAAGCCCCCCCATCATGTGCCAGTAATAAGACTGTAATAACACTTATACTTACCTCCATGTCAGCGATGCGATGCAGGCCTCTTCTGGCCTGTGTCCCGCGCTGTATGGCTCAGGCGGCGTGATGACATAATCGCACCGCCTGCCCCGGCCTCTGATAGGCTGCCGGCCTAGTGTCTGCAGCCTATCAGAGGAAGGGGAAGGGACACGCCTCTCCCTGCCCCACCACAGCACAGGCAGATGACTATGGAGATGAGCGCAATGAAAGCGCTCATCTCCCTATGCACGGCTGAAGCTGCTCAGAGGGGCATTTTAGTTGGGGGGGCGCATGGGGGGGCACAGCGTGATGGAGGGGGGGCCATGGTTCCCTCTGCCCCCCCCCCGGCGACGCTACTGGGGCCAGGTAGAAAAAGGTCAGTGAAACATTGATAAAAGTAGAACAGATCTTAGGGTGGGCTATATAAGATGCAGACAAACAGGGCAATATGGAAATAACTAGTTTTCTTCTGTTTTTGACACAATGTATAGAAAAAATATATCCAAACTTTGTGCAAAAATGATACTTACATAACTATACCACATATTGCCCAAATAACAGCAGTAGTCATTAAAGGGGTTATCATGCTAGAATTAGAAACCACCTATCCACAGGAATCAGACCCCCTAAAATCCTAAAAATGCAGTACCCCACTGCAGGGTGGTGCTTGCAAATAGTTTTGCTCATTTTATGCTTTTTATCCCCAGTATGCCAGTATGGCAATGTATGGCAACAATAGAGTTAACCAACTCTGGCAAGGTCCCTAAGGAAGCTGAGATGTGGACTGTGAGCTCCACCCCTAGCTCACTGTAGTCTAGTAAAAGAGTTGAGAATTTGCAGAAGACATAAACGGTAGTGATGTCCCGAATAGTTCGCCGGCGAATAGTTCCCGGCGAACATAGCTTGTTCGCGTTCGCCGCTGCGGGCGAACATATGCGATGTTCGGTCCGCCCCCTATACATCATCATTGAGTAAACTTTGACCCTCTACCTCACAGTCAGCAGACACATTCCAGCCAATCAGCAGCAGACCCTCCCTCCCAGACCCTCCCACCTCCTGGACAGCATCCATTTTAGATTAATTCGGAAACTGCATTCACAGAGAGAGGAGGGACAGTACTGCTGCTGCTGATTCAATAGGGAAAGCATTAGCTAGGGCATTGTTCTGTGTCCACAGACTCATCTGCTGTAAGGACAGCGTCCTGACAGCACCCCAAAAAGCCCTTTTCAGGGCTGGTACATCAGTGTGCTTTTTTTTTTTTTTTCATATATATATATATATATATATATATATATATATATATTGCAGTTGCCTGGCTGCCCGTGTGTGAGAGGCTGCAGGCTCAGTCATAGACAGCACTGTGTGCACAGTGCACACCATTCATACAGGGTGTGACAAAAAATACCTTGTAGATAAAAAAAAATTCTATTTAATATTTTTCTGTGATCTAATCACATTTGCAAGCCCGTGTGTGTCAGGCCCCCACACATACTGTATTGTGGCCACTGACTAGTGGCTAGGCCTACACTCATACCGTTACAGGGTGTTATTCACTCAAATACCTTGCAGAAAAAGAAGATTCTATTAAAAAAAATTTTGGGTTCTAATCACATTTGCAAGCCTGTTTGTGTCAGGCCCCCACACATACTGTATTGTGGCCACTGGCTAGTGGCTAGGCCTGCACTCATATCGTTACAGGGTGTCATTCACTCAAATACCTTGCAGACAAAAAAAATTCTATTTACATTTTTTTGGGGATCTAATCACATTTGTAACCCCTTGTGTGTCAGGCCCCCACACATACTGTATTGTGGCCACTGGCTAGTGGCTGGCTAGGCCTGCACTCATACTGTTACAGGGTGTCATTCACTCAAATACCTTGCAGAAAAAAAAAATCCATTTAAAATTTAACTGTGATCTAATCACATTTGCAAGCCCGTGTGTGTCAGGCGCCCACACATACTGTATTGTGGCCACTGGCTAGGCCTGCACTCATACCGTTACAGGGTGTCATTCACTCAAATACCTTGCAGAAAAAAAAATCAATTTAAAATGTAACTGTGATCTAATCACATTTGCAAGCGCGTGTGTGTCAGGCGCCCACACATACTGTATTGTGGCCACTGGCTAGTGGCTGGCTAGGCCTGCACTCATACCGTTACATGGTGTCATTCACTCAAATACCTTGCAGAAAAAAAAATCTATTTAAAATTTAACTGTGATCTAATCACATTTGCAAGCCCGTGTGTGTCAGGCCCCCACACCTACTGTATTGTGGCCACTGGCTAGTGGCTGGCTAGGCCTGCACTCATACTGTTACAGGGTGTCATTCACTCAAATACCTTGCAGAAAAAAAAATCCATTTAAAATGTAACTGTGATCTAATCACATTTGCAAGCCCGTGTGTGTCAGGCCCCCACACCTACTGTATTGTGGCCACTGGCTAGTCGCTGGCTAGGCCTGCACTCATACCGTTACAGAGTGTCATTCACTGAAATACCTTGCAGAAAAAAAAATTCCATTTAAAATCTAACTGTGATCTAATCACATTTGCAAGCCTGTGTGTGTCAGGCCCCCACACATACTGTATTGTGGCCACTGGCTAGTGGCTGGCTAGGCCGGCACTCATACCGTTACACTCAAATACCTTGCAGACAAAAAATTCCATTTAAAATGTAACTGTGATCTAATCACATTTGCAAGCCTGTGTGTGTCAGGCCCCCACACATACTGTATTGTGGCCACTGGCTAGTGGCTGGCTAGGCCTGCACTCATACCGTTACAGGGTGTCATTCACTCAAATACCTTGCAGAAAAAAAAAATTCCATTTAAAATTTAACTGTGATTTAATCACATTTGCAAGCCCGTGTGTGTCAGGCCCACACAGACTGTACTGTGCCCACTGCCCACCACTTATATAGGGTAGCACAGTACCTTGCACGCATAGTAAAACTTATCTAATAAAAAATGACAGGCATAGGTAGGCCACGCCGCAGGGGCCGTCGTGTTCGTGGTGCTGTGATTTCCACTGGCCCTGGAATAATGCCCAGTGTTCAGAGGCCACGTACCCTGAACCCCAAAAATTCGGAGAAAATAGTTGACTGGCTTACACAGGACACCCAATCTTCAACAGCTTCCGCTAGGAACCTTGACGCACCGTCCTCCTCCAGCTTAGCTTTGGTCACCTGCTCTCAAGTTACCACTCTCCCGCCCGCCGCCACCACCACCACTACCACCACAGCCACCACAGCCGCTTCACTTGATCCCTCAGAGGAGTTATTTACACATCAGTTGGATGAAATTAGTGATGTGCAACCATTACTGACAGGGGATGTAGATAACAGGGATATGTCTCAGTCAGGCAGCATTACACACATGGACGTACAGTGTGATGATGATGATGATGTTGTACCCGCTGCTGCTTCCTTTGCTCAGGTGTCAGATACAAGTGAAGTGGTTGATGATGACGATGTGTCCGTGGATGCCACGTGGGTGCCTGCTCGAAGAGAAGAAGAAGAGGGGGAAAGTTCAGAAAGGGAGACAGAGAGAAGGAGGAGACGAGTTGGAAGCAGGGGTAGGTCGTTGCAAGGAGCAAGTGGCACAGTCAGACAGCATGTATCGGCACCCGGGGTCAGCCAGACAGCACGCCAATCAACACATGTTGCCACCACCAGAATGCCGTCATTGCAAAGCTCAGCAGTGTGGCATTTTTTTTTGTGTGTCTGCCTCTGACAACAGCGATGCCATTTGCAACCTGTGCCAAAAGAAACTGAGTCGTGGGAAATCCAACACCCACCTAGGTACAACTGCTTTGCGAAGGCACATGATCGCACATCACAAACGCCTATGGGATCAACACATGATGACGAGTAGAAGCAGCACACAAGCTCAAAGCCACCATCCTCCTCCTGGTCCAGCATCTTCAGCCACGTCAACCACTGCTGTCCTCCTTGCCCCCTCTCAACCACCCGCCACTCCGCCTCTCACCTTCAGCAGTTCCATCTCATCTGCCCACAGTCAGGTGTCTGTAAAGGAAATGTTTGAGCGTAAGAAGCCAATGTCACAGAGTCACCCCCTTGCCCGGCGTCTGACAGCTGGCTTGACGGAACTCTTAGCCCGCCAGCTTTTACCATACCAGCTGGTGGAGTCTGAGGCCTTCAAAAAATTTGTCGTTATTGGGACAACACAGTGGAAGGTACCCGGACGACATTTTTTTTCTAATAAGGCAATCCCAAACCTCTACTCAGTGATTGAAAAGGAAGTCATGGCATCTCTGGCATACAGTGTTGGGGCAAGGGTCCATCTGACCACTGATACCTGGTCTGCAAAGCACGGTCAGGGCAGGTATATCACCTACACTGCGCATTGGGTCAACCTGCTGACGGCTGCCAAGCATGGAATGCGTGGCTCTGCAGCGGAGTTGGTGACACCGCCACGACTTGCAGGCAGGCCTACTGCCACCTCCTCTACTCCTCCTACTCCATCCTCTTCCATAACCTCCTCGGCTGAGTCCTCTTCTGCTGCGGCGTCTGGCTGCACATCAACTGAATCCCCCCAGCTCCCCAGGGGCTATTCCACATCCCGGATACAACAGTGTCACGCTGTCTTGGGGTTGACTTGCCTGAAAGCAGAGAGCCACACCGGACCAGCACTCCTGTCCGCCCTGAACGCACAGGTGGATCAGTGGCTGACCCCGCACCAACTGGAGATCGGCAAAGTGGTGTGTGACAATGGAAGCAATTTGTTGGCGGCATTGAATTTGGGCAAGTTGTCACATGTGCCGTGCATGGCACATGTGTTGAATCTCATCGTACAACGCTTTGTGTCTAAGTACCCAGGCTTACAGGACGTCCTCAAGCAGGCCAGGAAGGTGTGTGGCCATTTCAGGCGTTCCTACACGGCCATGGCGCACTTTTCAGACATTCAGCGCCGAAACAACATGCCAGTGAGGCGCTTGATTTGCGACAGCCCGACACGTTGGAATTCAACACTCCTAATGTTCGACCGCCTGCTCCAACAAGAAAAAGCCGTCAACGAGTATTTGTATGACCGGGGTGCTAGGACAGCCTCTGCGGAGCTGGGAATTTTTTTGCCACGTTACTGGACGCTCATGCGCAATGCCTGTAGGCTCATGCGTCCTTTTGAGGAGGTGACAAACCTAGTCAGTCGCACCGAAGGCACCATCAGCGACCTCATCCCATTTGTTTTCTTCCTGGAGCGTGCCCTGCGAAGAGTGCTGGATCAGGCTGTAGATGAGCGTGAAGAGGAAGAGGAAGAGTTGTGGTCACCATCACCACCAGAAACAGCCTTGTCATCATCGCTTGCCGGACCTGCGGCAACGCTGCAAGAGGAGTATGAGGAAGAGGAGTCAGAGGAGGAATGTGGCTTTGAGGAGGAGGAAGACCAACCACAGCAGGCATCCCAGGGTGCTCGTTGTTGTCACCTATCTGGGACCCGTGGTCTTGTACGTGGCTGGGGGGAAGAACAGACCAGTCAATGACATCAGTGAGGAGGAGGAACGGGAAATGAGTAGCTCGGCATCCAACCTTGTGCAAATGGGGTCTTTCATGCTGTCATGTCTGTTGAGGGACCCTCGTATAAAAAGGATGAAGGAGAACGACCTGTACTGGGTGGCCACGCTACTAGACCCCCGGTATAAGCAGAAAGTGGCGGAAATGTTACCAAATTACCGGAAGTCAGAAAGGATGCAGCAGTTCAAAACCAAACTAAAAAATATGCTTTACACAGCTTATAAGGGGGATGTCACAGCACAACGGGAATCTAACTGGGGAAGAGGTGAAAGTAATCCTCCTCCTACCACGACCACGGCGGCAAGGACAGGACGCTTTACAGATGTGTTGTTGATGGAGGACATGCAGAGCTTTTTCAGTCCTACACATCGCCACAGCCCTTCGGGATCCAGCCTTAGAGAACGACTCGACCGACAGGTGGCAGACTACCTCGCCTTAACTGCAGATATCGACACTCTGAGGAGCGATGAACCCCTTGACTACTGGGTGTGCAGGCTTGACCTGTGGCCTGAGCTATCCCAGTTTGCGATAGAACTTCTGGCCTGCCCCGCTTCAAGTGTCCTGTCAGAAAGGACCTTCAGTGCAGCAGGAGGCATTGTCACTGACAAAAGAAGTCGCCTCGGTCAAAAAAGTGTTGATTACCTCACCTTCATTAAGATGAATGAGGCATGGATCCCGAAGGGACTGACAGTAGGGGATACGTTTAACTAACAAAAGGCCTGATGACATGCCTTGGCCTCAAAATGGTCCCCACGCTGCTGTATTTAATGTCTGCATACCGGATGACTTTCGTGAATTCTCCGCCACCAACTAGGGTTCAAGCCGCAATGTTTTAGTCACCTTTCTGCCTTGAAAACATCAATTTTTCCGGCCGCTGCTACAACAGCGGCTGCAACAATAACATTGTTTTTCAGGCATGTGTACATGCCTAATTTTTCTGGCCTCTGGTGCTGCACTGTGGCTGCAAAAACAAAACAAAAAAAAAGGCACATACAAGTGTCAATTCCCCTTTCGTGATCGTTACCTTGTTGTGGTGAAGGGGCTTGCGTATCACAATGAAGCGATCATCACCTCTATGAGTGTGTTGGCAATGTTGCCACACCCCAGATGATAAGGCCGTTGCTTCATTATGATCAGACCAAAAGCGATCGGGACGGCTGGATGTTTTTTCATAGAAAAAAACATAAATTTTTATTTATTTTTTTTAAGTTGTATGGGTGGGTTTTTAATACATAAAATAAAAAAATCATAATAAAGTCTCTTAATAGTTTATTAGAAATAATGCAGACAATTTAAAAAATCCCCATCAATTCCAATACAAATCAAGTACAAAGCTCAGAACTAAATTATTCCAGGATGTCGTAATGGTTCGTTAATTCGACAATGGTTAATCAATTCGACACACGTCCCCGGATAGGGGACGTAACAGGGATTAAACTGATAGGAATAGTACTAGTTAAGACACCACTCATATAGGGTGTCACAGCACATTGCTCCGTGCACGCGCAGTGCCCCAACTTGGGAGTAAGAGGACCGACCAAGCTGCTTTTTCCATCTCCCGCTCCTAAAATCAATTCAGTTTGGTGTATCAGAGTTTGGTCTGTCACTGTGAAGGCAGTCGAAGGTACCCGGCCTAAATTTTTTTTCACAAAAGGCAATCCCACCCTGATATGGGACGTAACAGGGATTAAACTGATGAGAATAGTACTACAGAAAATAGCACTCATATCGGGTGTGACAGTAAATTGCATGGGCGCAGACCCAGTGACCGTGCCGTGGATTCAAACAAAGGGGAGGGAGACAGCGTTTTTTAACCATCTCCCCGTTCGAAAAATCAATTTAATAAATGGACCCCAGATTGGGGACGTCACGTAACAGGGATTAAACTGATGAGAATAGTACTATAGAAAATAGCACTCATATCTGTTGTGACAGTAAATTGCACGGCGCAGACGCAGTGACCGTGGCAAGTTTTCAAACAAAGGGGAGAGAGCCAGCAATTTTTTAACCATCTCCCGGTTCGAAAAATCTATTTAATAAATAGACCCCAGATTGGGGACGTAACAGGGATTAAACTGATGAGAAGTGAAAACTACAGGAAATACCACTCATATCGGGTGGGACAGTAAATTGCACGGCGCAGACGCAGTGACCGTGGCGTGGATTTAAACAAAGGGGAGGGAGCCAGCATTTTTTTAACCATCTCCCCGTTCGAAAAATTCATTTAATAAATGGACCCCAGATTGGGGACGTAACAGGGATTAAACTGATGAGAAGAGAGAACTATAGAAAATAGCACTCATATCGGGTGGGACAGTAAATTGCACGGCACAGACGCAGTGACCGTGGATTCAAACAAAGGGGAGGGAGCCAGCGTTTTTTTAACCATCTCCCCATTCGAAAAATCAATTCAATTCACCTTTCCGGGACCCTTGGTGTTGTACGTGGCTGGGTGGAGGAAGAAACCTTCAATGACATCAACGGGACATGGCTAGCTTGGTATCCAACCTTGTGCAAATGGGAAGTTTGCGGTTGGGCAAATGGACTGTTTGCGGTGCATTAAAAGGGGAGTTTGGTCTGTCAATGTCTGTGAAGCGGGCGTAACCCTTACACTACCTGATCGATACAACATCATACCTGATCGTATACACACACTGGATGTTTTAAACCACGTTGTTCAAAAGAAATTTGGATTGTTAGGTGATTTAAGCCCTTTATGGATTAAAATCCAACTCTGCGTCAACTATGTAATTTTCCATGGGAGTTTTGCCATGGATCCCACTCCGGCATGCCACAGTCCAGGTGATAGTCCCCTTGAAACAACTTTTTCATCACTATTGTGGCCAGAAAGAGTCCCTGTGGGTTTTAAAATTCGCCTGCCTATAGAAGTCAATGGGGGGTTTGCCCGGTTCGCACGTTCACGAACATTTGTAGAAATTCGCGTTCGCCGTTCGCGAACGTAAAATATTATGTTCGCGACATCTCTAATAAACGTTTGTTTTTCTCATTCCTCAGTAGTAGACCTCAAGCTACAGAGAATAACCATCTCTGCCTGATCTACCAAGAGGGACCATCTCTACATTGTGAGAGAGAGAGAGATATAGAGAAAGAGAGAGAGAAATGAAATTCGGAATGACGATGGAGATGTTTATTCTGTTAAATCAAGCCATTTCACATCCTACACTCTCTTCCTTGAATCCATACAACCATTGACACCAAGGGCAGGAGCCCTAACACAAGGCAGTGTTCTGAAGGAAGAAAGGGTGCACCCTTATTTCATTTGAGTGGACCTCGGTGAGCAATAGTGTAAGAAAAGCCTCCACTCTGGCTCCTCAGGGACTTGCTGCAAAAACTTCTATGGGGCCAACGAAGAAAGGGACATAAAGAAGGTAATGGAATGGTTGATCAATCAGGTACCCTAATTTCTTGGGATCACTGGGGGTCCCAGCCATCAAGCCCCCAGTGAAATGATATGTAACACCCCATGTTACTTAGTTCACCAGTTGTCCTTTCTGGTATCGCTTTTGTTAGGCACTAACCACTGCATAGTTGGAACACCCCAAAAGACCATATGCTTTGGAGAAGCTCTGACACAGTTATCTAGCCATCATAATTTGACCCTTTGCAGAGTCACTCATATTCTTACAATTGCCAATTCCTTTTCCAACACATCAACTTCAGGATGTGACTAATACACTTGCAGTCTAATACATCACACTCCATAACAAGGGCCATTATAAGGGTATGTTTACATGATGGATTCTATCAGTGTCAATATCTGCCAAGTATCCCACATCAGAAACCGCTGTGGTTTCTGCCATGGTTTTTCACTTTCAATGGTGTGGTCCTGCTTGAGCTAAGCCACAAGTATGCTCCCGTTGCAGCCTCCTCAAGGTGTCCACGTGGCAACCACGTCAAAAGTGAACATGTGTGTTCTTGTCACATTCTGGAAAACCACGTGTGAAAACTCCTTGGCTACATGAACTGCAGTGCAGCCTCCCATTGAAAACAATTAATGCAGTAATCAGCACTGAATCTGCACTAAAACCCGTACCAAAATCAGTTATGTGAACATACTTTAAGAAGATAATCAGTGCTTTTCACTTTACTTGTCAGTGGTTTGAGGCAAAATCAAAAGTGTTTCACCACAAATTGTTTTTTTTTTTTTTATATGGTCACTGGCCGTGCATTTGATATTTGCCTGTAGAATATCATATATTGGGTAATAATGGCATTTTAAAACTAGCAATCTGCAGTAAATGAGTGGCAAGCATTAGATAAAAGGATGGGTGGCAACACTATCCTACTGTACTTTTGACCACTGACCAAGTCAATTACTTCAATAATTATCTTTAAGACATAGAGATAGATTTGAGATTTCTCCCTATCACCTTGTCAGTCCGCCACTAAACACTTTCCTGACGTGTCCATTGATTTCACAGATGATATTACAGTCTAGTTACCTAAGGGTTTTGATTTTCAGCCGCCAACTCAGATCAATTTATATGTAAATATCTCTTGGCCCAGCTTTCATGATCAGGCACGCTTGTCTACTGCTAGTGCATTACAGGCTACATAGCAGGAGGTCTGGAGGACTAAGCGTTGTCAAGCTTAAGGTTAAATTTTTATTGTAAAATTGCAAATCTATTCATATGGATTTTACAACTATGATCAGCATTAAGCTGCATAGCTGGGGCGTGCTCATTACACCGCATGGTACATTAGAAAACTCAGGTTTGGTTGTTAAACTGATTATTCCTAGTCAGATACAGTTTGAAGGACAATTTTTCCAGAACCAAATTCACATTTAGAGATAAGCAAATCAATTCTAAACAAATTAAGAATTTACAAACAATTTTTGGGATTCGTCCCGATGAAAATGGCTTCTGGTATTGTACATATCAGAATGCAGAGATGAGAAAATCAAGAAGGAGGATCAATGATCTTGTCTCAGGAGGCTTGCCCATAATGCCTTGCAGACAACCTCAGCCATCAGCTACCATGTGTTTGCCCACAGTCATATATGTTGCTGTCACTTTGACATTACTAATGCCATCTTGGTGTTAAAGAGCTTAAAAAGGGTTGGATACATAATTTTCATGGCAATTGGGGCAATTTTGAATCCGGTCAAATTTATTTGGACTAAATCAAATCTGAATCAATAATAATAATCTTGATTTATATAGCACCAACATATTCCACAGCGATTTATAATCCAGGGGTTCAAGTACAAATAGACTCATAAATAGTGTTGACAAATCAAGTACCCGAAATGGACTTCAATCCAAATTTCAGGGAAAATTGTATTCAACGCAAAGCCGAATTTCCTTGTGCTTCATAGTAACAAATCAATTTTCCCTGAAATGGCAGCAAAAATAAAAAAAAAGCATACTTACCTCATCCAATTGAGTGCAAAGAGGCCGCCATGACCATCTTGCTTGAAGATCCCAGCCAGCGTGATGACATCATGATGTGCCGCGCGAGATCTCGTGCTGGATCTCCAAGCAGGATGGCCGCGGTGGCCTTTTCGAGATCAAATTCATAAGGTAAGTACAATTTTTTTTTTATGATTAACCCCTGAAAGGCCTTAACATTAATCTCAGATGCCACGATCAGCAATGAATGTGGCATCTGAGGGGTTCAATGATGGGGAGAGGCGCAATCGCCGTTCCCCATAATTGCGCCTGCTACTTACAAAGAAATGCGCTTTGTGACAAAGTAATTTGTCACTAAGAGAATTTTTTTTTTAATTCTGCGAAGCAGCCGAAGCGAAGTTTCGACAACTTCAAGAAAAATTATTCTGAAGGTGGGAAGGTGGGGGTGGTGAATGGAGGAGAGTTAAGCCTGTATTAGTCAGGTAGGTCAGCAAGCAATTGTCGGGAGGGAAGCATTCCCTCCCAGCAATCGCTTGCTAGCTAGCGGAGGAGACCGCTTCTATTACATGCAGTGATTTCTTCTGCAGCATGGGGAGGAACGATGGCTATGCCATCGCTCGTCTTCATAGTGTCGAGTGGTTTGCTGGCAGCAGGATGATTTGGCGCTGACAAACATGGATTTTTAAGCATGCTTAAAAATCAGAATTGCCCAGTGAATGAGTGCTTTTTCATTCATCAGGCACTGCAAGATGATCATTAACGAGCGTTCATATGAATAATGGTTAACGATTATCAGACGAAATATCGGCCAGTGTAATACAGCCTTTAGGCCGGGGATGTGATAGGCTAACTTAAAAAGATGGGATTTTAGGGAGTGCCTAAAACTGTGGATGTTGTGAGTTAACATAATTGCTTGGAGTAGGGCATTCCAAAAAACTGGTGCAGCTCAGGAGAAGTCTTGGAGATGGGAGTGAGAGGTTCGGATTATGGTGGATAGCAGTTGTAAGTCATTGGCTGAACGAAGGGAAGAGATGTAGCGGGTGCAGCACTGTGGAGAGCTTTGTGGGTGAGAATGAGAACTTAAAATTGAAACCTGTACTGTATGGACAACCAGTGCAAAGACTGGCACTGTGCGGAGGTGTCAAAGTAGTGGTTAGACAGATAAATGAGCCTGGATAGATTGGAGAGGGGAGAGCCTGGTGGGGGGAGGCCAATTAGTAAGGAGTTACAGTAATCCAGACGGGAATGGATCAGAGCAAAAATTAGAGTATTTGTTGTTTCCTCAGTAATAAAGGGGTGTGAGAGGATTTGTTGTTTCCTCAGTAATAAAGGGGTGGGAGAGTATTTGTTGTTTCCGCAGTAATAAAGGGGTGGATGCTAAAGATGTTTTTGAAATATAGTCAGCATGAGCAGGCAAGAGATTAAATATAGAGGGTAAAGAAAAGATCAGTGCTAGGGATGAGCGAACTCGAACTGTATAGTTCGGGTTCGTACCGAATTTTGGGGTGTCCGTGACACGGACCCGAACCCGGACATTTTCGTAAAAGTCCGGGTTCGGGTTCGGTGTTCGTCGCTTTCTTCGCGCTTTTGTGACGCTTTCTTGGCGCTTTTTGAAAGGCTGCAAAGCAGCCAATCAACAAGCGTCATACTACTTGCCCCAAGAGGCCATCACAGCCATGCCTACTATTGGCATGGCTGTGATTGGCCAGAGCACCATGTGACCCAGCCTCTATTTAAGCTGGAGTCACATAGCGCCGCCCGTCACTCTGCTCTGATTAGCGTAGGGAGAGGTTGCGGCTGCGACAGTAGGGCGAGATTAGGCAGATTAACTCCTCCAAAGGACTTGATTAACTGATCGATCTGCAGCTGTGGACCATTGAGCTGCTGATCCTCAATTGCTCACTGTTTTTAGGCTGCACAGACCGTTTGTCAGTCTCATTTTTCTGGGGTGATCGGCGGCCATTTTGTGTCTTGTGGTGCGCCAGCACAAGCTGCGACCAAGTGCATTTAACCCTCAATGGTGTGGTTGTTTTTTGGCTAAAGCCTACATCAGGGTGAAGCTGTCACACCAAGTGCATTTAACCAGCAATAGTCTGTTCATTTTTTGGCCATATACAAAATCAGGGGCAAGCTGCGCCTGTCACCAAGTGCATTTAACCCTCAATGGTGTGGTTGTTTTTTGGCTAAAGCCTACATCAGGGTGAAGCTGTCACACCAAGTGCATTTAACCAGCAATAGTCTGTTCATTTTTTGGCCATATACAAAATCAGGGGCAAGCTGCGCCTGTCACCAAGTGCATTTAACCCTCAATGGTGTGGTTGTTTTTTGGCTAAAGCCTACATCAGGGTGAAGCTGTCACACCAAGTGCATTTAACCAGCAATAGTCTGTTCATTTTTTGGCCATATACAAAATCAGGGGCAAGCTGCGCCTGTCACCAAGTGCATTTAACCCTCAATGGTGTGGTTGTTTTTTGGCTAAAGCCTACATCAGGGTGAAGCTGTCACACCAAGTGCATTTAACCAGCAATAGTCTGTTCATTTTTTGGCCATATCCCAGTCTAATTCTGTCACTAAATCCATACCGGTCACCCAGCGCCTAAATACTAGGCCTCAAATTTATATCCAGCTAAATCTGTCCCTAGTGCTGTAGCTGGGCGAGTTATTTAGTGTCCGTTCAAGCACATTTCTTGTTCTGGGTTGAAATACAATTCTCAATTTAGCAATTTCATAATTTAGTGGTTCCTGCTATATCAGAGCTCTTTGAAATCTATCCCAAAAAGGGTATATAATATTGAAGGTGCACATAGGGTCATTCAGAGTAACTTCACACACACCCGCTACTGTGTATTTCCAAGTCTAATTCTGTCACTAAATCCATACCGGTGACCCAGCGCCTAAATACTAGGCCTCAAATTTAATTCCCTCTAAATCTCTCGTTACCCACCGCTGTACTGTTGTTGCTGGGCAAGATATTTAGTGTCCGTCAAAGCACATTTTTTGTTCTGGGTTGAAGTACAATTCCCAATTTAGCAATTTCATAATTTAGTGGTTTCTGCTATATCAGAGCTATTTGAAATCTATCCCAAAAAGGGTATATAATATTGAAGGTGCACATAGGGTCATTCAGAATAACTTCACACACACCCGCTACTGTGTATTTCCAAGTCTAATTCTGTCACTAAACCCATACCTGTCACCCAGCGCCTAAATACTAGGCCTCAAATTTAAATCCCTCTAAATCTCTCGTTACCGTTGTCCTGTTGTAGCTGGGAAAGTTATTTAGTGCCCGTCAAAGCACATTTTTTGTTCTGGGTTGAAGTACAATTCCCAATTTAGCAATTTCATAATTTAGTGGTTCCTGCTATATCAGAGCTATTTGAAATCTATCCCAAAAAGGGTATATAATATTGAAGGTGCACATAGGGTCATTCAGAATAACTTCACACACACCCGCTACTGTGTATTTCCAAGTCTAATTCTGTCACTAAATCCATACCGGTGACCCAGCGCCTAAATACTAGGCCTCAAATTTAATTCCCTCTAAATCTCTCGTTACCCACCGCTGTACTGTTGTTGCTGGGCAAGATATTTAGTGTCCGTCAAAGCACATTTTTTGTTCTGGGTTGAAGTACAATTCCCAATTTAGCAATTTCATAATTTAGTGGTTTCTGCTATATCAGAGCTATTTGAAATCTATCCCTAAAAGGGTATATAATATTGAAGGTGCACATAGGGTCATTCAGAATAACTTCACACACACCCGCTACTGTGTATTTCCAAGTCTAATTCTGTCACTAAATCCATACCGGTGACCCAGCGCCTAAATACTAGGCCTCAAATTTAATTCCCTCTAAATCTCTCGTTACCCACCGGTGTACTGTTGTTGCTGGGCAAGATATTTAGTGTCCGTCAAAGCACATTTTTTGTTCTGGGTTGAAGTACAATTCCCAATTTAGCAATTTCATAATTTAGTGGTTTCTGCTATATCAGAGCTATTTGAAATCTATCCCTAAAAGGGTATATAATATTGAAGGTGCACATAGGGTCATTCAGAATAACTTCACACACACCCGCTACTGTGTATTTCCAAGTCTAATTCTGTCACTAAATCCATACCGGTGACCCAGCGCCTAAATACTAGGCCTCAAATTTAATTCCCTCTAAATCTCTCGTTACCCACCGGTGTACTGTTGTTGCTGGGCAAGATATTTAGTGTCCGTCAAAGCACATTTTTTGTTCTGGGTTGAAGTACAATTCCCAATTTAGCAATTTCATAATTTAGTGGTTTCTGCTATATCAGAGCTATTTGAAATCTATCCCTAAAAGGGTATATAATATTGAAGGTGCACATAGGGTCATTCAGAATAACTTCACACACACGCTTCTGTGCATTTCCAAGTCTAATTCTGTCACTAAATCCATACCGGTGACCCAGCGCCTAAATACTATGCCTCAAATTTAAATCCCTCTAAATCTCTCGTTACCCACCACTGTACTGTTGTTGCTGGGCAAGATATTTAGTGTCCGTCAAAGCACATTTTTTGTTCTGGGTTGAAGTACAATTCCCAATTTAGCAATTTCATAATTTAGTGGTTTCTGCTATATCAGAGCTATTTGAAATCTATCCCTAAAAGGGTATATAATATTGAAGGTGCACATAGGGTCATTCAGAATAACTTCACACACACGCTTCTGTGCATTTCCAAGTCTAATTCTGTCACTAAATCCATACCGGTGACCCAGCGCCTAAATACTAGGCCTCAAATTTAAATCCCTCTAAATCTCTCGTTACCCACCACTGTACTGTTGTTGCTGGGCAAGATATTTAGTGTCCGTCAAAGCACATTTTTTGTTCTGGGTTGAAGTACAATTCCCAATTTAGCAATTTCATAATTTAGTGGTTTCTGCTATATCAGAGCTATTTGAAATCTATCCCTAAAAGGGTATATAATATTGAAGGTGCACATAGGGTCATTCAGAATAACTTCACACACACGCTTCTGTGCATTTCCAAGTCTAATTCTGTCACTAAATCCATACCGGTGACCCAGCGCCTAAATACTAGGCCTCAAATTTAAATCCCTCTAAATCTCTCGTTACCCACCGCTGTACTGTTGTTGCTGGGCAAGATATTTAGTGTCCGTCAAAGCACATTTTTTGTTCTGGGTTGAAGTACAATTCCCAATTTAGCAATTTCATAATTTAGTGGTTTCTGCTATATCAGAGCTATTTGAAATCTATCCCTAAAAGGGTATATAATATTGAAGGTGCACATAGGGTCATTCAGAATAACTTCACACACACGCTTCTGTGCATTTCCAAGTCTAATTCTGTCACTAAATCCATACCGGTGACCCAGCGCCTAAATACTAGGCCTCAAATTTAAATCCCTCTAAATCTCTCGTTACCCACCGCTGTACTGTTGTTGCTGGGCAAGATATTTAGTGTCCGTCAAAGCACATTTTTTGTTCTGGGTTGAAGTACAATTCCCAATTTAGCAATTTCATAATTTAGTGGTTCCTGCTATATCAGAGCTATTTGAAATCTATCCCAAAAAGGGTATATAATATTGAAGGTGCACATTGGGTCATTCAGAATAACTTCACACACACCCGCTACTGTGTATTTTCAAGTCTAATTCTGTCACTAAACCCATACCTGTCACCCAGCGCCTAAATACTAGGCCTCAAATTTAAATCCCTCTAAATCTCTCGTTACCCACCGCTGTACTGTTGTTGCTGGGCAAGATATTTAGTGTCCGTCAAAGCACATTTTTTGTTCTGGGTTGAAGTACAATTCCCAATTTAGCAATTTCATAATTTAGTGGTTTCTGCTATATCAGAGCTATTTGAAATCTATCCCTAAAAGGGTATATAATATTGAAGGTGCACATAGGGTCATTCAGAATAACTTCACACACACGCTTCTGTGCATTTCCAAGTCTAATTCTGTCACTAAATCCATACCGGTCACCCAGCGCCTAAATACTAGGCCTCAAATTTAAATCCCTCTAAATCTCTCGTTACCCACCGCTGTACTGTTGTTGCTGGGCAAGATATTTAGTGTCCGTCAAAGCACATTTTTTGTTCTGGGTTGAAGTACAATTCCCAATTTAGCAATTTCATAATTTAGTGGTTCCTGCTATATCAGAGCTATTTGAAATCTATCCCAAAAAGGGTATATAATATTGAAGGTGCACATTGGGTCATTCAGAATAACTTCACACACACCCGCTACTGTGTATTTTCAAGTCTAATTCTGTCACTAAACCCATACCTGTCACCCAGCGCCTAAATACTAGGCCTCAAATTTAAATCCCTCTAAATCTCTCGTTACCCACCGCTGTACTGTTGTTGCTGGGCAAGATATTTAGTGTCCGTCAAAGCACATTTTTTGTTCTGGGTTGAAGTACAATTCCCAATTTAGCAATTTCATAATTTAGTGGTTTCTGCTATATCAGAGCTATTTGAAATCTATCCCTAAAAGGGTATATAATATTGAAGGTGCACATAGGGTCATTCAGAATAACTTCACACACACGCTTCTGTGCATTTCCAAGTCTAATTCTGTCACTAAATCCATACCGGTCACCCAGCGCCTAAATACTAGGCCTCAAATTTATATCCCGCTGAATTTGAATACAATACATTGGGCCAAATAATATATTTGTTGTTGTGGTGAACCATAACAATGAGAAAAACATCTAGTAAGGGACGCGGACGTGGACATGGTCGTGGTGGTGTTAGTGGACCCTCTGGTGCTGGGAGAGGACGTGGCCGTTCTGCCACATCCACACGTCCTAGTGTACCAACTACCTCAGGTCCCAGTAGCCGCCAGAATTTACAGCGATATATGGTGGGGCCCAATGCCGTTCTAAGGATGGTAAGGCCTGAGCAGGTACAGGCATTAGTCAATTGGGTGGCCGACAGTGGATCCAGCACGTTCACATTATCTCCCACCCAGTCTTCTGCAGAAAGCGCACAGATGGCGCCTGAAAACCAACCCCATCAGTCTGTCACATCACCCCCATGCATACCAGGGAAACTGTCTCAGCCTCAAGTTATGCAGCAGTCTCTTATGCTGTTTGAAGACTCCGCTGGCAGGGTTTCCCAAGGGCATCCACCTAGCCCTTCCCCAGCGGTGAAAGACATAGAATGCACTGACGCACAACCACTTATGTTTCCTGATGATGAGGACATGGGAATACCACCTCAGCATGTCTCTGATGATGACGAAACACAGGTGCCAACTGCTGCGTCTTTCTGCAGTGTGCAGACTGAACAGGAGGTCAGGGATCAAGACTGGGTGGAAGACGATGCAGGGGACGATGAGGTCCTAGACCCCACATGGAATGAAGGTCGTGCCACTGACTTTCACAGTTCGGAGGAAGAGGCAGTGGTGAGACCGAGCCAACAGCGTAGCAAAAGAGGGAGCAGTGGGCAAAAGCAGAACACCCGCCGCCAAGAGACTCCGCCTGCTACTGACCGCCGCCATCTGGGACCGAGCACCCCAAAGGCAGCTTCAAGGAGTTCCCTGGCATGGCACTTCTTCAAACAATGTGCTGACGACAAGACCCGAGTGGTTTGCACGCTGTGCCATCAGAGCCTGAAGCGAGGCATTAACGTTCTGAACCTGAGCACAACCTGCATGACCAGGCACCTGCATGCAAAGCATGAACTGCAGTGGAGTAAACACCTTAAAACCAAGGAAGTCACTCAGGCTCCCCCTGCTACCTCTTCTGCTGCTGCCGCCTCGGCCTATTCTGCTGCTGCCGCCTCGGCCTCTTCCTCCGCCTCTGGAGGAACGTTGGCACCTGCCGCCCAGCAAACAGGGGATGTACCACCAACACCACCACCACCACCTCCGTCACCAAGCGTCTCAACCATGTCACACGCCAGCGTTCAGCTCTCCATCTCACAAACATTTGATAGAAAGCGTAAATTCCCACCTAGCCACCCTCGATCCCTGGCCCTGAATGCCAGCATTTCTAAACTACTGGCCTATGAAATGCTGTCATTTAGGCTGGTGGACACAGACAGCTTCAAACAGCTCATGTCGCTTGCTGTCCCACAGTATGTTGTTCCCAGCCGGCACTACTTCTCCAAGAGAGCCGTGCCTTCCCTGCACAACCAAGTATCCCATAAAATCAAGTGTGCACTGCGCAACGCCATCTGTAGCAAGGTCCACCTAACCACAGATACGTGGACCAGTAAGCACGGCCAGGGACGCTATATCTCCCTAACTGCACACTGGGTAAATGTAGTGGCAGCTGGGCCCCAGGCGGAGAGCTGTTTGGCGCACGTCCTGCCGCCGCCAAGGATCGCAGGGCAACATTCTTTGCCTCCTGTTGCCACCTCCTCCTTCTCGGCTTCCTCCTCCTCTTCTTCCACCTGCTCATCCAGTCAGCCACACACCTTCACCACCAACTTCAGCACAGCCCGGGGTAAACGTCAGCAGGCCATTCTGAAACTCATATGTTTGGGGGACAGGCCCCACACCGCACAGGAGTTGTGGCGGGGTATTGAACAACAGACCGACGAGTGGTTGCTGCCGGTGAGCCTCAAGCCCGGCCTGGTGGTGTGTGATAATGGGCGAAATCTCGTTGCAGCTCTGGGACTAGCCAATTTGACGCACATCCCTTGCTTGGCGCATGTGCTGAATTTGGTGGTGCAGAAGTTCATTCACAACTACCCCGACATGTCAGAGCTGCTGCATAAAGTGCGGGCCGTCTGTTCGCGCTTCCGGCGTTCACATCCTGCCGCTGCTCGCCTGTCTGCGCTACAGCGTAACTTCGGCCTTCCCGCTCACCGCCTCATATGCGACGTGCCCACCAGGTGGAACTCCACCTTGCACATGCTGGACAGACTGTGCGAGCAGCAGCAGGCCATAGTGGAGTTTCAGCTGCAGCACGCACGGGTCAGTCGCACTACAGAACAGCACCACTTCACCACCAATGACTGGGCCTCCATGCGAGACCTGTGTGCCCTGTTGCGCTGTTTCGAGTACTCCACCAACATGGCCAGTGGCGATGACACCGTTATCAGCGTTACAATACCACTTCTATGTCTCCTTGAGAAAACACTTAGGGCGATGATGGAACAGGAGGTGGCCCAGGAGGAGGAGGAGGAGGATGAGGAAGAGGGGTCATTTTTAGCACTTTCAGGCCAGTCTCTTCGAAGTGACTCAGAGGGAGGTTTTTTGCAACAGCAGAGGCCAGGTACAAATGTGGCCAGCCAGGGCCCACTACTGGAGGACGAGGAGGACGAGGATGAGGAGGAGGTGGAGGAGGATGAGGATGAAGCATGGTCACAGCGGGGTGGCACCCAACGCAGCTCGGGTCCATCACTGGTGCGTGGCTGGGGGGAAAGGCAGGACGATGACGATACGCCTCCCACAGAGGACAGCTTGTCCTTACCCCTGGGCAGCCTGGCACACATGAGCGACTACATGCTGCAGTGCCTGCGCAACGACAGCAGAGTTGCCCACATTTTAACCTGTGCGGACTACTGGGTTGCCACCCTGCTGGATCCACGCTACAAAGACAATGTGCCCACCTTACTTCCTGCACTGGAGCGTGATAGGAAGATGCGCGAGTACAAGCGCACGTTGGTAGACGCGCTACTGAGAGCATTCCCAAATGTCACAGGGGAACAAGTGGAAGCCCAAGGCCAAGGCAGAGGAGGAGCAAGAGGTCGCCAAGGCAGCTGTGTCACGGCCAGCTCCTCTGAGGGCAGGGTTAGCATGGCAGAGATGTGGAAAACTTTTGTCAACACGCCACAGCTAACTGCACCACCACCTGATACGCAACGTGTTAGCAGGAGGCAACATTTCACTAACATGGTGGAACAGTACGTGTGCACACCCCTCCACGTACTGACTGATGGTTCGGCCCCATTCAACTTCTGGGTCTCTAAATTGTCCACGTGGCCAGAGCTAGCCTTTTATGCCTTGGAGGTGCTGGCCTGCCCGGCAGCCAGCGTTTTGTCTGAACGTGTATTCAGCACGGCAGGGGGCGTCATTACAGACAAACGCAGCCGCCTGTCTACAGCCAATGTTGACAAGCTGACGTTCATAAAAATGAACCAGGCATGGATCCCACAGGACCTGTCCGTCCCTTGTCCAGATTAGACATTAACTACCTCCCCATAACCATATATTATTGGACTCCAGGGCACTTCCTCATTCAATCCTATTTTTATTTTCATTTTACCATTATATTGCGATGCTACCCAAAGTTGAATGAACCTCTCCTCTGCCTGTGTGCTAGGCCTAAATATATGCCAATGGACTGTTGCAGTGGTGGCTGACATGAAGCCTGATTCTCTGCTATGACATGCAGACTAATTCTCTGCTGACATGAAGCCAGATTGTCTGTTACGGGACCTCTCTCCTCTGCCTGGGTGCTGGGCCTAAATTTATGACCATGGACTGTTGCAGTGGTGGCTGACGTGAAGCCTGATTCTCTGCTATGACATGCAGACTGATTCTCTGCTGACATGAAGCCAGATCGTCTGTTACGGGACCTCTCTGCTCTGCCTGTGTGCTAGGCCTAAATATATGCCAATGGACTGTTGCAGTGGTGGGTGACGTGAAGCCTCATTCTCTGCTATGACATGCAGACTGATTCTCTGCTGACATGAAGCCAGATTGTCTGTTACGGGACCTCTCTGCTCTGCCTGTGTGCTAGGCCTAAATATATGCCAATGGACTGTTGCAGTGGTGGGTGACGTGAAGCCTCATTCTCTGCTATGACATGCAGACTGATTCTCTGCTGACATGAAGCCAGATCCTCTGTTACGGGAGCTCTCTCCTCTGCCTGGGTGCTGGGCCTAAATTTATGACAATTGACTGTTGCAGTGGTGGGTGACGTGAAGCCTGATTCTCTGCTATGATATGAAGACTGATTCTCTGCTGACATGAAGCCAGATTGTCTGTTACGGGACCTTTCTCCTCTGCCTGGGTTCTGGGCCTAAATTTATGAAAATTGACTCTTACAGTGGTGGGTGACGTGAAGCCTGATTCTAGGCTATGATATGAAGACTGATTCTCTGCTGACATGAAGCCAGATTGTCTGTTACGGGACCTTTCTCCTCTGCCTGGGTTCTGGGCCTAAATTTATGAAAATTGACTCTTACAGTGGTGGGTGACGTGAAGCCTGATTCTCTGCTATGATATGAAGACTGATTCTCTGCTGACATGAAGCCAGATTCTCTGTTACGGGACCTCTCTCCTCTGCCTGGGTGCTGGGCCTAAATTTATGACAATGGACTGTTGCAGTGGTGGCTGACGTGAAGCCTGATTCTCTGCTATGACATGCAGACTGATTCTCTGCTGTCATGAAGCCAGATTGTCTGTTACGGGACCTCTCTGCTCTGCCTGTGTGCTAGGCCTAAATATATGCCAATGGACTGTTGCAGTGGTGGCTGACGTGAAGCCTCATTCTCTGCTATGACATGCAGACTAATTCTCTGCTGACATGAAGCCAGATTGTCTGTTACGGGACCTCTCTCCTCTGCCTGGGTGCTGGGCCTAAATTTATGACAATGGACTGTTGCAGTGGTGGCTGACGTGAAGCCTGATTCTCTGCTATGACATGCAGACTAATTCTCTGCTGACATGAAGCCAGATTGTCTGTTACGGGACCTCTCTCCTCTGCCTGGGTGCTGGGCCTAAATATATGCCAATGGACTGTTGCAGTGGTGGCTGACGTGAAGCCTCATTCTCTGCTATGACATGCAGACTAATTCTCTGCTGACATGAAGACAGATTCTCTGTTACGGGACCTCTCTCCTCTGCCTGGGTGCCGGGGCCTAAATATCTGAGAATGGACTGTTCCAGTGGTGGGTGACGGGAAGCCAGATTCTCTGCTATGGAACCTCTCTCCAATTGATTTTGGTTAATTTTTATTTATTTAATTTTTATTTTAATTCATTTCCCTATCCACATTTGTTTGCAGGGGATTTACCTACATGTTGCTGCCTTTTGCAGCCCTCTAGCTCTTTCCTGGGCTGTTTTACAGCCTTTTTAGTGCCGAAAAGTTCGGGTCCCCATTGACTTCAATGGGGTTCGGGTTCGGGACGAAGTTCGGATCGGGTTCGGATCCCGAACCCGAACATTTCCGGGATGTTCGGCCGAACTTCTCGAACCCGAACATCCAGGTGTTCGCTCAACTCTAATCAGTGCTAAACATAACACAGAGGCAGCGGGCGGGCTGCCTAGTGCCACACACTGAGAGGGAGATATCAGGTTTAGGTAGGTTAGCAAATTGAGAAAACACCAATAGTTGAGTTTTTGAAAGATTCAGTTTCAGATAGAGAGAGGACATGATGTTAGTGACAGAGGACAGACAGTCAACAGATGTTTTTTATCAAGGATTTTTCGCAAGAACTTTTCACTACAACACAAGAAAAAGAAGCAGTTACAATCCTGGAGGAATTGATGGGGGAACAGGAACCAAAGGCAGATGGGCATTGTGATAAGTTTCCATCCTCTCTCTTACCAAAGTCAACGAGGTTTCCTGCACTCAATATGTACCCTAATATCCACGCTTTTGTACAGCTTGTTACTCGAGATCTTTACAAGATCTCAGCTACTTATCCAACCAGATTCAATAATCTGACTGTTACACAGAGAAAAGCTGTCAAAGAATTGCAAAAAATGAAAGATTTGGTGTTTAATCCCGCCGATAAAGGCGGTAATGTGGTAGTGTGGCCGAGAGACGCATATGAAAAGGAGGCATATAGACAACTCAGGGACTCCACTTGCTATAAGCGATTGAGATTTTACCCCAGCGAACAGTACAAACGAGAATTGGGTGCTCTCGTGGAACGTGCTGGGGCAAATGGCATTATTACAAAAAAACAAGCTCAAAGTCTTATTCCCGAATATCCTAAAGTGGAGTGCCTGTATTTACACCCTAAAATTCAGAAAAATGGGACATGCTCTCCCGGACGTCCCATTGTATCCGGGAAGGGGAATCTGTGTGAACGAGCTTGCAAATGCATTGATTTTATATTGCAGCCCCTTGTAGAACAACTTTCATCGTTCGTGAAAGACACGACTGACTTTCTACGCCGTCTTAACAATCTGCACCTCGAACCGGACATGTGGATAGCCTCGTGCGATGTTGAATCGCTGTATACCAGCATTCGCCACCAGGATGGCTTGGAGGCGGTCCGGTTCTTCTTATCCATGACCAACATTGAAGACGACTTAGGTGAGTTTATCGTGGAACTCTTAGAGTTCGTCCTAACCCACAACTTTTTCCTCTTCGGGGACGCCTTCTACCTACAGCTCCAGGGAACAGCCATGGGGGCGGCCTGTGCGCCGTCCTCTGCCAACCTGTTCCTGGGGCTGTGGGAGAGGGAGGTGTTCCTCGCAGAGGTATATGGCGATATTAGTGAGGTCAAGATGTGGGCCCGCTACATTGACAATATTTTTGTCGTGTGGCAGGGCCCACAGTCTGGATTCACCGAGTTGGTGGGACTATTAAACCGCAACAATCGGAATATTACACTGACGTCCAGGATTAATAAGACACATCTTGACTTTCTTGATGTACAGATTCGGGTCGAGGAGTCTGGCAAGATATCTACTGACCTGTTCCGTAAAGCAACATCTACCAACTCAGTCCTACATATGCATTCCTGTCATCCACACAACCTTATCCGCAATATTCCATATGGTCAATTTTTGAGGGCCAGGAGAATCTGCTCAACGGACGAGGCATTCAACAGACAGTCTCGGGATCTGCACCAAAGGTTCTTTGATCGTGGATATTCAGAGGCGAATATTGCACAGTGTCATCAGAAGGCTAAACAAGCACAAAGAGATCCACTACTGGTATATAATCGCAAACAACACAATCAAGCCGACAAGGTACAGTTCATTACTTCTTATAATCCACAGTGGAAATCGATTCTGAATACATTAGCAAAATATTGGGAGATTCTACAACTAGATCCTACTCTGGTAAAAATACTACCCACTCGTCCGTCCATTACATACAGACGTACCAAAAATGTTAAAGATCTCTTGGTAAACAGCTATCATCAAAGCCATCAGATTAAATTGAACCCCGATTCAAAAGGTCCCAAGTGGGGGTGCACACCATGTGGGAAGTGTGTTGCATGTTCCAATATTGATAGGACTTCCACCTTTGGTAATCCATTTACAAATAGCAAACAATACACTATCACACATGCTGTCACCTGTAATACACTGGGTGTGATTTATTTGTGGATGTGTCCATGCCAATGTATTTATGTTGGGTTGACATCTAGAGAACTAAAGAGGAGGACACGCAAACACATTCTGGGCATCGAAGCTGCCAAGGATGAAAATGATATCACCCATTTAAAAACCATTCCCAAACATTTTAAACTGTTCCATGATTATGACAGTACGCAATTCAGAATCCGTGGTATTGATAGGGTGTACATCACATTACGTGGTGGTAACTGGAAAAAGATCCTGGCACAAAAAGAAGTACGTTGAATTCACAAGTTAGACTGTATGACACCCAGGGGATTAAATGAGGATGTATCCTTTGCCCCCTTTTTGTAATAGATGATTCCATATGAATTCTGAGTTCTCTTGGGGTACCCCTGCGCATCCTGGGTCCCTTGTTTTTATTTTATTTCCCTGTTTTTAACCTGTTCTGTTTTCTTTATTCATATTTAGTATTACCTATGATACCTGTTGGAGTGGTGGACTATATCAGTGGAGATGTGGTGACATACAGTCCTTTTTGGAAAATATTCTGCCTAAATCCGCCATGGACTCAACAATTTCATGATCCTCTCTGGCTATACAGCCATAAAATAACTAACAGCTTTTTTGATATTATTGATCACATGCTATTATTATTTGTTCTTATCTTTCCTTTTCTCATCACTGCACCGTGCACCCTTTTCACTTCTCTTCACAGTTTTCTTTCCTCCTCTTAATTAAAATTATTATATCTCATGGTTTAAGATTTATGAGTGTTCTTATCATGCACATATATCATTATTTGTTAATGTCTTATAGTTCTGTATGTATATAGAATGTCAAGTTGTTCAATTTGGGCTCTCATGGATCATACATAATAATTGTATATACTTGGTTTGGCACATTGCACTCTACGCCAAGAGAGCGCTTGCTTTGGTGCACTGGCACCTTATTGCCATTGCTCCCCTATATCTATGTTTGCACGGAGTATTGCATTTGTATATAATAGGGTTGCTTGTGATCATGTGATATGACATTGCAATTTGGTTATGTGGTTTTCCACATGACCACATTGCTATTTTGCTCTGCCTTTTGTGTTTTGCCTAGGCATTGCCAATTGATCGCGGACCTATGGTGGAGGCGACGGCCGTCATGTGTTTCTGACGCTGCAGTCACGCGTCTGCTCACGTGACCATTGCGTCATACTTTCTCCGCCCTTATGTTGATGTGGTTCGGTCGATCCTGCGGCGCCGCTGTTACGTGCTTTGTCGCGCGACAGCTGTGCCGCACTTGCCACCCCCAACACTACCTCATAGGCCATGGATTGGCCATCTCTTCTTGGCATGGGCGTATCTTATGATGTGCTTCTGACGTTGCGGTCACGTGTCTCGTCACGTGACCGCCGCGTCGGTTCAGCCCCGCCCCCACCAGAAGTGGGTGTCACCGCTGATTGGTCCCCAATATTTGGAGCTCTAACACCATTAGTGCAGGTGCCCTTAGGTTTTTAATTACTCTTTTCACACACCTGTGTGGGTACTATAATAGGGGAGGTTTTTGCTTATTATTCCATATCCCCGGAAGAAGCCAGGTTACTGGCGAAACGGCGTTGGGTCAGGAGGCGGCCGAGAGATCGACACACCATTCAGGGTATGCTTATTCTGTTTATTCACCAAGTCCTATTATCCTCACATTTGCCTCCATTGCAGTTTGTTTGGGGCTTATTGCCTAGAGGTGACTTGGTGTTTTTCATTTCTTATTCTTTTTTCCCCCCTGTTTTTTGATGTCCTGACCTCCCGGCCCCTCTTTGGGTCCTGTTCCTCATCTGTGCGTTCCACCTTTGTACTGCCTCCTATTATCATGTATTTATTTATTGTATATTATTAATAAAGTTTTTCGATTTTCATAATTGTGAAAGTCATGGTTCATTTTTTGGCGACACTGTAGTACAGCAGGGGTGATGTCAGGGGAAGAGGTGTGCAGTTAGGTGTCATCAGCATAAAGATGGTACTGGAAACCAAGGCAATAAAACTGAAACCACAGATGTGCTGCCGATAAGTAAATTATGTGGGGGAGAATGATCATGATTCCGGAATGGAAATACAGGTATTGTCTGTGCACTGATCGACTTGCTGTTCCAGTGTCACCAAAGTCATTACCAGGTGGAATATCAGCCCATGTAATTGGGACCTTAACATTATATATAGTGCACAAGAAAAAAATGTAATTCAATAATACTTTTCAAAGCTTCAAGATTTTTAACTTTCATCATCATTTATTTCAAATTAAGCAAATATTCCGTCTGCAGAAACGGATAAGGATAAACATAACTCCACCATAAATCACTGCATAAAAGTTGTTTCATATTGCCGCCACATTGCTATAGTCAGGAATAAAAAAAAAAACTTAATAAAATAATTCATTTCATTTTGATATAAGAAGTCATGCTGATAGTCCTGTACACCACAGATAAGTCGCCAACAATAAAAGTAAGCAAAGTTCAAAAAATATTCAGATGTTACATTTTCACAGAAATATCTAACAACATGACAGCAACACATTTCTGTGAGGTTGATCCCAAGGACTGAATTATGCCCGCCAGAACCACAAGTCCTCACCAAGCACTCATTGTACGTTTCCAAGTCCTCTTCGGTTAGCTGCGCCATGGCTACGCACAACGTGAGGGCGCTCTGTGACCGCACGAGATGCACGTTAGGTCACAGCACAGCCTCAGCAGGAAGAAGAAGGAAAATCTGGATACTGGGAGCCCGCGGCGTCCGGAGCACGTAAGGTAAGTTGATTATTTTTCATTTTATTTGCTCTGAGGCTGGGGATAATCTGAGGCTGGGGGTCCGATCTGAGGCATAGGGGTCCGATCTAAGGCATGCAGGCTGATCTTAGGCATGGGGGTATGATCTGAGGCATGGGGGTCTCATCTGAGGCATGGAGGTCTCATCTGAAGTCTGAATAGGGGTCATTCACATTGGGGTCAGAGCTGAGGTCTGATTGTGGATCTGATCTGAAGTCTGATTTAGGGTCTTATTAACATTGGGGGTCTGATTACTGGTCTGATCTGAGGTCTAATGATTTTTTTTTTCTTATTGTCCTCCTCTAAAACTTAGGTGCATCTTATGAGAAGGTGCATCTTATAGGGCGAAAAATACGGTACATGCAATCACAAAAGTATTCAGATCCAAGTACTGATTTGAAAAATGTACAATGTTTCACTACGCAGCACTTTGAATGGGAACAAGCATTCGTGTGAGCGCTCATCCCCATAATTGCCCCGATCATCACTTAAAGGGAACCTGTCACCTCCAACAAACATTCCAAGTCGGCAGCAGTACCTTAGAGTAGCCAGCAGCATTTTTCTAACGATCATTTTCTTCCTGCAGGAAGAGAAGCAGAAGCTGTAAAAACGATCTTTAATCCCCCACACTTCTCTAGTCAGGCTTGAAGTCACGGAGGCAGCGGCCTGCTTGCTTCAAGTCACGGTAACCATGGCCCCTTCCCTGCCCCTTCGCTGTGACTGACAGCCGGCAGTTCGGCAAAGCCAGCAGAACTGTTGTGCATAAGCGCTGTCAGTCACAGCGAATGGGCAGGGAAGCAGGCATGGTTACCGTGACTTGAAGCAAGGAGGCCGCTGCCTCCGTGACTTCAAGCCTGACTAGAGAAGTGCGCCGGGCAGGGGATTAAAGATCGTTTTTACAGCTTCTGCTTCTCTGCCTACAGGAAGAAAATGATTGTTACAAACATGCTGCGTGCTACTCTCAGGTACTGCTGCCGACTTGGGATGTTTGTTGGAGGTGACAGGTTCCCTTTAAAAGCCCTTTACTCAGCTTTGTATGTACAGTAAAATAAGAATTCCTGTGCTTACTCTCTGACTGCACCAGTGACTAGAAGCGGGGATCTACCACGTCTGCTGACCTCTAAGTCATAAGTAGTATCTATATGTGACACTGCCATGCCTACCTGCACTTGTAGAGAAGAGTCCACGGTGTTGATGTGTAGTGGTGAATACTTGATAGTGGTCCCGATTCTCCAGTCTGGTGGAAGCAGTTAGGCTGTGTAGTTGGAAAAGGTGCCCCAGCTGGGGCAAAAAAAGCTTGCACTTCAGATCTAAGCGCCGGTGACGTCACACTAGCTTACAGCTACAGGAGCTGTTGTGGTCCAACATCGCGGACAGGTAGGCGTGACAGTGTCACATACCGTATATTGTAGATACTACTCAGGGGCGTACCTAGAGCATTTGGCACCCGGGGCGAACCCTTTGTTTGGCACCCCCCCCCTTAATTACACCCCCTCCCTCTTAATTACACCCCCTCCCTCCCCACCTTAATTACACCCCCTCCCTTAATTACACCCCCCCCTTAATTACACACTCCCCCCCTTGATTACACCCCCTCCCTCCCCACCTTAATTACACCCCCTCCCTTAATTACACTCCCCCTTAATTACACACTCCCCCCCTTAATTACACCCCCTCCCTCCCCACCTTACCCCTCCCTTAATTACACACACACATCCCTTAATTACACCCCCCCTTAATTACAAACCCCCACTTAATTACGCACACACACACCCCTTAATTACACAATTATTTACTCACATTTTGATGATGCCTCAGGCTCCGTCCGACCGCTGGTAATGGATCCTTCCGCTTCGGTGAAGGCGGCGCGGCGTCAGCGTCGTGACGTCATGTTGAGCGCCGCCGCAATAATCCTTCCACAGAAGCCGGCGCCTGGCGGAGTCGCGTCGCGGTGCAGCAGTGGATGGAGGGGTGACTCCGTCATGGCACCCCCCTTGTGAGTGGCACCCGGGGCGGGCCGCCCCCCCCCCCTCCCCCACCCCCACCCCCCCCCCTCCCCCACCCCCACCCCCCCCCCTTGGTACGCCACTGATACTACTTATAACTTAGAGGTCAGCAGACGTGGAAGATCCCCGCGTCTAGTCACTGGTACTTAGGTGCAGTCAGAGAGAGAGTAAGAGCAGGAATTCTTCTTTTACTTCTTCAATTTGTCACTGACCTTCCTTGCAGCATACTCATAACATTTTTAAGTAATTGACTGTATGTAGACTTGATTTAATCTAGTTAGGGTGCAAAAGATAAAAAAGACCCAGCTGTCACAAGCTCTACAGGTCCTGCACCAAGCTTCTATAACTGCCACTTCCACACCCCCCAGAACTGATGTGAGACACACGCGCATACCTGCCGGGCAATATACAGTACATGCACATTGCTTGATGCCAGGACATTTTTTAGGAACGGCATGTGACTACTGAGCTTGCGACAGGTGAGTCTCTCTCTCTTCTATGTTTTTTCTTAAAGGTGTTATTCCATGACTAATCTAAAAATTTAAAATCAGACATCACGTAGTACAGGACAATCTCTTTCCAAGAAAGCTAGAACCAGCCCTGTACCTCACATGGATCCAGAAATCTCCCCAGTCATTGCTCTGCTAGATTTATATCCAGATGACAGCTCAAGGGGAGTGTCCTTTCTGCTGCAGCGAAGGGGGCGTGTCCATGCTCTCCCTATCACAGCTCAGGAGGCAGTGGAAGGATGGAACTGAGTATATGCGGCCGTCTCTGTGAGCAGGACAAAGAAATAACAAAAGAACAAACAGCAGGTGGCGCTATACAGATTCACATTTTATTGAATAACTCAGTGGCTATTCTAAATTTCTAATTTCATGTAATTACAAAAGTATATTTTTTGTGGGACAACCCTTTTAATTTTGTACCCTGCCTACCCATTGACCATGGTCTCCCGGTCTCAGAGAACCCCTTTGAGATTTTTTAATGCAGAAATTCTCTGTACTCTTATTATACCATAAGTTTAAATGGTGAAGGCCTGGGGATTATTTCTATGTTTACTCGATTATCTTGCTTCTCTGATGAAATCATTATTATCATAGACACGGGTCGCTCTAATCAGTGTCCACACATTAAAGTACTGTACGTTATCCTATTATTACTGCACAGCTCATTTGCATTGATTCTTTGAGGTGAATGCAAATTTTCCCTAAGGTTATTATTGCTATTAGTTTGTTTTCTTGGAAGTGAACAATGAAAATGACTATAACTCAAATGAAACATTAATGAATTTTCCCTCCTGCGATTATTAATTGGCAGCGGAACAAAACATTGGAATACAAAATCTTTTCATAGGGACGCAAAATGCAACATTTACATTTCAAAGTTGCTTTTATGAACTTTTTTTTGAATAAAACCCAAAAGTTTGTTAAAAAGAATCAAAGTATTATATACTGCATGCACAAAGATGATGTGGACATTCTACAGTCGGTGCCACTATGACACTAATACAGAAGCAGATGTAAATGCAGAGGGCTGTGAGGTGCCCCCTAGAGCTGTAGGCACAACATGTGCCACCATAAGGCCTCTTTCACACGGGCGAGTATTCCGCGTGGATGCGATGCGTGAGGTGAACGCATTGCACCCGCACTGAATCCCGACCCATTCATTTCTATGGGGGCTGTGCACACGAGCGGTGATTTTCACACATCACTTGTGCGTTGCGTGAAAATCGCAGCATGCTCCTCTTTGTGTGTTTTTCACGTAAGGCAGGCCCCATACAAATGAATGGGGTTGCATGAAAAATCGCAAGCATCCGCAAGCAAGTGCGGATGCGGTGTGATTTTCACGCACGGTTGCTAGGAGACGATCGGGATCGAGACTCGATCATTATTATTTTCCCTTATAACATGGTTATAAGGGAAAATAATAGCATTCTGAATACAGAATGCATAGTACAATAGCGCTGGAGGGGTTAAAAAAAAATAAAAAAATTAAACTCACCTTAATCCACTTGCTCGCGCAGCCGGCATCTCTTCTGTCTTCTTTTTTTGCTGTGTGCAGGAAAAGGACCTGTGGTGACGTGATGTCACCACAGGTCCTTTTCCTGCACACAGCAAAAAAGAAGACAGAAGAGATGCCGGGCTGCGCGAGCAAGTGGATTAAGGTGAGTTTAATTATTTTTTATTTTTTTTAACCCCTCCAGCGCTATTGTACTATGCATTCTGTATTCAGAATGCTATTATTTTCCCTTATAACCATGTTATAAGGGGAAATAATACAATCTACAGAACACCGATCCCAAGCCCGAACTTCTGTGAAGAAGTTCGGGTTTGGGTACCAAACATGCAGATTTTTCTCACTCGAGTGCCAAACGCGCATGTTCCCACAACGCACCCGCATCTTTTCCGGAAACGCCTGTGTGAAAGAGGCCTAAAGTGCTTAGTCATTTGCTTGTAAGGGAGAATAACTCTGTAGTATCAGATCTGGTGGAGCAGGCCTTAATTATCTTTATGTCAGATCCATATGGAATTTGGCAGAAAGACAACTCTGCGTTGCTCTGTATGAAATCAGAATCATTTGAGGGTATAATGGCACGCAGCCCTTAGAAGTTTATGAGTGCCCTTTCTTCCAACAACATGAATGTTTACTAGTATTTGTTTCATTTAATTGCTATCTTAGCTATGTTTCATTAGTCCTGAGTTGTGATCCATAAGCAGTGGCGTAATGATGGCAGTGACTGCATACTCAGGATAGTAGGATATTAATCTCGTAGGGAGATACAAAGGGGGGATCACTATTATCACATGGGGTCATAATGAGGGGCATTATTATCAGATAGGAGAACAAAGAAGGGCATCTTTATTGCACAGGGGCACAAAGGGGGCATTATTAATGCATGGGGACAGAATGATTACATGAGAGGACAAAATGGGATATTATTATTGTATAAAGACACATAGGGGAGAATTACTATGGCATGGAGGCACAGAGGGGAACATCATTGCATAGAGGCACATACTTGAGGCATTAATATTGCATGGGGCACAAAGGGGCACTATTATTGCATGGGGAACAAAAGGAGCCTTATTATTGTATAAGGACATATATATGGGCATTACTTAAAGGCATGGTGGCACAGAGGGGAAAATCATTGCACAGAGGCACAAAGAGAATCATAACAACTGTATGACACAAAAGGGGCGCTATCATTGTGGGGCCCATTTGTGGAATATTATTACTGTGTAGGGCACTGAGGGGACATTATTGCCACCTGTGTTACTATGGATGACAAGAGTGGAAGTGGGAAGTATACTGGAAAGTAATGAGCCAAAGATGTCTGTGTGCTACACTTTGCAGAGATATGTCATGGCTGGGAGAAGATTTCATGACAGTCTGGGCCAGACGGAGAATAAGGCCTCTTTCACACTTGCGTTGTCCGGATCCGGCGTGTACTCCACTTGCCGGAATTACACGCCGGATCCGGAAAAACGCAAGTGTACTGAAAGCATTTGAAGATGGATCAGTCTTCAAAATGCTTTCAGTGTTACTATGGCAGCCAAGACGCTATTAAAGTCCTGGTTGCCATAGTAGTAGTGGGGAGCGGGGGAGCAGTATACTTACCGTCCGTGCGGCTCCCGGGGCGCTCCAGAATGACGTCAGAGCGCCCCATGCGCATGGATGACGTGCCATGCGATCACGTCATCCATGCGCGTGGGTCACTCTGGAGCGCCCCGGGAGCCGCACGGACGGTAAGTATGCCGCTCCCCACTACACTTTACCATGGCTGCCAGGACTTTAGCGTCCCGGCAGCCATGGCAACCATTCAGAAAAAGCTAAACGTCGGATCCGGCAATGCGCCGAAACGACGTTTAGCTTAAGGCCGGATCCGGATCAATGCCTTTCAATGGGCATTAATTCCGGATCCGGCCTTGCGGCAAGTGTTCAGGATTTTTGGCCGGAGCAAAAAGCGCAGCATGCTGTGGTATTTTCTCCGGCCAAAAAACCTTCCATTCCGGAACTGAAGACATCCTGATGCATCCTGAACGGATTTCACTCCATTCAGAATGCATTAGGATAAAACTGATCAGGATTCTTCCGGCATAGAGCCCCGACGACGGAACTCTATGCCGGAAGAAAAGAACGCAAGTGTGAAAGAGCCCTAAAAGGGAAATTAAATGTCTCCAATCAGAGACATCACCTGTAAATCACTGGATATAACTGTACTGTAATCACTTATTTAGCCTGCAGAGCGACTGTGCAGAACTGGTGGTAATTGTGGTCTTGGAACAGTGGTTTTTATTCAGTATCAATATGATGACATTATCAGTCACTCTGTGGTGGTACTTTGTTGTCATGGTCACATGGACGTAGTGTGGGAGTGGGGGGAACAGAACTAAAGTTTGTCCTGGGGCCCATAGGACCTTAGTGACATATGTGTACATGAGTGCATTCCAGCTATAACTAGTGTCTCTGGGTCTCAAGTTCACCTCTTACTTAGGTTCACAAGAACGGTACCCACCATGGTTCTGCGAAACTGCTGTAAAGTCAGATAACCATAGAACCCTATAGTAATCTAAGTTCAGTTTGGTTGAACTACATGTTATTCATTTCATAGCCATCTGGCTTTTAGCATTCGTCATGCTTTATACTGCATCGCTGCTAGCTCAGATTGGCTGCTGTGTATAACAGTAACAAATAAGTCATTACTACAAGAACAGAATAATTCCACAAGCAATTATAACCCCAAACACAAAGATTTTTTTTATTATTTGCTACACAGATCATGAAGGAAAAAGGAAGTAACACGAGGGGGATCCCGGATTTGCTTTTATTAATAAAAATAACCCAAGACAATGTTTCAAGATTTTCCATGAAGACGGTAACTGACAGCATGTGAATTGCTATTAATCGTTACAATAAAGGTTAAATGATCTGCTATTTTAGAATTGCTGTAATTGTTAAAATAATAATAACCTGTCAAAATGTATTACCATATATTGGTGTAAACCAAAGGTGACAGCTGGTGACGCACGCGCTGAATCATGTCATGGTATAAAAATGATTCAATGCTTCCATTACAATATAACAAGACTACAATACAATGTGGGAAGTGGTGGTTAGCAATGTTGTCTGCAGCCCTGGGGCCCTGGGTTCAAATCTGACCAGAGACGATATCTGCACGATTTTGTATGTTCTCCCTTTGTGTGGTTTACTTGGCTCGCTATCTCATTGACGCTAAAGCGTGTGCTGGGATAAGTGTGTGGGCAACGGCTGATGTAAATGTGGAAATCCTTGTACAGCCCTGTAGAATAGGTCGGAATAACTGGAAATTAATAAAAACAAAAAAAGTTGTCAGAGCCATAGTCAGGCTTAAAGGGAACCGGGCATAATTTTGTAACTGCGCATGCGCCGGCTGGCTCGATTCGGCGTGCGCTCGCGCCAGCGAGTTATATTCACAGCGCGAGACGGCCAGCGCATGCGCAGTTACAAAATTACGCCCGGCTGACTGTGGGAGCCCGAGACGGGATCGGGCAGTCACAAGCGGCGCACCGCTCAGACGCCAGACTGGCACGATCCCAAGGAATGGTAAATATGTAAATCATAGTCAGGAGGGGACGGGTAAGAGGCGGGCATTGCTTGACTTCAAGTAAGGAGGCCGCTGCCCTCCTGACTTCAAGCTCAGTGCAAACAGAGCGCTCAGGGAGATTAAAAAAGTGTTTTTCACAAGTATGGACTGACGTATTTCAGGCTCACACACATGATCAATTACAGACTGGGGGCTGCTATAAGGTAATGCTGGCAGTTTTATATCACTTTTGGAGGTGACAGGCAGTATCTACATTGGTGCTTCATTGTAAGAACAGAACAACAAAATAAATGGAAGGGCTGGATTCGTCACATGACAGACACACGAAGCCCAACAAGACCCTATTGATGATCATGGAGTCCTACGGGCCACGTGGCCTGGCCTTTTACCTAATAAAATATTTTTGGGTAAATCTGTGACGAAGGTTGCGTTAACTATTATCTGGGGCAAATGCTCATTTTGACTTGGTGGCTCTGTATCTAAATACATGTCCAAGATGCAAAGTGACCTGTTGGTGCTCCTTCCCTGGGCACATGCCCTCCTTGCCCCGTAAGCTTAGAAAACCCCAAACTCTACTAGACAATTCTCAGCAAACAGAAGAACGAGGCATAACGTAGCTATAGGCTAAGGATGCTCAACCTGTGGCCCTCCAGCTGTTTTAAAACTACATCTCCCACCAAGCCCTGCTGCAGGTAGGCTGTCCAAGAATGCTAGAAGTTGTAGTTTTGCAAAAGCTTAAGGGCCACAGGTTGGGCATCCCTGATATAGACAACATCCCTGCTATAACGCCCATCTGCCACATAAAATGACACCAGTATTATAAATAACATGTGGTAGGTCAATGCCCTGTTGTAGATTTTGCATTGAAGGGTCATCCATTAGGGACCTTTGTCTATTTTTGAGAATACAATGTTATTTTTGGTTATAATTCCTATCAACTATTTTAATAGGATTTCACTCTAATTCCAGTATTGTAGGGTTTGATACAGAGACTGAAAAAGTTCAAAACTTCCCATGCTTTTTATATCAGTGTCTTACTAGTCTATAGAGTACAGAAAATATGCCTAAAGCAGTGACATTCATAAATAAAGTCATATCAAACCAAGAGAGAAAACCAGTCCCGAGCTGTATAATATCAGATAATATAGGAACGGGTTGCCAGAAGGTTCACATCATACCTGCCTAATCAGCCCAGATTAGAGATGGTTATGGATCTAAGTATATTGACTTGTTATGGCATAGAATGGACCATAATAATGGATTACGACAAGAGAATATTGTTCTGCTCCCCCACACCTGACATTCTTTGCAGCGTTCTCGATTCCTCATGGTATTTCTTGTTGCGCTGACGTCTTCCTTATTCTGCAGTCCAGTTTCACCAAAAGCATATTATGTAATGTATAATTTATGGGTAGATTCATTCACATTGTTGTATAATTTAGTGTTTTTCTCACTGAAATCATAAAAAAGCTATACAATGCAAGGACATAGCCATGCAAACATTAATGTATGATTCAAGACCACAATCAATATGTTTCCGAAACATTAAATGAAATAGGAGGTTGAGCAATCAGATATTATTTCTTAAACCTGAATTTGGTCAGATCTTAGAGACATATGCTTTACTTAATTGCCTAAAATGAAATAATCCTAAATAAGTATAAATCTCTTAATCCTGTCTGAATGTGGAGTATGGCAATGAAAAACGTGGCATCAAGGGGAAGCAGGAGAGGAATACAGAGAGTAGGGGAGGAAACAGAAGGATGGACGCCTACGAAATGGGAGGGGAAGACCTGATGAGAGCGAGACAGAACGGATAGGCAGCAGCAAGCAGCGCCAATGCTGAGCAAAACCGCAGAGTGCGGTCAGAGGGAGCAGCAGACATAAAACAGCTCATGGGGGAGTTGTAACAGTCATCCGTGTACGTAGGGTAGCCAGATATCTGGCTTTAGGACGCAAGGCCTGAACAGAGGTATTTAGGAATATATTTATAATAAAGTAATATTCATGTATTTTCCTTTTCTTAATTCCCAGAGAACCCCTTTAAGGTCTCCCTCTGTTTTCTCATGCAGGGGACTGTTACTGGCAGTGGGGGCATGGTTGAGTGGGATTGGGGGGGTGGTTTAGGGTCTCCTTCTTTTTGGGGTTAACCAAGTGGCCACTCTAGTGTACCCCTTTGCAAAAAGTTGAACATTTAGTGGCTCAGCCACCTTTTCATTGTAGCTAATCCCAATCTTGGTTAACTAAATGGAGTGGCTCACTGATGCTGGTGGGTGGCACGGTGCTACAAACTAATAATTAAGGACGCCCTGCCTTAATATAGTGAAAGTAATAGAAATATTGAAGCGAGCACTCGCTCTATGGCAATACTCAGATTTATTAGTTAAAAATGCCAATTGGTTGCACTTCAAAAATAATACAATGATAAAACACAATAATTAGAATACTAAATAAAACTAAAACTATAATAGGTCGACCATAATATAACACTGGTAAAATTCACAATTGTTGCATAAGGGGCTTATTCAAGCATGTAGGAAACATGTTGGTGCATAATCATTCTCCAGTGGTGTCCAAATACATCAGTGATAGGAACAAAGTAAGAAAAAAGAGGGGTGATAAATTATTCTTATTAGAATAGTGTTTAAATAATGTCCATAATGGTGATAAAGTGTGAGGTACAAAAGTGAAGAGGGCACCTGATGGAGCGCTGCGTGTTGATACACGCTCTTATGCTTGTGTTGCTTCCTGTAGCAACCAGAAACGTCCGAGTCACTCAATATACTCTAGACCGCAACAGACACTGTAATCCGTTGGCAATGGTCGGCTGTTCAAACTTTTAACACAGTCTATTTTATCTTATCCGCTGAAGTCTTACCTCTGTCCAGAGGATAATCTTTCCTAAGATATGAACAATCTTACCTCCGGAAAAGAGGTTACTTGCTTTGAACGCTGAAAGAAAGCTGCTAGACTCGCCGCTGCGTCTTCACGGCTTGCAGGAACTAACAGTCCAGCCCGATCTCGCGATTGTACGAGTGGGACTTGCGTCCGGTCTCAGTACTCACTCAGGTGGTTAGAGCTGTTCAGCTGATCATCAGGTAGCAGTTTTTAAGTAAATATTTCTCTTTATAGCATGGCCATACAAAGTCCTTTGTAGGGAGGTGTAAGCGGAGTGTCTGATAGCCCAGACGCCTTTCGGGATAATTCCAATCCCTTCCTCAGTGGTATAAAGAGAAATATTTACTTAAAAACTGCTACCTGATGATCAGCTGAACAGCTCTAACCACCTGAGTGAGTACTGAGACCGGACGCAAGTCCCACTCGTACAATCGCGAGATCGGGCTGGACTGTTAGTTCCTGCAAGCCGTGAAGACGCAGCGGCGAGTCTAGCAGCTTTCTTTCAGCGTTCAAAGCAAGTAACCTCTTTTCCGGAGGTAAGATTGTTCATATCTTAGGAAAGATTATCCTCTGGACAGAGGTAAGACTTCAGCGGATAAGATAAAATAGACTGTGTTAAAAGTTTGAACAGCCGGCCATTGCCAACGGATTACAGTGTCTGTTGCGGTCTAGAGTATATTGAGTGACTCGGACGTTTCTGGTTGCTACAGGAAGCAACACAAGCATAAGAGCGTGTATCAACACGCAGCGCTCCATCAGGTGCCCTCTTCACTTTTGTACCTCACACTTTATCACCATTATGGACATTATTTAAACACTATTCTAATAAGAATAATTTATCACCCCTCTTTTTTCTTACTTTGTTCCTATCACTGATGTATTTGGACACCACTAGAGAATGATTATGCACCAACATGTTTCCTACATGCTTGAATAAGCCCCTTATGCAACAATTGTGAATTTTACCAGTGTTATATTATGGTCGACCTATTATAGTTTTAGTTTTATTTAGTATTCTAATTATTGTGTTTTATCATTGTATTATATTTGAAGTGCAATCAATTGGCATTTTTAACTAATAAATCTGAGTATTGCCATAGAGCGAGTGCTCGCTTCAATATTTCTATTAATCCCAATCTTGGCCTTCCCAGCCAAGCCATACTGTGGCCTTGATGCTGGTGCTCAGCTTGGACCTTCACCTGACACCAGACCTAGGTAAGTGAATCTTTACTAAAAGTAGTTACAGTACATACCCCTGATATACAGTATGTGACATAATGTATTTATAGGATGCAATGAAATGTAACAGTTGCATGTCATTCTATAATTCAAGTTGAACTTGTTAGACTAAAAGTATCAACATATGAGAAAAAATCTACATATACGGTAAATCACAACTGAGACTTTGTACAACATTTGTAGAGCAACTTCATACAGATGTATATGTTCATGATGTGTTCATACAGTTGCAGAACATAAAGCAGAGTATACAAGATATCACCTATCCTCACCAACCACCACATGTTCCATAGTTTAACAGTAAGACTGGTGGAATAATAATGCTATAAAAGTTTGCCTTTAATAACGCATTTAAAACCAAATCACTTCAGTTCTAAAAAATAAAAAAAATAATGCACACCACATTTATGCATCATCACTGGGTCATCCTGCCTGCTATATCAAGATGCACAAGGTAGTGCATGGCGTACCTGTTGCCCTGAACATGGACATACCTAGACTATATCTAGACATACTGTATATCACAACATGTCCGCATATTGCGATATTGTGGGCATGTTGCAATATATGCCTAGATCTTAAGTTGCACCACAAATGCACACCCTTCACTGCTTTATGGAGGGAGCAGTGGAGAGAAGAATGCCTGCCCCTAAGATGATGGTGAGAGGTGACAACGCTAGTGCATTATCCAATCAGAGTACAGTAGACAGATCTGTACAAAACTAACATCTGGTGCCATCTCCAATCACATGTGTGAACTGCAAGGATTGGAGACCCTGAGCTTGACCTCTGATACATAGAGGTTTTACACTGCCCCTCAATCAGGGAGGCCCCCCTTAGGACTAGCACTACCTAAAGAGTGAAAATATTGACTACAATATATGTAGTTGCAAGGAGTGTCCCTTAACATGAGTACGCTAATCGTCCCTCTGGAATATGGATGTTTAACTGTAGTCTGTCTCTTTAAGAGACTGTGAATATGTGTTTCCAATGATAGATAGATAGATAGATAGATAGATATGACAGTAAACTTTTTTGTTGCTGAAAGTAATATATGTTCCACACCATCAAAAGAACCTCCTCCTGTAATGAGCACTCGTTTTCTCTGGTTTTCTAATATTGTTTGGGACAATATACAACTCCAAAACTCTGGATCAGATGCTCAGTTTGCTCAACTGGGTTAATTTTGTGAGATTTTTTTTTTTGGTTAGCCTTCCTTTAAATGTTTGTGTTTTCTGCTCTTTTGGTATAGTGTGTGATTTGTGCATGTGTCTCCAGAATCCTTAGTATTCCTAAGGTCCTGTTCAAGTCTGTTGGTGTCATGTCAGTGTAGCTTGGGACCTGTTGTCCTTCTGGCCTTTTCTTTGCTGCCAGCATTGAAGTCTGTTGTTTCCCTGTGGGTTCTGTTTGCTGAGTTTAGTTTTTGATTTGTCTGTAGGTCCTAGATCCTTCTTGTTGACTTGCTGGGGTAATATCAGATTTGGCTCAGTGTTCTTTATTTCTGTTCACCACTCTCAATCTGTATAACATCTTCCATGTGCTCCATTGCCTGACAGCCATCTCCTCCATCATTTGCCATCATTATTTAGTTCCTGTCATCTATCGGTGATTCTGCTTGTATATATTTGTTGCCTGCAAGTCTTGATAAGTGCTTTATGTATTTTGCTTGTGACCGTCCTGGGGGCATCTGAGCACCAGAAGACACTGTTAGTACAGAGAAAGGAGACTGCCATGGGCGGGCTGGGAACCTAAAGTGGCCCTGGAAAAAAAATTAAGAATGCCCCAATGTTGTAGGCAGGTCCAAATTGACAGAAGGTGGGGCAACACAGGTAGGCATTGTCTGAAATACTGTAGTGCAGCACAAAATACAACCCCAGCAGAACCAAGTAGCACAGTGCACCACAAAATACCACCTCAACAAAAGCAAATGCCACATAGTAGCACAAAATACTGCTGCCTTCAGCTCATCCTGAGGTCAATGATACAGTTGGGTTCAGGAGGACACCTGCGGCAGTAGGCCAGGTGCAAAGTACCTAATGCTCTTAGCAATAATTAATGCTTTGAGTGACAGATTGTTATATACCAGACCTGCAGCCATGAAGAGGGCCCAGGTGGCCCCTTGGGCATCGGCCCACAGCCAAATTTCCCTGTAGGGTCTGTGGCCAGTCTGCTCTTAGAGATTGTCATAGGTGAAAACCAGTTCTGCAGTCGACTAAACAGATGGGGGTGTTACACCTGCACAGTTTAAAAAAACAGAGTACATACTGTAAAAAAAGAGAGTATGCAGTACTCCAGTACTACTGGAGCACAATTACATACACTATTTCATTTTGCAAAGTGGTTTGTAACTGTGACCCAAAATCGGATAAATTGCTAAACTGAGAAAATTATTTTGCTTATCCCTAATTAACACTTATATTAATCCCGTCATTACAGGACATGTTTGCTGGTAAACTGTTCATCTGCAGCAGCGACAACTTCACATGACAGAATTAGGTCTGGATGCCAGAATCTATCAGACGGAACATCAGAGAGAACTGTTAGCATTTGTGTTTGTACAGCCATGCTGCATTGCCACAAATTATTAACATTTATGTCATATACTATGTTCTAGCCTACTTTAGCTTGACATTGAACTTCAAGAGGGCTGACTATGTGAGATAATAGGTCATTATTGTGCTTATTGTTGTGCAAAATTTCATACTTTATTCATTTATTCTCTACAATAGATAGATTACACGTTACTTATTAGACAGTAGGAAGCTGCTTTTAAAGGGTAATGATACTGCCAGTCGTGTCTGCAGCAGACGAGGAGGCCAGGAGAATGAGCGCTTCGGTTGATAAAAGCCATAAGTTCATGGAAGCCACTCTTAAGAAAATGGACAGTCTGCTCTACTGTCACCAAACATCTGTGGGAGAAAACTACACTGAAAAATACTTGTAAGAAGAAAGAGTGCCCCCTAAACCATTGCTTCTGCAGAGGTGAGATAGATAGATAGATAGATAGATAGATAGATAGATAGATAGATAGATAGAATTGAGATAGATTAATTTTCATTCATTTAATTTTAATTATTGTGTCAGTATAAAAAATAGTACATGTTCAAACATTCTATACAATATTTTTTCTGTTTTATTAAAGTAACATAGTATTAGTAAACAAAAACGTTTTCAAGTAAAGATCAGATTATTCTGAGGGTAAACAAAAGTGTACATTATCATGATCCTGAAAACGATCCTATATATAGCGCTGAAACAATGAGGGGAATTTATCATGTTTAGACCACTATTGTGGCCTAAAAAAAGGGGGCAAATTATGGCACCTACCATATTTGCGACTTTTCAAAAACTGGGGAAGCACAGTGAGTGAAGTAGTGTCGCCAAAAGGCCAGATTCCCTCTCCCTGTCAAGCAAAGTGGTGGCCCAGAGCAGAATGGCGGGGTCGTCTCCCCCGGTGAGATGTGTAGCCCTGTGGGCTATAGTCTACACTCTCTTATGGACCCACACCCACTCTGGGAACGTGAGATCACCCATAATGCCATGCAGACAGCCAGTCAGCAGCTAGCCAGCCCCTGTGATGTCACAGCCTCATCCCACGAGGTCTCTGCCATTTCACTGTGAGCTGAGCATAGAGACATGACAAGCACTAGGGACAGTATCTTGATAAAATATAGTAATTGTGGAATATTGGATTGGGAGAGAGCAGGGACAGTGTAAGGAGATTGTAGGGAGAGCATAGGAATAACATAGGGAGACTGCAGGGACAGTGCAAGGGCTGTAATCTGAAGCTAAAGGGATCCATAGGAGACAGTACAGTTTGCATCAATCCCTGTGTAGGGCACTGAGCTCTCTAATTAAACAGCTTCCTTCTTGTTTAATAGATAAGCAATTCTATTAGGCCTTCATTCTCAAATTGGTGTGAATAAGCTGTCTGCGTCTACTGTTATTGGTAGAGATTAACAAAGTTCAGAAAAATTTGATTCAGCTGCTTCACCGAATTTCACAAAGAAATTCGCTTTGTGATGAATTACTTTGTCACGAAGAGCATTTCTCTGTATGTAGCGGGCGCAATGATGGGGAACAACAATCGCACTGCCCCCGTCATTGAGTCCCTCAAATGCTGCATTCATCGCTGATCGCGGCATCTGAGATTAACATTGAGGGCTTTTAAGAGTTAATCCGGTAAAAAAATTAAAAATACTCCCCTTATCAATTTGATCACGTAGATGCCACCACGGCCATCTTGATTAAAAAGACATATTGCAAAATCTCTCGTGGTGATGTGATGACGTCATCACGCCGCCCGCTATGGTGCGAGAGATTTTGCGTGGTATCTTCAATCAAGATGGCTGTGGCGTCCTTTTTGCACGCAAAAGGATGAGGTATGCATTTTTTTCATGGAAAATTGATTCATTACCACGAAGCGCTAGGAAATTCAGCTTTGCGACAAATCTAATTTTTCCTGAAATTCGGATAAAATTCCACTTCAGATACTTTGATTCGCTCAACACTAGTTATGGAGTGTCTACCTTATAATAGATAAGCAATTCTATTACGCCTTGATTCTCAAATTGGGGTGAATAAGATGTCAGCTTCTACTGTTATTGGGGTGTCCACCTGCCTGTCACAGTAACTGTGTCACTACTAGCTATGCATGGTGCTGCAAAGCACAGTGATGTACACTGAGATATACTCTTCCTGCAGGCCAGGATATAGCTGATTTGACAAATGAATTCGGGACAAAGCAATTTTTTTAAATAAATAAGTCAAAGTGCCCGAATCAAATTTGTTAAAATTGCTCTCATCTTATCTCATCTGGCGTCTCCGACTGAGTGGTCACCATGCTTTACAAAGCAGGAGACGGCCAGAAGGATGAGGCAATATAAAGATTTCTGGTCTGTCCAGATAAACCCAAATGTTTATCAGAGTGTTCAATCCAGTCAGGATGCTGGTGTAGATTTGAAAGTCTGGCATACAGACTGCCTGGAAGTGTGCCAAATGTATTAGGCTACTTTCACACTAGCGTTCGGGCGGATCCGTTCTGAACGGATCCGCTCATAATAATGCAGACGGAGGCTCCGTTCAGAACGGATCCGTCTGCATTATATTAGCAAAAAAAAGCTAAGTGTGAAAATAGCCTGGGACGGATCCGTCCAGACTTTCAATGTAAAGTCAATGGGGGACGGATCCGCTTGAAGATTGAGCCACATTGTGGCATCTTCAAACGGATCCGTCCCCATTGACTTACATTGAAAGTCTGGACGGATCCGCACGGATCCGCACGCCTCCGAACGGCCAGGCGGACACCCGAACGCTGCAAGCAGCGTTCAGCTGTCCGCCTGTCCGTGCGGAGGCGAGCGGAGCGGAGGCTGAACGCCGCCAGACTGATGCAGTCTGAGCGGATCCGCCTCCATTCAGACTGCATCAGGGCTGGACGGCTGCGTTCGGGTCCGCTCGTGAGCTCCTTCAAACGGAGCTCACGAACGGAAACCCGAACGCTAGTGTGAAAGTAGCCTTTCGGGGACTCTGCCTCTTAAAAACATTGGCACATTCTAGTTTTAGTATCCTGCCCCAATGAGCTTACATTTTGTTCAGTTTGAAAACCACTTCTGAAACAATAAATGTAGAAAATACATAGCAATATATAAAAAAAGCCATTTCTCCCTTAATCTCCTGCTCTGCCTTTGATTCTTCATTGTCTCATATTGTAATGAAAACTTTAAATATCTGTAAATGATTCTTCTGTATGCATCCTAGGAAATTAACAATTTTCTCCTCCATCTCATAATCTTGTTTCTGGCTGTAAGACAACTGGCTGCAGAAAGAGCCCTTCTCCACCACTCAGTCTGGAACAGGAGACCCGGAGTGTTAAAAGGGTTGTCCTGTGAATAATATTCTACAGTTTTCAAACCAGCACCTGGACCTGAATATTTTTCTAAATACATGTAATTAAAAATGTACAGCTACTGAGTTATTCAATTAAATGTATCTGTATAGCATCACCTACTGTTTGTCCTGTTTCTAATTTGTCTTGCTCACTGAGGTGGAAGGACTTGTTCCGTTCCATCCTCTGCTGCAGCTAGTGGCAGTTGAAAAGGACACGCCCCTGAAAAAGGATACGTCTCCTAAGCTTCCAGCTTGAAATAATACATTTAGCAAAACCATTGGAGCAATGAAAGGGAAGATCTTTCAATCCATGTGAGGTACAGGGATTCTTCTATCTTTGTTAGAAAGAGGTTGTCATGTACTAGATTATGTATGATTTTAATTTAAATTAATCAGGTAGGGTTGAGCGAACACCTGGAAGTTCGGGTTCGCAGGGTTCAGCTGAACTTCGCTGCAAAGTTCGGGTTCGGGACCCGAACTTGACACCCCCGAACCCGAACTCCATTGAAGTCAATGGGGACCTGAAATTTAGGGCACTAAAATGGCTCTAAAAAGTCATAGAAAGGGCTAGAGCAGGGATGAACAACCTGAGGCTCTCCAGCTGTTGCAAAACTACAACTCCCATCATCCCCGGACAGTCTACAGCTATCAGCCTACAGCAGGGCATGGTGGGAGAGCTGCAAGTTGGCCATGCCTGGGCTAGAGGGCTGCAAAAGGAAGCAAAATAGGGGTAGCTTATCTGCCAAGTATTCTGGGGTTGGGGGGACTCAAGAGCTTATGTCCCTCTATGGTGGAGATCAGCAACCTTTGGCACTCCAGTCGTTCTGAAACTACAACTCCCAGAATCCACCTTTTATGTCTATGAGAGTTACAAGAACAGCCTGGAAGTGTGCATGCTGGGAGTTGTAGTTGCACAGCAGCTGGAGTGTTGAAGGTTGCTGATCACTGCTCTATGGAGTTATCTGAGGCTATAATGCTGAGGGAAGCATCTGAAGCACATACAGTTGTGACTAGGGTTGAGCGAACACCTGGAAGTTTGGGTTCGCTGGGACCCGAACTTGAACTGAACTTCAGCCCGAACCCCATTAAAGTCAATGGGGATCCGAACTTTGGGGAACTAAAATAGCTCTAAAAAAGTCATAGAAAAGGCTAGAGGGCTGCAAAAGGATACAAAATAAGAGTAAGAGCAGGACAATTGCCCTGGAAACAAATGTGGATAAGGAGATGAATTTAAATAACATAGAATTTAAAAAAGGTTAAAAATAATGATCTTGAACTAGGAGGTGGAGGTCAAAGTGGAGTAGAAGGTTGATGAGGCGGTGGACGTGGCGGTGTAGGTGGAAGCAGTGGTGGAGAAGGAGGAGGTAGCCAACACTATTTTTGTATTTTTATTTTTTTTTATATTAATTTGGGAAGACCCAAATTTTGTTTTCTTTTTTATATTTCCTAATGTTTTGGAGTCTTCCCAAATTTATAAAAATATATATATATATATTAAAAAAATACAAAAATAGTGTAGGCTACCTCCTCCACTTCCACCACCGCTTCCACCTACACCGCCACATCCACCGCCTCATCAACCTCCTACTCCACTTTGACCTCCGCCTCCTAGTTCAAGATCATAATTTTTTTCCTTTTTTGAAAATTCTATGTTCTTTTAATTCAGTTCCCTATCCACATTTCTTTGCAGGGCAATTTCCTTGTTCTTACCCCTATTTTGCTTCCTTTTGCAGCCCTCCAGCCCTTTCTATTACTTTTTTAGAGCCATTTTAGTGCCCCAAACTTCAGGTCCCCACTGACTTCAATGGGGTTCGGGGTCAAGTTCGGGTCCCGAACCCGAACTTTGCGGCGAAGTTCAGCCGAATCCGCGAACCCGAACTTCCAGGTGTTCGCTCAACCTTAGTCACAACTGTATGTGCTTCAGATGCTTGCCTCAGAGTTATAGCCTCAGATAACTCCATAGAGCAGGGATCAGCAACCTTCAGCACTCCAGCTGCTGTGAAACTACAACTCCCAGCATGCACACTTCCAGGCTGTTCTTGCAACTATCATAGAAAGGTGGATTCTGGGAGTTGTAGTTTCAGAACGGCTGGAGTGCCGGAGGTTGCTGATCCCCACCATAGAGGGACCTAAGCTCTTGAGTCCCCCCAACCCCAGAATACTTGGCAGATTAGCTCCCATTTAGAGTCTCAGCCACAAATACATCCTAGATTAAGGGTGCTATAGATAAAACTTTACAGATAAGGCTACCTCCAGTTTTGAGATCCAGCATGGGATCTCGAAATCACAGCAAAACGATTCTGGTATAATAAAAATACAACCGGCTGCATCGATTCAGAACAGATCCGGTTGTATTATATCGAAAAGAAAGAAACTGTCTCTGGCACTAAAACCTCTGTAAGTCAATGGACACTGGATCCGTTTTTTTCATGTCCAAAAACAACAACAAAAAAAACGGATCCGGCACCATTGACTTGCATTTTGGTAAGGGATCCGGCTTCTTCAGTTTTCCATGCCGTGCACAAAAATGCTGCTTGCATCAATTTTGTGTCCGGCATGGGAACGCAACAAACCGGAACGGAATACATTCTGGTGCAGTCCCCATTGACAATAAATGGGGACAAAACTGAAGAGTTGTGCTGCTGTTTTAAGACTCTGTGCCAGATCTCGAAACCGAAGAGCACAACACAGATGTGAAAGCAGCATAAAGCCTTATGGATAAAGCTGCCCTGTTTTTTATCATTCATTTAAAGGTTTAGTGGTCCTTTATAGTGAATGGGGGGCTATCAGAACATGGCCAGTGATTGAAAAGGATGAGGAAATACAAAAATAATTCAATTATTATCCACACACAGCACCATAGGATGAACTAGACAGTAGTCAGAAGCGCAACAATTCTCAAACAGTGCAATTCTTAAAATACAAATCCTGCTTTGTTAAGATCAGACCATCTCATCATGGTGAGTAGTAAAGACTAAATAACAAAACCCCTTTAAAACCCCATATGCTGTTGCGCATATATAATCGGGGGAGCAAATCCTACACGTGATCTATTGCTAACAGCAATCCCCAGCAAAAATGCATACAATGGAGGATGCTGGCAGCGGACCACATGTACCACAGAAACATCCTACACAGGGGAGCCAAATGTGTGGATGTAATATATAAAACAAACATTTACAAACAAAAAGTGGTGCACTACAATGTAAAATGCAATCTCCAATATATTTTTATATCAAGAACATACCGGAGCCCGCGCACCCCTTCAAGGTCTCTCAAAGTGACAAGGGACCTAACGCTAACCTATCTAAGCCATATGAGCAATTACGGATAGGGGCATAGAATCTGACACACAGCCAACAACTCCCAGTTGCCTCCAGCGTGAAATCACACATACAATGGGAGGAGGGAGGAGGGAGGAGGGGGGAGGCTGTAAGTCCCACCTATCACCGGCTCATGTGACGCAGGCCGCACAGGTGCACCTGAATGTTACCATTAAATCAAAATCAAGGCACACCTCCAGGCATGCATGTACAGACAAAATAACAAAAAAAGTCATAAAAGGCAGAAAGATGCTCAAAACCCCATATGCTGTTGCGCAAATTCAGCGGACAGGACTGCAGGGGCAGTATGTGAGTGCACGGTGGGCTGATGGGGCTAGTAGTCATACAGTTTTGTAGCTCCCTGGGTCGGCGTGCAGTGATGAAGAAGACTAAATCCTCTGGTGCACTCTCTATTGCAGGGAACACCAGCCAGATGAAAGTTAAGGTGCCCTTGATGGTAGTGGGTATGCTTAGGGTGCTTTGGTGACTGGGCCCCTGTGTTCGTGACACCAGCACCATGAGGTACAATTAGGAGATCATGTAGAATAAGGAGACCAAGTTTCTTAACAAACTCCCAGTACTTTACTGAAGCTGATCCAAAGGTCATCGATGTATGCAAAATTTACAGCAAAGCAGTTTTCACAGTGATTCAGATTAGTTCCCAGAAGTTGCATAAGGAGCAGTTTTCCATGACAATCAATCTTTCTCCCTTATTTCTCCAGGCTGGAGGGATGTACTATCTCTGCTGTAATGTATAATCATATACTTCTGTATCCTCTCTAGGAATTCTATATTCTGACAAATGGCCTTTTTGTCCTTGGTTATGGTGGGCAGCTTGTAGCTTAGAATCTCTCCACCTAATGCAAAGGAGACTAGAGCCTGATAAACGACAGTTACCTTCCTTTGCCAATATTCTCCCTCCCTCTCTGAGTTGCCTGGTTCCTCTGTAATCTTTCCCTTCTATGGGCTGGTGCATGGAACTAACTATGGAGTTTGGATAACTCTCCAAAATGGCTGCTAAGGTCAGACATCATACACTGACCTTCTTCTCCTTCTCCTCTGTACTGTGTGCAGGGCGGAGTCAGCCCTGGGAGGCTTGTTAGAACCTCCCCCTTCCTATGCAACTTTATTGGAACTCCTATACAAGCACAATTTACATGAAACACGATCAAAGTATTAAGCAGTTTGTTTCAGGACACTGCACATATATAATTCGGGGAGCAAATCATGCACATCTGATTCGTTGCTAACAGCAATTCCCAGCAAAAATGCATACAATGGAGGATGCCAGCAGCGGACCACATGTACCACATAAACATTCTACACGGGGGGAGCCAAATGTGTGGATGTAATGGCTATATAAAACAAACATTTACAAAGAAGATTATATATGTGCAACAGCATATGGGGTTTTGAGCATCTTTCTGCCTTTTAGTAACATAGTAACATAGTATATAAGGCCAAAAAAAGACATTTGTCCATCCAGTTCGGCCTGTTATTCTGCAAGTTGATCCAGAGGAAGGCAAAAAAATAATAAAAAATATGAGGTAGAAGCCAATTTTCCTCACTTAAGGGGAAGAAAATTCCTTCCCGACTCCAATCAGGCAATCAGAATAACTCCCTGGATCAACGACCCCTGTCTAGTAGCTATAGCCTGTAATATTATTACACTCCAGAAATACGTCCAGGCCCCTCCTGAACTCTTTTATTGTACTCCCCATCACCACCTCCTCAGGCAGAGAGTTCCATAGTCTCACTGCTCTTACCGTAAAGAATCCTCTTCTATGTTTGTGTACAAACCTTTTCCTCCAGACGCAGAGGATGTCCCCTCGTCACAGTCACAGTCCTGGGGATAAATAGATGATGGGAGAGATCTCTGTACTGACCCCTGATATATTTATACATACTAATTAGATCTCCCTCAGTCGTCTTTTTTCTAAAGTGAATAACCCCAATGCTGATAATCTTTTAGGGTACTGTAGTCCCCCCATTCCAGTTATTACTTTAGTTGCCCTCCTCTGAACCCTCTCCAGCTCTGCTATGTCTGCCTTGTTCACAGGAGCAAAGAACTGCACACAGTACTCCATGTGTGGTCTGACTAGTGATTTGTAAAGTGATAGGACTATGTTCTCATCAAGGGCATCTATGCCCCTTTTGATGCAATCCATTATCTTATTGGCCTTGGCAGCAGCTGCCTAAAACTGGTTTCTACAGCTTAGTTTGCTGTTCACTAAAATTCCTAGGTCATTTTCCATATCAGTGTTACCGAGTGTTTTATCATTTAGTATGTACGGGTGACTTGCATTATTCCTTCCCATGTGCATAACCTTACATTTGTCAGTGTTAAATCTCATCTGCCACTTCTCTGCCCAAGCCTCCAATCTATCCACATCCCTCTGTAGCAGTATACTGTCCTCTTCCATGTCAATTACTTTACACAGTTTAGTGTTATCTGCAAAAATTTATATTTTACTGTGCAAGCCTTCTACAAGATCATTAATAAATATATTGAAGAGAATAGGGCCCAATACTGACCCCTGAGGTACCCCACTAGTGACAGTGACCCAGTCTAATGGTGTACCACTAATAACCACCCTCTGTTTTCTCACTCAGCCAGTTACTTACCGACATACAGACATTTTCTCCCAGTCCGAGCATTCTCATTTTATATACTAACCTTTTATGTGACAGTGTCAAATGCTTTGGAGAAGTCCAGATTAGTGTTGGGCGCGAATATTTGAATCGCAAATATTAATTCCCGAATATCAGCACTTTGAGAATTTGCGAATATTTAGAATATAGTGATATATATTCGTAATTTAGAATATTCTATATTTTTGTTTCATCAGTAACCTCCCTTCTTTCTTTTGGGCCAATGAGAAGGCTTTGTCTGAGCTTAGCAACATCCCTAGCAACCAATAGGAAAGTTGCCTACCCCTTACTATATGAGAACCCCCCCCCAGCAGTCATTTTCTGTAGTTTTTTTTTTAAAGTTCTGAGAGAGAGAGCAGTGTCATTGCTGTGCTCTGTGCTTTCCACACTGCATTAGATAGATAGTTAGATAGCTCATATATATAATACAGATAGTTAGTGGGAGATAGTCAGTGTAGGTTATATCCTGATAGTGTATCTGTTGCAGTGCAGTGTGTTAGGTAGTGTGATAGGTTCTGCTGTCCATACATACATACATGCAGACCTGCTAAAATGTGAATTTTCACGTATTGCGCCAAAATATTCGCATCAGCGCAATAGTGAATATATTGGAGCACTCTAACTGCATATAAAGCCATTTTAAATGTTCTGCCATGCCAACCATTTTCTTCAGTCTCAGGAAACTTCTAGCAGCTTGGAAAATGTAGCAAAAGTGACCCACGCCTGTATTTCATGCGCATTACGCAAATATTATATTGCCGATTTTTCACAATCAAGAAAATAATAATTCGAATATAACCCCTGCCGCCCATCACTAGTCCAGATATACGACATCCATTGATTTGCCGCTGTCAAGTCTAGAACTTACCTCCTCATAGAAACTGATTCAATTCGTTTGACATGACCGTTCTCTCATGAAGCCATGCTGATATGGCGTTATTTGCTTATTTTCATTGAGGTACTCCAAGATAGCATCTCTTAGAAAACCTTCAAACAGTTTACCCACAACAGATGTTAAACTTACCGGCCTATAGTTTCCGGGCTCTGTTATTGGACCCTTTTTAAATATTGGCACCACATTTGCTATGTGCCAATCCTGTGGAACACTCCCTGTCAGTATAGAGTCCTTAAATATCAGAAATAAGAGTCTGGCTAATTCTCCTAGGATACGGGGGTGTACAGTGCCTTGCAAAAGTATTCACCTCCCTTGACCTTTTTTCATGTTTTGGTGCCTCAAAATTGGTGGAATTAGCATGGATTGTTTGAGGATTTGCATCATTTAATTTACAGAACATGCCCACAACGTGTTCTGTAAATTATGTGAAGCAAACAACAAATAGGACAAAATAACAGAAAAGGTCAATGTGCATAACTATTCACCCCCCCCCTATAGTCAATACTTTGTAGAGCCACCTTTTGCTGTAATCACAGCTCTAAGTCGCTTTAGCCAAGTCTCTATGAGCTTGCCACATCTTACGACTGGGATTGTTACCCATTCTTCCTTGCAACACTGCTCCAGCTCCTTCAAGTTGGATGGTTTGCGCATGTGAACAGCAATCTTTAAGTCTGACCACAGATTTTCTATTGGATTGAGATCTGAGCTTTGACTAGGCCATTCTAAAACATTTACATGTTTCCCCTTAAACCACTCAAGTGTTGCTTTAGCAGTGTGTTTGGGGTCATTGTCCTGCTGGAAGGTGAACCTCCGTCCTAGCCTCAAATCACACACAGAGTGGTACAGGTTTTGCTCAAGAATATCCCTGTATTTAGCACCATCCATCTTTGCCTCAACTCTGACCAGTTTCCCAGTCCCTGAAAAACATCCCCACAGCATGATGATGCCACCACCATGTTTTACTGTGGGGATGGTGTTTTTTGGGTGATGTGTCAGACATAGCATTTTCTTTGATGGCCGAAAAGTTCAATTTTTGTCTCATCAGACCAGAGCACCTTCCTCCATACATTTTGGGAGTCTCCTACATGCCTTTTCGCAAACTCACAACGTGCCTTTTTGTTTTTAGCTGAAAGTAATGGCTTTCTTCTGGCCACTCTGCCATAAAGCCCAACTCTATGGAGCGTACAGCTTATTGTCGTCCTATGTACAGATACTCCAGTCTCTGCTGTGGAATTCTGCAGCTCCTCCAGGTTTACCTTTGGTCTCTGTGATGCCTCTCTGATTAATGCCCTCCTTGCCTGGTCCGTGAGTTTTGGTGGGCGGCCGTCTCTTGGCAGGTTTGCTGTTGTGCCATGTTCTTTCCATTTGGTTATGATAGATTTGATGGTGCTCCTGGGGATCATCAAATATTTGGATATTCATTTATAACCTAACCCTGACTTGCCCTTCCCAACAACATAGTCCCTTACTTGTTTGGAGAGTTCCTTGGTCTTCATGGCAGTGTTTGGTTAGTGATGCCTCTTGCTTAGGTGTTGCAGCCTCTGGGGCCTTTCAAAAAAGGTATGTATATGTAATGACAGATCATGTGACATTAAGGTTGCACAAAGGTGGACATAATTTCACTAATTATGTGACTGAAGGTAATTTGTTGCACCAGAGCTTTTTATGGGCTTCCTAACAAAGGGGGTGAATACATACGCACATGCCAATTTTCTGTTTTCTATTTCTAAACAATTGTTTTATTTATATATTTTTCTCATTTCACTTCACCAACTTAGACTATTGTGTTCTGATCCATCACATAAAATTCAGATTAGCAAAACATTGAACTTAAGGCTGTAATGTAACAAAACATGAAAAAAGTCAAGGGGGTGAATACTTTTGCAAGGCACTGTATGCCATCTGGTCCTGGTGATTTGTCTATTTCAATCTTTTTAAAATGCCGCTGTACTTTTTCCTAGGTCAGACAGGGCACTTTTAATGAGGAATTTACTTTTACATTTTGCATTTCATCTGACAGTTCAGATTTATACTTTTTACCATTTATATAACTGAAGAACATCTTAGGGTTAGCTTTGCTCTCTTTGGCAATTAATCTCTCGGTCTCTAGTTTGGCTGCTTTTATTTGTTTTTTACATACATATTCAATTTTTTTCCTTATTGTTTTTTAGTGCTTCTCCCTCCTGTTTTAGTGATTTAAATGCTTTCTTTACAGTTCTATTTATCCACATTGTTTTTTTCTTGTTCCTTAACCTTTTATTCCTATAATGTATGTACCTCTCACAATTAGATTTTAGGATGCTTTTACAAATATCCCATTTTGTGGCAGTCATTTTTTTTTTTTTTTAGGGCTTTGTCCCAGTTAGTTAGGTCTATGCCCTCTCTTAGTTGGCTAAATTTAGCTTTTTAGAAGTTTGGTACTTTTGTTCCTCTCTGAAAAAACACTTTTTTGAATGATAATTGGAAGGTTATTATTACATTATTTTGTTATTTTGTCTGTACATGCATGCCTGGAGGTGTGGCAACCCCAGGTTTTAATGTGCCTTGATTTTGATTTATTGATAACATTCAGGTGCACCTGTTGATAGGTGGGACTCACAGCCTCCTCCTATTGTATGTGTGATTTCACATTGGAAGCCACTTGGAGTTGGCTGTGTATCAGACTCTATGCCCCTATCAGTAATTGCTCATATGGCATAGATAGGTTAGCGTTAGATCCCGTGCCACTTTGAGAGACCTTGATTGGGTGCGCGGGCTCTGGCATGTTCTTGATATAAGAATATATTGGCGAAAGTCTCATTTTAATATCAGTGTGAGGGTTTAAACATATATTGTCAATTGCATTTTCCATTGTAGTGCACCATTTTTCCTTGTAAATGAGTAGTAAAGACGTGTTAAGTAATACAGCGCCGAGGACCTATATTTAGATAAAGTGCTAAATCTGCAACTGATGCAGGCCAAAATGTGCTCGATATTAAGCTGGAGAAAAATACCAGTTAATCTTCTTTTCTCTGTTTTTATTACAGCTAAAGCGAGATAACATGAAATTACAGAATATCATGCAAATAAGATGTTTTGATCCACATTATAGCGACTATTAAGCCTTCAGGTTCACACAAATGGTGATGACACAAAATAACCCCCTTTACTTCATATATTTAAATGGTTCTTTTAGCTAAAGCCATGGCTATTTGTAGATTAGACCAGTGTTTTTAGATCACCAGGCTTTAATGAACTGCAATTTATTTACACAACTTTTTTTGTATTTAACCCCTTCATGATGCACCGATTTTCTGTTTTACATTTTTTTGGTTGACATAGCTGTATGAGGGCTTGTTATTTGCCAGAGAATTTGTACATTCTAATGGCACCATTTAATATGGCATACAATGTAGTGGGAAGCTGCTAAAAAAACATACTAAATGTGGTGTAATTGGAAAAAAAAATCTGTTATTGTTTTATTGGTTACGTTTATACAGTGTTCCCTATGCGTTAAAAATGACATGTTATCTTCATTCTCTGGGTCAGTACGATTAGAGCAATTCCTCATTTTTATAGTTTTTCCTGTGTTTTAATAAAATTAACAAAAAAAAAACTTTGAAAAAAAATATTTTTTTGTATTGCCATTTTCTGACCCTATAACAGTTTTTTATTTATGTGTACAGAGTTGTGTGAGGCCTCAATTTCTTCATTAATATCATCTTGGGGCATGTATGACCTTTTAATCACTTTTTAATAAAAAAATGCGTGGAGAGATGAAGCAAAGTAGCCATTTCAACTTATTCCATTTGTAACGGTCACGTACACACACACACGGGGGGGGATAGTGACCACTGCGCTCCACCCTCACCCCTGGTCCTGCCTACTTGCCTCACGAGTCCTGATGACAGGGGACAACTGGACAGCAGTCCCTAACTTAGAATACGTGCGGGAAGGACAGACAAGACAAATAACGGATAGTGAACGGACCGGGTCAAAACCAAGAGGACAACGCAGTACAGAGGGATAAGCAAAGAAAAGTCAGGAGAAGCCGGGGTCATAAATACCAGTAGAGTTGAGAAGTACCAAAGGAGTCCGCAAAGAATAGTCAGGTGGAAGCCGAGGTCAATATTAGAGGAAGGATGCGCAGTACAGGAGGAGCAGGCAAAGGATCGTCAGGGAACAGGATCAGGTAAGTACACAGGTATCCAACAACTGCCAGGAGCCTAAATTAACAGGCAACCTAGTGGGGAGTGAGGGTCATATGACATTGCCAGCATCACATGACCGACAGACCGACCAGTCGAGCACTGAGTGATCAGCTCGGCGCTCAAGGCAGACCTAGGAGCAGGGAGCCTCCCAGCTAGCAAAGCCGCCCTGGGAACGAGGTCAAACACAGATCCTCGCTCCCGAAGCTAAGCAGCAGGTCTGTGGCTGATGGGAGACCGAGTGTGCCTTCGGAACCCCGTTACACCATTCTGCCATTCACCATAAGGGATTTTCTGACATTGTGATACTAATAAACTTTAATTTGTTTTACAGTTTTTATATTTATTTTTGGTTCCCCTATAGGACTTTAAAATGTGGTTGCTTGATCGCTTAACCCATAGACTGCAATTATTTACCTTTGCAGTCTATGGGAGACATGGGCAGGGCTTGATAGGAACTTTGCTATAGTAGGACTTGGAGACTTTAGAAGAACCCAAACTGCCATAGAAATCAAACAGCTCTTGTAATCTTGTAGCGGAGGAGCTATTGAGTCACCGGGAGTGCAACAATACCAGTAATGAAACATTCAGTGGTTACAATTGAGGTATGTTGCTGATCATGGATTCTGCCACTGGGTGTCGGCTATGTAAAACGGTAGACACTTGGCAGATATTGTGTCTGCTCAGCTCCTGAGGGGCCACCATATTTAAAAACCCAACATCTGCTGTAAGTGTACATAGGATGTCGGGAAGGAGTTAAAGTTACCATCCAGGATCCATTTGAAATACAAACATAAGTGAACGCATGTATAGCTAAGTATATCCCTGCACATATTTTTCCTTCAGTTGCTCTTCAAACATTTGGTCTTACCTGCTCGGTTCTGCCTGCCATCATTGCTCCATTATTCATTCCTTACTGGGTGGTAAGACTTCAGTAAGCTGACTGTCTTCTTTTCACTGCCCTGTCAATAAACATGCCAGTGTCCCCTGCAGGCCCTTAGTTGATGTGTGGAGCATGCCCATTGGTCACTGTGCTTGTTTCCCATCTTTTCACAAAGGATGTGATCACCTGACATTATCAGCGTTGTGCCTTGCTGCTTCAGAAGGGTGTGATTGAGGCTGGTGTTACACTTAGTAGGACATGGGTGCATTGGCAACCTGAATAATACGGCCGTTATTACATACATGAGGATGGATTATAAAACCAGTAGGAGAATCGACGACAGAAAAGATGGAGGTATTTGATGACCCCAAATAGGTCAATTAGGGAGATTTCTGATGGGTAACGGAGGGTCAATTTTACGGGTGCAATGATAGATCATTTTGGGATGTTCTGTTTATATATTGTCTCTGCTCTTGATTGCTACTGTTGTAGTGTCCCACTAGGTAGGCGTGGGCACTACACAAGGGTCAATTGGGTAGCGTGTTACTTCTACTCACAAGGGACAGTGATATTGTATTGATCTATGCATTTAATGTAATTTACTGTGTGTTTTATATGCAATGGTTTTCCCTGTTATATGCTTTGCAGGCCTAGTTGGGTGTAAGTTAGCCTCCCAGACACTAGAGGGAGATAGGGAGCCCCTAGTATAAATGTCCAGGCCCAGACAGGGAGTGGGGAGGTCATAGTCAGGAGTATGTGGAGACAGAAGTGAGAAGGCACCAGCCCAAGATATGCTGAGGGCCTCCTCCTGACATGCAGCTGGATAGTCCTGGTTTCTAGCTGCACCAAGGGGCTAGATGGAGTACAGCCTGCTTGGAGACCGTAGTGTATTCCAGGGGACTAGAGGAGTTACCTCGTCAGCCTGAAGCTCCTGAGGCTAAGGATAGCTCAGTTGAGATACCCCAGTAGTAGGACAGCACCTCCTGGGAGCAACCCGCAGTCATCTGTCACCTGAAGCAGAGAGAGACAGCTAGGAAGTAAAAGGTATTGTAACCTTAAGCAAGTGCCAATACTGGAGGAAGGAATTCATACCAAGGATTTAAGCCAGCGAATAGGCATCCGGGCCTTGGGATCCAGCCAGCTAGAATAGCTGTGGGGATAGAGCAGCATAGCACTGCCAAGCATTAATTATATACCCTCCAAGTATCTTGCAAGATTGAAACCTGCTGTGATAAACCTGCTGTGCTTTTGGAACTGTAAAGGACTGCATTAACCTCTTCTGTACTGCATGTATAAAGTTGGACTGTTGTCACCAAGTAAAGCAACGTTTGGTTCACCATATCATCCGTGTACCTCACTTATTGCTACTGGAAAACCGGTGTGCCACCGTTACAGGCACTGGCGTCACGAACCTTAAAGGGACCTTGCCTCAGGCACTCTAAACACCTGCAACAACCAGGGCACCTCACCCAACATCAGGCCAGGTCTCTACACCCAGAGTGTGCCCCAGAGGAATTAGTGTCTGCCTCTCATTCACTGCTACATGCCTGCCCAGGGTCCTCCAGAAAGTGAGTAACCCTCGATTGCCCATACCGTGACCTCACTGTCGCTATACCCTGCAGGTCTGGCGTGTTGCACTGTGGCCACCACCCTCCTTGTCAAACACAAAATCAATATTATTATTACCACATTTATCAGACTGTGATATATGTCATTGAGGGCTCCTTGGCCCCCTTCCAATTCCAACCTCTGTATTTTCAGTTAGTGCCACTGTCACCACAGCTACCACTGCCCTATCACCACCATGGCTACAAGTGCCACCATTCTTACCACTACCACCAACACAGCCGTGCATCAGGTTCCCCACCTCCTGTGAACCTCCTCCTCATAGCAGTCCAAACGCAGACTGTTCTCAAATAAGTCATCAACAGGAAGACTCCCTTGAGTATCATCCATAGTGCAAGGGATTTTCTTGCCTCTTCTTGGGTAAAAATAAGGCATCCCACTAGGAGGGGGCAGCAAAGACAGATATTATGCAACTGAAATGCTTCTCTGGGTCCACAAGGAGGAGGATCAGGAGTATTGGAGTGACCCCTGGCTCCAAGGCACAGTGTCAGACTCAGAGGTGACACTGACATCATCCTACTGTGATTGAGAGGAGGAGTGAGCCATCCAGTCTACAATCCCATCCTCTTTGTCCTCAATAATAATGTGGCTCCTATCTGAAGCAAGTTACAACTGTGGCCTACTACTACTACTACTACTATTACTGTCCTGATGGTTGGTGCTGCTACTACTGTTTGCACTACTACAGCCACCCACATTTGACTCCTGGATGATTAGGCATGGGCCTTTCATTTCCACTTTTAGTTTTACCAGCCTCTATTTGGAAAGTCACAGGTTTGGTATACAGGTTATTAAATGGTACTACGGTACTAGCAAAATTGCAGAGGGGCAAAGACAGAGGGGCAGTTAAACATTCCTACCCTTGAAAACACAATTTATAATGGTAATACGATGTGTTAATGCCGGTATCTTGATGTAATACAATGCCTGAAATAAAAGTATGCAAATCCTATTATTGGAGAGCAATGCATTCACTAATAATGTGTGGTATCTTGATGCAATACAATGCGTGGAATGAAACAGGTATATAAATGCTGTTATTGCAGCACAACGTGTTCACTAATTGCGTACAGTATCTTGACGCAGTACAGTACATTTGCAGCAGAATGTATGCCAATGATGCTGTCAGCCCCTGAGCCAATCAGGGCAAGCCCCCTCCCAGGGTCATGTGATCCTCCATCTTCATCCTTTCTGTCATTTCCTCCACCAATTTTGACTGTAAAATTGCATGGGTGCTGGTTTGCATGATTCATATGAAATGAATTACCAAAGCTTTCGTTTGGCAGCAGAATTTATGTGAGATTTGTAACGAATCCAATTAGTTTAGAATCGATTCGCTCATCTCTAAACTACTTTTTACTGCCTAAATAAAGTACGTTAAAATTATTTTTATTAAATTATATATTAAGATATCTGCAACACATTAGGCTTGGTAGGGTGAACAGGGATATCACAGACTGATGATGCTGATCCCTATAATCATCACTACCACTAGAGCTCCAAAATATAAGGAGTCAATAATATATGGCGTGTTCCTTAATTTATCTGGGGTATAATGGTAGCTTCCATACATAGGCACCTGATTGAAACAGTGGGTGAATGTGACAGGTCTCTAGTATGAGAGACTCTGCACACCACACAGTGTCAGGTAGCACTACTAGGATAGCCCAAACCCCACTCGATAATAGTATAGGAACAGGCCGTAGGCTTCTGCAGTCAGCAAATCAATCTGTAGTTGTAGCCACAGAAAATGATTGCTTTGAGCAATCATTTTCTGTGGCTACAACTACAGATTGATTTGCTGACTGCAGAAGCCTACGGCCTGTTCCTATACTATTATCGAGTGGGGTTTGGGCTATCCTAGTAGTGCTACCTGACACTGTGTGGTGTGCAGAGTCTCTCATACTAGAGACCTGTCACATTCACCCACTGTTTCAATCAGGTGCCTATGTATGGAAGCTACCATTATACCCCAGATAAATTAAGGAACACGCCATATATTATTGACTCCTTATATTTTGGAGCTCTAGTGGTAGTGATGATTATAGGGATCAGCATCATCAGTCTGTGATATCCCTGTTCACCCTACCAAGCCTAATGTGTTGCAGATATCTTAATATATAATTTAATAAAAATAATTTTAACGTACTTTATTTAGGCAGTAAAAAGATATATTTGAGCTAGTACGTAAATGCTAATGTGAACCACTAGTTAATTTTTTTTCATCTCTAAACTACACCTTAAATAAATATGTCATTGCAGAAGCCTCACATTGATAAACAGAAATGGCTTCTCGGTGAGGCTATTGGAGAGACAATTAGAGAAGCAGTTGGTGAAACAGTAATCCTAGCTGAAATGATTTCTCAGAAAGTGTGCTGAAGTAAAATGCTAATTTGTATTCCACTACACAGGCTGGTTCCACTTCAGTCCATCATGAATGCAGCCCTCAGGATGATCTTTTTGTCTAGTGGTTTTAGTGGTTACTTGCAGAAATAAGTTGAAAACTATCCTAATAATCTATAAATAATCTTAAAGAAACCAAAAGTAATTGGACAATTGACCCAAAGGCTGTTTCATGGGCAGTTGTGGGCAATTCCTTCATTATTTCATCTCAATTAAGCACATAAATAGCCTGGAGTTGATTTGAGGTGTGGTGCTTGCATTTTGAAAATTTTGCATAAACATGCGGTCAAAAGAGCTCTCCATGCAGGTGAAACAAGCCATCCTTCATCTGCAAAAAACAGGAAGAAAAAAAAAAATCCAAGAAATTGTTACTCTATTAGGAGTGGCAAAATCTATAGTTTGGTAGATCCTGAGAAAGAAAGAAAGAAAGCGCTGGTGACCTCAATGCAAAAAGACCTGGACGCCCACGGAAGACAACAGTGGTGGATGATCACAGAATAATTACCATGGTGAAGAGAAACCCGTTCACAACAGCCAACCAAGTAAACAACACTCTCCAGAAATCTACCATAAAGAGAAGACTGCATGCAAGTAAATACAGAGGGTTCACTGCACGATGCAAGCCACTTATAAGCCTCAAGAATAAGAAGGCTAGATTGGACTTTGCTAAATAAAATCTTAAAAAACCAGCACACTTCTGGAAGAACATTCTTTGGACAGATGAAACCAAGATCAACCTCTACCAGAATGATGGAAAGAAAAAAGTATGGTGAAGGCATGGTACAGCTCATGATCCAAAGCATACCACATCATCTGTAAAACACTGTGGAGGCAGTGTGATGGCTTGGGCATGCATGGCTGCCAGTGGCACTGGGTCCCTAGTGTTTAATGATAATGTGACACAGGACAGAAGCAGCCGGATTAATTCTGGGGTTTTCAGAGACATACTGTGTGCTCAAATCCAGCCAAATGCAGCCAAACTGATTGATCGAAGTTTCATAATATAGATGGACAATAACCCAAAACATAAAGCCAAAGCAACCCAGAAGTTTATTAAAGCAAAGAAGTGGAATACTCTTGAATGGCCAGGTCAGTCACTGGATCTGAACCCAATAGAGCATTTCACTTGTTAAAGACTAAACCTCAGACACAAAGGCCCACAAATAAACAGCAACTGAAAACCGCTGCAGTAAAGGCCTGGTCGAGCATTAAAAAGGAGGAAACACAGCATCTGGTGATGTCCATGAGTTCAAGACTTCAGGCAGTCATTGCTAACAAAGGGTTTTCAACCAAGTATTAGACATTAACATTTTATTTACAATTATTTAATTTGTCCTATTACTTTTGAGCCCCTGAAATGAAGGAATTGAGTTAAAAAATGCGTTAGTTTCTCACATTTTTATGCAATCATTTTGTGTAACCCAAAAGCTAAAAGTCTGAACTTCAACTGCATCTAAATTGTTTTGTTCAAAATCCATTGTGGTAATGTACAGAACAAAAATTAGAAACATGTTGTCTCTGTCCAAATATATATATGGACCTAACTGTATCTGTTTATATTTTTTTTATTTACACTTTGCTAGGGGCCCTATCTGGCACTCATGGGGGCATCTACTTGGGGCCCTATCTTATGTACTGGCACACATAGGGGGCACTATGGAGGAGGAGGAGCACTATGGGGGCCCTATTTTAAATACTGACACACATGGGGGCACTATGGAGGGGGGAGTACTATTGGGGCCCTATTTTATCTACTGGTACACATGGGGACACTATGGAGGGAAGGAGCACTATAGGGGGCTATATCTTATTTATTAGCACACATGGGGGGCACTATGGATGGGGAGGAGCCCTATGGGGAGCCCTATCTTAGTTACTGGCAAACATGGGGGACCCTATCTTATATACTGGCACATATGGGGGGCACTGTGGAGGGGGAGGAGCACTATGGGGGCTCTATGTTATATGCTGGCCCACATGGGGGGCACTAACGAGGGGAAGGAGCACTATCGGGGTCCTATCTTATATACTGGCACACATAGGGGGCACTAACGAGGGGAAGGAGCACTATAGGGATCCTATCTTATATACTGTCACACATGGGGGGCACTATGGAGAAGGGGGAGAGGAGCACTATGGGAGCATCTTATGGGGCTCTATCTTATATACTGGCAGACACGGGGGCCCTATGGAGGGGGAGGAGCACTATGGGGGCCCTATCTTATATACTAGTACATATGGGGGGCACTATGGTGAAGGGGGGAGCACTATGGGGGCATCTACTGGTGACCCTATCTTATATACTGGCACACATAGGGGCCACTATGGAGAATGGGGGAATAGGAGCAGTATTGGGGTCATTATATAGGTGCATTATACTGGCACACATTATGGGGGCATTTTATACTGGTACATTGTCAGGCACCGTGGGGACAAGGAAAGGTGCACTTTTGGTGCACGATATAGGAGTATTTTATACTGGCGCAAATTATAGGGCACTATGGGGACCTTGGCTCAACTAGGGGCACTAAGAGGGTTTTTTGGGCACACAGTAGGGGGCATTGGTACATATTATGAGGGTACTTTGGAGACATTGGCTCTACAGGGGGCACTAAGAGGAGGTATTTTTTATACTGCCACACAACAGGACATTTTTATGTACTGGCGCACATTATAAGGTGGCATTTATCTACTGTTACACATTATAAAGAGAATTATTACTACCGGGGGCTTTATTGTGGGTTTTATTACAGTTGAGGGACTATGAGGAACTTGAATACTAGTATGAGCACTATAAGAGCATTATGACTTCTGGGACACAGTGGGGACATTATTACTGTGGGGGCACTACCTTACTACTATGTGTTGTCTGGTAGATAATTATTTCTATTGGTGGGACTTTGGGGAGCACTGTTACTTTGGTGTGCATCCTGGCATGGTACCAGCTTAGCAAAATTATTTTTGGGGAACATTATGTTCACACTATTAGTGTCAGGGACACAGTTTCCTGGGTGCAGTTATTTTTTAGGACACTGTGTACCAATAATTATTGAAGGGGAACTATCTGTGTGTAACTTGTATAGGGAGCACAGCAGGCACAATATTAGAGGTGGCAGGATGGGGTGTTCAGAAGGTGGGAGGATGATGGAAAACCTGGAAACTAAGATGTCTGTCAAACTCTGCAGAGAGAAGAGATGGCTGAAATAAATCATCATGGCGGTCTGGTCTGAAAGGAGAAGATGAGGACAGAGAACATCTACATCAAAGGAGAAGTCACTGGATGTACGAGGTATGTGGACCTGTGTTAGGCTATCTTCACATCTGAGTTAGTGATTCTAGCAAGCTCTTCCAGCAGGGAACAGCCTGCCGGAATGCTCCTGCACTGCTGGATGCAGACAGAATGTCTGCCGGCCCCATTAACTATAATGGGGTCTGGCAGAGATACGACCACAATCTGGCAAAAATGCTGAGAATCAGCAGGACATAAACCACTGCATGCCTGAGTTTGTGTCCAGCCGCAGGTGTGTACTGCCGCAGGTGTGAAAGTTACCTTCCCATGTTTGTTTTGTATTGCTATAAGTAATGGTAGGAAAGAATAGATGTTGAGAATTTGGCTTGGGGGGGTGGTTGGCCCAGGCACATTCTTTGCACAGGGGCCCTCTGCTCTCTGTGTCCGCCCCTGCTTATGTTATATGGTGCCCACAAATTTTGTTTTGTCCGATTCCATATAAACCCTCCCCCCCTTTATGACATAATTTCCCAATAGACTACAATGCATGATGTTCATGTAGTGGTTGGGCTGTCATATACAGTGAATGTCCCTATTTAAAGGGCCCTACATAGCTGTCAGCTGAACTTTAAAATCAAGAAGAATTATTATCTTCACATGGATGTACACTGGAGATAGATGGATGAGCTCAATGGCATATGTGCAACCTGCAACTATCAAATCAAAGCCAAATGACCAAACTTTATCCAATGTGATGATTAGTGTTGAGCAAAGTGAAGCATTGGAAGCAGAATTCGGTCCAAAGTTTAGGACAACTTCAATTTGCAACGAATCCCAATCTGCAGATAGTGTTCCCCTGTGATGTCACAGCCCTATAAAACCCTCATCCTGCGTGGTCTACGCCATTGTCCTGTAAGCTGAGCATAGGGAATGATGTGACAAGCGCTTATGCACAAGGGACAGTGTTGATGAAAACAATTAATAGAAGAATATTGGAGAGTGAGAGTGCAGGGAGACTTATGCTAAGATATGTAATTCAATACCAATAAGATGGAAGCCTTTATTATTCTAGTGCCAGTGTGCCAACCAATACCATCCAGTCTGCACCCCTTAGGGAGGCCAGGTCTTAATGATGTCCATCCTCATCTTTTGCTGGCTTTACTTCTTCCACATCCTCCTTCAAAGTCTCCATGTCCTAGAATAGTCAGAAAGATGAAGAGAGAAGACAATCTGGATGTTCCTGATGACATATTCTATTGATATGAGATGAGGTGGAAAAGGAGGAAAAGCAGATGGCGGAAGAAGGGCTCCCACCTGTAGGGCAGGAGAGCTCTGAGGATGGAGAAGTGGGTATGCCAGAGCTGATTAATATTCTGTGTTTACTATCAAATAACCTGCAGAAGATTGCAGGCAAGATCAGCAATTATATGCATATTGTCCCCCCACCTAACCAGCCAAACCCCATACCAGCAACAGCCCCCTTTTAAGGTGTGTTAAAGGTGCCATTCAGCCATTAACTATGAAGACTCACTATACAGTGTGGTCTTCAAGAAAAGAAGCTGCAGTCTAATTGACCATGTGGTTCTTCACTGCAGCACGGCCGCTTCGTGTGGCCATACTCTAAGACAGAGTGACCTGGGTATACTTGATTTATAGCAATTTGTGACTAAGTAATTCAGAACAGATCAAATTTTTGGGTGAGCTTGCCGAATCTAATTTTCCAAAACTTCGCTAATCTCTAGTGATATACATACAGTACAGACCAAAAGTTTGGACACACCTTCTCATTCATTTTCTTTATTTTCATGACTATGAAAATTGTAGATTCACACTGAAGGCATCAAAACTATGAATTAACACATGTGGAATTATATACATAACAAAAAAGTGTGAAACAACTGTAAATATGTCATATTCTATGTTCTTCAAAGTGGCCACCTTTTGCTTTGATTACTGCTTTGCACACTCTTGGCATTCTCTTGATGAGCTTCAAGAGGTAGTCACCTGAAATGGTTTTCACTTCACAGGTGTGCCCTGTCAGGTTTAATAAGTGGGATTTCTTGCCTTATAAATGGGGTTGGGACCATCAGTTGCGTTGTGGAGAAGTCAGGTGGATACACAGCTGATAGTCCTACTGAATAGACTGTTAGAATTTGTATTATGGCAAGAAAAAAGCAGCTAAGTAAAGAAAAACGAGTGTCCATCATTACTTTAAGAAATGAAGGTCAGTCAGTCCGAAAAATTGGGAAAAACTTTGAAAGTGTCCCCAAGTGCAGTCACAAAAACCATCAAGCTCTACAAAGAAACTGGCTCACATGCGGACCGCCCCAGGAAAGGAAGACCAAGAGTCACCTCTGCTGCGGAGGATAAGTTCATCCGAGTCACCAGTCTCAGAAATCGCAGGTTAACAGCAGCTCAGATTAGAGACCAGGTCAATGCCACACAGAGTTCTAGCAGCAGACATATCTTTAGAACAACTGTTAAGAGGAGACTGTGTGAATCAGGCCTTCATGGTAGAATATCTGCTAGGAAACCACTGCTAAGGACCGGCAACAAGCAGAAGAGACTTGGTTGGGCTAAAGAACACAAGGAATGGACATTAGACCAGTGGAAATCTGTGCTTTGGTCTGATGAGTCCGAATTTGAGATCTTTGGTTCCAACCACCGTGTCTTTTTGCGACGCAGAAAAGGTGAACTGATGGACTCTACATGCCTGGTTCCCACCATGAAGCATGGAGGAGGAGGTGTGATGGTGTGGGGGTGCTTTGCTGGTGACACTGTTGGGGATTTATTCAAAATTGAAGGCATACTGAACCAGCATGGCTACCACAGCATCTTGCAGCGGCATGCTATTCCATCCGATTTGCGTTTAGTTGGACCATCATTTATTTTTCAACAGGACAATGACCCCAAACACACTTCCAGGCTGTGTAAAGGCTATTTGACCATGAAGGAGAGTGATGGGGTGCTGCGCCAGATGACCTGGCCTCCACAGTCACCGGACCTGAACCCAATCGAGATGGTTTGGGGTGAGCTGGACCGCAGAGTGAAGGCAAAAGGGCCAACAAGTGCTAAGCATCTCTGGGAACACCTTCAAGACTGTTGGAAGACCATTTCAGGTGACTACCTCTTGAAGCTCATCAAGAGAATGCCAAGAGTGTGCAAAGCAGTAATCAAAGCAAAAGGTGGCTACTTTGAAGAACCTAGATAATGACATATTTTCAGTTGTTTCACACTTTTTTGTTATGTATATAATTCCACATGTGTTAATTCATAGTTTTGATGCCTTCAGTGTGAATCTACAATTTTCATAGTCATGAAAATAAAGAAAACTCTTTGAATGAGAAGGTGTGTCCAAACTTTTGGTCTGTACTGTATATTAAATCTACAGTGCTTACTAACTAGTGACCAAACTACACACATTACAAGGCAGCGTTAGATTCATTTATAATGTAGGAAGAACTGAAAAAGTGAAATCTATTTTATATCCAGTTAAATATGCAAACATTTTATGCTCCATATCCTACCCAATGCACAATGTAAAGGGCTTATCAATGGGCCTCTCGGTGATTGCTATTATCCTCTATCTCATGCTCTTTACTTACTTAGCTTTTTAAACGGAACCCTCCATATTAAACTACTTTTCTGTGATTCTTTGAGACATCAAACACAGATATACAATCCAGAGAACATATCAGGGCTGATGTGTCATTGCAGATGTAAGGCAGTGAGAGGTAATTATGCATCAGGCTAAAGAAATGCCATAGATACACATATGTATTATGTCAGTTCTCCTTTGTAGCTATGACTTCAAAGAAGATAGGGTAACACATTTGTCTTTAGTGGCTTCAGTACTTAATGGTAAACTGTGATACAAATTATATATTGTGGTAGGTTCTTTAATTGCTGGTGCTTGTAGTTTGTTTCATCTTTTCAATTGCTAAATAAATGCATGTATAGAGAATGTTCATTAATGGTAACTGTTTTGAGTCCTGTTGGTTGAAAGTAACTAGTATCCAGATATTGTCCATGCTTTCATCTCACTATATAATCCCTTGTCATTTTTACTTGCTGTGGTCTCATTACTGCAAGCACAGTCTATCTCAGGGATATTTATTAGCAATGACCACATTTCCGATTTATGGGAAAACTTGATAAAGTATAGGCTATTAATATTAATTTGTAGAATTTGTAGTAAAGTATTACTAGCCACAGACATGGAATAGTTGTTAGCTTGGTAACCGCAAAAAAGCCAGACTACTACTGCACCATAAAAAATACAACTTGAGGAGAATTTCCCTTTGTGCAATTATTATATTTATTGCACAATTGCATAAAAAAAAAAAGTTTTCATAGCCTTAATTATAAAAATCTATTCTTTTGGGTCTACAGTTCATATGCAAAACTATGTATCTCCATGGTAACAGACTACAAACACACTCTGTGTAGTGTAACTCTGTGTAGGACATGCGCATGGGGCAGAAATTCCAAAGAAAATGTGCAGCAGATAGCTGAGATTTAAACAAGGCTCATGGAAATTGACCTGTGCTGCAGAATATTCAATTCCTCAGGATGTCGATTTCGCCCCTTTCAGTGTAGCAGGATTTGAGGGGCACTATCTCTCCTTGGGGGTACTTTTACACTTGCGTTCGGTGCGGATCCGTCTTGTATCTGAACAGACGGATCCGCACCTATAATGCAAACGCTTGCATCCGTTCAGAATGGATCCGTCTGTATAACATCTTTTTCAGATCTGAGTTTTCACACTTGTGACAAAAAATAAAAAATTCTAGGAACTCGCCATGCCCCTCACGGAATACCTTGGGGTGTCTTCTTTCCAAAATGGGGTCACTTGTGGGGTAGTTATACTGCCCTGGCATTTTAGGGGCCCAGATGCGTGAGAAGTAGTTTGCAATCAAAATCTGTAAAAAATGACCAGTGAAATCCGAAAGGTGCTCTTTGGAATGTGTGCCCCTTTGCCCACCTAGGCTGCAAAAAAATGTCACACATCTGGTATCGCCGTACTCAGGAGAAGTTGGGGAATGTGTTTTGGGGTGTCATTTTATATATACCCATGCTGGGTGAGAGAAATATCTTGGCAAAAGACAATATTTCCCATTTTTTTATACAAAGTTGGCATTTGACCAAGATATTTATCTCACCCAGCATGGGTATATGTAAAATGACACCCCAAAACACATTCCCCAACTTCTCCTGAGTACGGCGATACCACATGTGTGACACTTTTTTGCAGCCTAGATGCGCAAAGGTGCCCAAATTCCTTTTGGGAGGGCACTTTTAGACATTTGGATCCCAGACTTCTTCTCACGCTTTAGGGCCCCTAAAAAGCCAGGGCAGTATAAATACCCCACATGTGACCCCATTTTGGAAAGAAGACACCCCAAGGTATTCAATGAGGGGCATGGCGAGTTCATAGATTTTTTTTTTTTGGCATAAGTTAGCGGAAATTGATTTTTTTTTTTTTTTTCTCACAAAGTCTCAATTTCCGCTAACTTGGGTCAAAAATTTAAAACTTTCATGGACTCAATATACCCCTCAGCGAATACCTTGGGGTGTCTTCTTTCCAAAATGGGGTCATTTGTGGGGTGTTTGTACTGCCCTGGCATTTGAGGGTCTCCGCAATCATTACATGTTTGGCCAGCATTAGGAGTTTCTGCTATTCACCTTATATTGAGCATACAGGTAATGAGATTTTTTTTTTCCGTTCAGCCTCTGGGCTGAAAGAAAAAAATGAACGGCACAGATTTCTTCATTCGCATCGATCAATGTGGATGAAAAAATCTCTGCCAAAAAAAAAAGGAGGGGAAAGGCGTCTGCCAGGACATAGGAGCTCCGCCCAACATCCATACCCACTTAGCTCGTATGCCCGGGCAAACCCGATTTCTCCATTCACATCAATCGATGTGGATGAATAAATCATTGCCGGGACTTTTTATATTTTTTTTATATATACAAAGTGTTTGCCAAAGTATATGAACACCGCCACCTCCTCAGCTCATATGCCTCGGCAAACGTATCTTTTACTGCAGAGGAGAAATCTCGTCTTGCAGCGCCGCATACACTGACTTTTGTGTAATCTGACAGCAGCGCAATGCTTCTGTCAGAATGCACATCAGTGCTGCAGCTGCTTGATCGCTTGGTCCACCTAGAAGATAAAAAAAAAAAATTAAAAAAAAACAGGCCGCAACGCAATAAATTTATTAACATTAACTTTAGAGAACATTAACTTTTATAAACTTTTGAAACAGAACAATAACTTTTTTGCTTACCGGTGATTTATTTTATTTTTTTACCTTTATTGGACAAACCTCTCCTTCCCCATGGGACAATGTGCAAAGCGCAAATCGCCCAGAGATGTGGCGAAGTACATTATGCACTTTGTCCCAGGTGAAAGGAGAGGTTTATCGCAGCTTTGTGTGAAAGAGCCCTAAGACCCCAGTGTGCCTGTCCTGTGTACGCAATCCCTATGCTAATAGTGTACCTGAGTGTGGAACTTGCGGAAACACTCCCCTATGCATAGGGCAGGCTGGTCAGGACAGTCAGGACAAAAAAAGGTGGTGTCACGCCTTATTCCACCCCTGCTACAGACACGACATTTTTTTCTTGGGGAACGTTGAGTTGGGGTACCAGGATAGACAGACGGGAAGTGTCTGCCATGTAGCCGGCTCACTACATCAGGGCCTTGGGGCACGGACCCTCCTGGATACAGGATTTCCGAAATGATCTCTTCCTGGAATTTTAGGAAGGATCCTGTTCTCCTAGCCTTACTGTAGAGAACAAAACTATTGTACATCGCCAATTGGATCAAATAAACAGAAACCTTCTTATACCAGCGTCTGGTTCTTCGGGAAACTAAATAGGGAGCCAACATCTGGTCATTGAAGTCCACCCCTCCCATGTGAAGGTTATAGTCGTGGACAGAGAGGGGTTTCACAATGACTCCAGTTGCCCTTTCAATTTGTACAGTCGTGTCTGCGTGAATGGTGGACAGAAGGTAAACGTCCCTCTTGTCCCTCCACTTCACCGCAAGCAGTTCTTGGTCACACAAGGCAGCCCTCTCCCCCCGTGCAAGTCGGGTACTAACGAGCCGTTGGGGGAAGCCCCGGCGACTAGGTCATGCGGTGCCACAGCATTGAATTCCAACTATATGTAAGTGCCGAAAGAGGGCCACGCTTGAGTAAAAATTGTCCACGTATAAGTGGTACCCCTTGTGGAATAAGGGTGACACCAAGTCCTAGACAATCTTGCCACTGCTCCCCAGGTAGTCAGGACATCCGACCGGCTCCAGTTTTGAGTCTTTTCCCTCATAGACCCTAAAACGATATGTATAGCCTGTGGCCCTTTCACAGAGCTTATACAGTTTGACCCCATACCGGGCGCGCTTGCTGGGGATGTACTGTTTTATTCCAAGGCGTCCGGTAAAATGTACTAGGGACTCGTCTATGCAGATGTTTTGATTAGGGGTATACGCATCTGCAAATCTGGATGACAAATGGTCTATGAGGGGCCGAATTTTGTGGAGCCGGTCATAAGCAGGGTGGCCTCTTGGATGACAGGTGCTATTGTCAGCGAAATGCATAAAGCACATGATGACCTCAAAACGTGCCCTGGACATTGCAGCAGAGAACATGGGCATGTAATGTATTGGGTCTTTAGACCAATATGACCGCAATACATTTTTTTTAGTTAGACCCATGCTGAGGAGAAGGCCCCAAAAATTTTTTAACTCGGAAACGGTGACTGGTTTCCACCGGAAAGGATGGGCATAGTAGCTTTCCGGATTGGCGGTAATAAACTGTGTGGCGTAGCGGTTGGTTTCAGCCACAACTAGGTCATAGAGATCCGCGGTGAAGAACAGCTAAAAAAACTGAAGAGCCGATCCTAAATGAGCCGTCTCCACGCGAACTCCAGACTGGGCGGTGAAAGGGGGCAATACGGGTGCGGCGGAATCAGGGGATTGCCAATTAGGATTTGCCAGCACCTCTGGGAGACTAAGGGTTCTACGGTCCTGTGAACGCGGTGGCTGCGACGGGGGAGTTATTGCACGTGCCACCGTACCAGCTGGAACTGCCCTTCTGGTGCTCGCCACTTCACCAAGGAATACGGCAGTGCTTATAGAAGGTCCAGGGTGTGCTGCGCTGCTGGTGTATGCCGCACCATAAGCAAGATCAGCGCTAGCACCACTCTGCTGCAAATGAGGATCATCATGCGGGGTATGCAGAACTCTGACATGGGATCGGGTACGCCTGACCTCTACCTTGTCTTCTTCGCTAGCGATTAGAGTGCCACTGCTGTCTACAGGTTCATATTCTGAACCACTGGATTCAGCGGATAAGGCGTCCCCATCGCTTTCATCAATCACGGTCAGAATCCTGTAGGCCTCTTCAGCGGAATACCCCCTGTTTGACATTTTGGGTTCACTAAATTTAGGGGGTATTCCTCTGAGACTACCCGGGAAAAAGAGTAAACCTACCTAGTAAAAAGGAGTGCTTGCGAAGTAAAGCTGCGATCGCTAATAAAGATCCAAAAAGCTCAAAAGTGATCTTTTATAGCGGCGCAGCGATTTTACGGTGTTTTTGCAGTGATCAGAAAAAAAAAAATTCTGTCACTGCGGTGGGACGGACTGAACGCAAGTGTGCGCATAAGATCAGGCCTGATCGGGCGAACACTGCATTTTTTGTAGAACCTAAGGTGACCCTAATGTACTTATATAGATCTGATTGCGATCAGTATTGATCACTTACAGATACTATATAGTACTAGTGCTGATTAGCGACAGCGATGACGCTGATCAGCGACAAATCAGTGACTGCGGTGCGGTGGGCTGGGCGCTAAACTACCTAGCAAGTAGCTAACTACCTGGCAGGGATGAGGGACCCTTACAGGGGGGGTAATCAATGACAGGGGGGTGGATAAGGGGGTGATCAGGGTGATCAGGGAGTCTAATATGGGTGATCAGGTGCTAAATAAGGGGTTAATAAATGACAGGGTAATATCTAATGTGTAGTGTGGTGATTTGGTGCTACTTACAGAGCTGCCTGTGTCCTCTGGTGGTCGATCCAAGCAAAAGGGACCACCAGAGGACCAGGCAGCAGTTATTTTCAAAATAGCGTCTGACATAACCATTTCATTGGTCGATTCAAAAATCCACAGCCTGCCAGCCAATGATCACGGCCAGCAGGCTGCAGATGAACTTGTGAACTACGCGATCCTGTGAGCGCGCGCGTTCACAGGAAATCTCGGCTCACGCGAGATGACGCCAATCGGCGTTAGTGTGACCTGGGAGCGCCGCAGCACTGACGCCTTTCGACGTTAGTGTGACGGGAGGAGGTTAAATAAGCCAGCACCTCACCTGCAGACAGCTGTTTCAGGGTTATTGCCATCATCAGTGCAGAGCAGAGAGTGCTGGCTTAACTGTGTGAGAGGCCTGTCAGGATATGGAATGTACTAACTCTCCTTAGGGAGAGAGCGCCTTAATCGGCGTGAGGAGACTTATAGGTCAGCCATTCTCCTTTGGAATTCTGGGAAGAAAGGGATGCAAATGAGCTCTTAACAAGCTCTGCCTCTAATGCCACCAGATGTGGGGCAGCTATCCTCTCACCCAGTTAAGCCAGTACTCTTTGCTTTGCACTGATGAGGGGTAATCACCCCCCCCCCCCCCCCCCTAAACAGCTGTCTGCAGATGAGGTGCTGGCTTATTTAATATCTGAGTCATGTCTCAAGGCCTATTTAAAGCACCCAAAAAAAGCCACAAGGCCCAGAGAACCGTAATAATGTGCACATCCATAAAGTGTAAAATCAATAAAGCAATTTTATTAGACTATATGTGATTGTGACGTCCCAGGCCGTGCGCTGCGCCTGCGCAAGATGGCGGCAAACCATGATTACATGATTATGATATGATGTAATGATTAAATAAAATAACAATAACAATAAAGGTTAACAATAAAGGTTTCAGAATTATCCATAGATTGGTATTAAAGCGTCATATGTGAATTATGCAATGATTAATTAATTATTAAAAGCATAACATTTTCAAAGTAAAATGTGCATACGCTCACCATGGAACGCGCCCGCGCCCCAAATGACCAGAAGCGCAAGACCTTAGAGGGATAATAGAGAAAGTCAATCAATCAATTAAAAAGATAAAAGAAGCATGTCTAAAAAATAAAAAAGGGTTTTACATATGTCAATCATAAATAAACATGATTAATACATCACCATATCATCAACTAATGTAATAAATTTTACACTTTTACATTTTAATTATGTTAAATAAATATGAAAAATGAAAATTATAAAGGAAAAATAATATTCTATACTGTGATGTATTGGCCAATAAATACTATAAATAATAACTTATACATCCATATTATCAGTGTGCAAATAATGAATTATATATTTGATTCTTATACCACCATAGAAAATACCTTAAAAAATACCCAAAAATTCATACATAAAGATACTATGCAGAAAAGAGCATGGGACGCCAGGAGTTAACACCAAAAAGAAAAAGAGTAAAAAAAGAAAAAGAGGAATATATGAAATAATATAATATAAAAATGCTGTAATTCGTATATAATATGTGGAAAACAGCCATAGACCAGAGCATCAGGTATATGGAAGAGACTCCAGTGAATCCATTATATAGTGAGAAAAGTGGATTGTGGAAAGTGCAAACTGTGTACCTCCGAATACTAAAAGAAGAAAACATTAATAAAAAACATGAAAAATAGGAGAAAAAAATTATATATATATATATTTATAATGTGAATAAATAAATCATATGAAAAAGTGTGTGAGAAACTACATGTAATAATAAATGTGATAATATGCAAAAACATAATTACCCATAAAAACCTGTGAAATTTAATTCTTCATTCATCCCATTTGGTGCCAAGGAATCAAGGTCAAAGATCCATCTGGACTCAAGACAAAGGAGCTGTGGGGTGGTAGAGATCCCCCTCAAGTTGTTATGTACCCATCCCAGTCCAACAATTTTTAAACCAGTAGTATTGCATTGATGGCAAATGGATTAACAAAAGAGTCAGGGGCAATCATAAACTGGCATTTGTTACAGTTGCCCCAGGGATAAGTACCCAGTAGTCTAGTGCCTGTCTTTAATTTCTGGGTAGGTCTTTGAAAATGGCTATGCACCATTTTGTCATGTAAATTGGGAGCTCTGTGTGCAATGATCTTAGGTTGTAGATCAACATGATTTCGTAGTTTGGAGTCGGAAAGTAGAAGATATCAATGTGTATGCAATCATTTATATAGGTCATTCCACTGGTTGTTAAATCTAGTGATGAGTTTTTCATTTCTGTGTTCTATGTTTGGGTTTGAAAAGTTCCAAACAATTGGCTTTATAAGGTGTTTCAAATGCCTGAGACACCACTTTCTTAGGGTATCCCCTAGTACGAAAACGTGAGGTCAAATCCTTTGAGGCTTCATGAAAATCTTAAACAGTTGTACAGTTATGGAGAAGTCTCAGAAATTGTCCCTTAGGCATTCCTTTTCTTAAGTAATATGGATGGAAGCTATTAAAATGCAAAAGACTGTTGGTTGCCATTTCCTTACAGAACAATTATGTCCGGACCTCCGTGCCATCCAAATGAATCCGTAGATCCAAGAAGTCAATCCATGTATCTGAAATCCTATGAGTCAATGTGATCTTGAGAGAGTTATTGTTGAGAGTTGTCACAGAATAAATAAAAAATAGACATATTTGGTATTGCCGCACTCGTAACAATTGGCTCTACAAAAATATCACATGATATACCCCATCAAGTGAATGGTGTAAAAAAATAAATAAATAGAAATATTGCCAAAACAGCTTTTTTTTGTCACCTCACACTCACAAAAAACATAATATCAATCAATCAAAAAGTCGCATGTACCCCAAAATGGTATCAATAATGTCACCTCGTCCCGCAAAAAAAAAAGCTCTCACATGAGACTATATCCAGAAAAATCAAAACATTTGGCTCTAGGAAAATGCCAACTCAAAAACATGATTTTTTCTAAAAAAGTTTTTATTGTGTAAAAAACATTGAAAAAAATATTAATAAATAAAAAAATAACTAAACATATTTGGTATCGTTGAATCCGTAATGACAGGATATATAAAAATATCACATGGTCTACCCCATCAAGTGAACAGTATAAAAAATAAAAATAAAACAATTACACAAAAGTTTTTTTTGTGACTTCACCTCCCAAAAAATTAGATAAAAATAAACCAGAAAGCCAAATGTACCCCCAAATGGTGCCGATAAAAGCACAGCTTGTCCCGCACAAAATAAGCCCTCACGCAGCTCATTCAACAAAAAATAAAAAAAAGTTATTGCTCTTGGAAACCCTCACAGAAAATTCCATGTTAGAAAATCCCTCCCGTACCCTCCTTTCTGAGCCCTGGTGTATCCCCAAATAACAGTTTACAACCATAGTTGGGGTGTTACTGTATTCAGGAGAAAGTGGCTAGCAAATTGTGGGGGATATTCTGCAATCTTTTGTGAAAAAAATATTTTGGGCCTAAAGCACCATTTTCTTTGGGGGAACCTCAGGGTCTCTTCAAATGCAACATGGTGCCCAAAGACCATTCCAGCAAAATCTGCCCTCCAAAAACCATATGGCGCTCCTTGCATTCTGTGCCCTGCCATATGCCCAAACAGTGGTATCTAACCAGATACGTTTTTTTTTTTGCAAACTGCAGAGTCAGGGTAAAAAAAAAATTAGGTTTCTTCTGTTGTTAACCCTTGCTGTGTTCCAGGAAAAAATTATTTTTAAAATGGAAAATCTGCAAAAAAAAGTGACATTTTGAAATTTTACCTTTTATTTTGCTTTAACTGCTATGGAATACCTAAAGGTTTAACAACATTTCTAAAACCAGTTTTAAATAGTTTGAGGGGTGTCGTTTCTAAAATAGGGTCATTTACAGGTTTGTTATATTATGTAAGCCCCAAAAAGTCACTTCAGAACTGAACTAGTCCTTAAAAAAGTTCATTTCAATGGTTCCACAAAAAAACTGAATGTACTCCGCATGCATTCCGTTTCCGTTTTTTTTCGTTTTTCTGTTCCGTTCAAAGATAGAACATGTCCTATTATTGCCCGCAAATCACGTTCCGTGGCTCCATTCAAGTCAATGGGTTCTTAAAAAAAGGAACACATACGGAATGTACTCCATATGTCTGCCGTATCCGTTCTGTTTTTGCGGAACCATCTATTGAAAATGTTATGCCCAGCCCACTTTTTATAATAATTACTGTATACTGTATATGCCATCCGGAAAAACAGAACAGAAGCTGAAACACAACGGAAACAAAAAACGGAACAACGGATCCGTGAAAAACGGACAGCAAAACACTGAAAAAGCCATACGGTCGTGTGCAGGAGGACTTAAAAGCAGAGAAATAGAAATTTTGAAAATTGATAATTTTTCCAAATTTTTGGTAAATTTTGTATTTTTTATGAATAAAAATGAAATATTTTGACTCGAACTTACCACTGTCATGAAGTACCATATGTGACGAGAAAACAATCTCAGAATGGCTTGGATAAGTAAAAGCGTTTTAAAGTTATCACCACGTATATGTTTATATTTGTATGTGTGGTTTGGGGGGAGGGGGGCCCAGGTACATTCCTTGCACAGGGGCCCTCTGCGGTCTGTGTCCGCCCCTGCTCCAAAATACTCTGTGGAGAAGAAGAAGGAGAACCAGCAGCAGCCAGTGTGTGTCTATGTGTGTGTCTGTCCATCATCTGTGCATCAGAATCTGACTGATGTAAGTAGAGAAAAATATTGAATGGTGGTGTTTGTGTGTATACGCTGTGTATGTGTATATGCTGTGAATGTGTGTATAATTGTGTATGTGTATGAAAGCTGTCATTGATAAACTGTTAAAGCTAAATACTTAAGTTCTCTACTTTAAAAAGTTTACAGTGATGCTGATTGTGGTTTATGCACTGTGAACTCCAAAAGGCTATGTATGAGAGGAAACAGTTAGGGCTCATGCAAACAAACGTATTTTCTTTCCGTGTCCGTTACTTTTTTTTTGCGGACCGTATGTGGAACTATTTATTTCAATGGGTTCGCAAAAAAACAAAGGTACTCCGTGTGTATTCAGTTTCCGTCTGTCCGTATTTCCGTTCCGCAAACAAAAAGAACATGTCCTATTATTGTCCTAATTACGGACAAGGATAGTACTGTTCTATTGGGGTCGGCTGTTCCGTTCATCAAAATACGGAATGCACATGGATGTCATCCGTGTTTTTTGCGAATCAGATTTTTTTGCGGATCACAAATTACATACGGTCGTGTGCACGAGCCCTTAAACTGGCAGCCTTAGTTACAATTGTTGGTTTATTTTATAAATACCTGCATTCCAGAAATCTGGCCTAAAAATCGTGAAATAGGGCTTTGTGGCTTTTTGGGATTAATTGGGCAAAATGTTTGTGATCTTACATTTTTACACCACTCACTCCTGTTTTGATGCACAGGAAGCTGATATAAGCCACATTTATCAAATCCAACTTTTTCAAATCTTGCAAAAATCATCGCAATCTTACTCCACTAAAGGGCTGGAGTAACATCTAAAGACAGAAGTGTTATACTTATAGAGGTGTCCCATTACAGCAACTATCCCCTTTCCTGGGGCCCCTGCCGATCACTAGAACGGAGGCCTATACTCCCCTGTTTTAATGGACCAGTGGATACACATACACACTGCCCTCCGTTCAATTTTATGCAAAATCAACATTTTGCATAACTATTGCAGTATATGGTACAATATGGCTTGATCACATTCAGTTCCACTAAAGGAAAACATAAGGCCCTTTTCACACGGGCGAGATTTCCGCGCGGGTGCAACGCGTGAGGTGAACGCATTGCACCCGCACTGAATCCTGACCCATTCATTTCTATGGGGCTGTGATTTTCACGCATCACTTGTGCATTGCGTGAAAATCGCAGCATACTCTATTTTGTGCGTTTTTCACGCAACGCAGGGCCCATAGAAGTGAATGGGGCTGCGTGAAAATCGCAAGCATCCGCAAGCAAGTGCGGATGCGGTGCGATTTTCACGCACGGTTGCTAGGAGACAATCGGGATGGTGACCTGATCATTATTATTTTCCATTTATCCATGTTATAAGGGAAAATAATAGCATTCTTAATACAGAATTCATAGTACAATAGGGCTGGAGGGGTTAAAAAAAATAAAAAAAAATTTAACTCACCTTAATCCACTTGCTCACGCAGCCCGGCTTCTCTTCTGTCTTCATCTTTGCTGTGCACAGGAAAAGGACCTGTGGTGACGTCACTGCGTTCATCACATGGTCCGTCACATGATCTTTTACCATTGTGATGGACCGTTTGATGAGCGCAGTCACATCATCAAAGGTCCTTTTCCTGTGCACAGCAAAGATGAAGACAGAAGAGAAGCTGGGCTGCGTGAGCAAGTGGATTAAGGTGAGTGAAAAGAAAAATGTTTTTAACCCCTCCAGCCCTATTGTACTATGCATTCTGTATTAAGAATGCTATTATTTTCCCTTATAACCATGTTATAAGGGAAAATAATAAAATCTACACAACACCGATCCCAAACCCGAACTTCTGTGAAGAAGTCCGGGTTCGGGTCTGGGTACCAAACATGCCGATTTTTGTCACGCATAACGCATTACAATGTTTTGCACTCGCGCCCAAAAATTGCGCATTTTCCCCCAAACCGCATCTTATCTGGGCCAAAAACATGACGCCTGTGTGAAAGAGGCCTAAAAAACACAAAAATTCCAATCAACTCTTTTTCTCATTTACTTTAAAAATAAAAAAATTATAAAATAAACATAATTGGTATAATTGCATTTGAAAATGTCTGATTCACTAAAATATCATGTTATTTATCTGCAATGATGAATGCCATAAAAAAAATGCCGGAATTGCCATTGTTTGGTCATGTTGCCACAATTATCAAAAAGGTGCATGTTCCCCACAATGATACCAATAAATTTTACAGCTCGCCCTGCAAAAGACACAAAAAGACGGAAAATTTCGACCTTTAGAAAAGATTTTACATTTTTCAAAACATAAGAGAAACAATCGTTAATTTCTAACGATAATTTGTTTTCCCTTAGTCCTAACAGCAGCACAGATGGGGTTAACTGCCCCTGTGGACTGGTAGGACCGGCGGAATTTTAATGAGCCCAAGAACCAATAAATGATCTTCAGCTCCCTGAAAGGGAGGAGATCACCCCCCAGCCCACCGTGTCTTTAACAAGTATGATGTAAGTTAGGGAGGGATATTTGTGTGTTGCTGTTAGGACTAAGGGAAAACAAATTATCGTTAGAAATTAACGATTCCCTTACGTCCTACCAGCAGCACAGATGGGGAGATAGCAAGATAAAACCCCTAGGGAGGGTCCTCATGCCTGGCAGTAGTAAGAACTGTCTGCCCGAAAGCCGAAAACTCTGCCATCCTAGCATCTATCCTATAATGGGAGATGAAGGTTGACTCAGAGCTCCAGGAGGCCGCCTTACAGATCAACTCTAAGGGGAGAAGGCTTCTTTCCGCAACCGAGGTGGAGACCGCCCTAGTAGAATGGGCTCTCACAAACTCGGGAGGATCTAAGGTTTGGGAGACAAAGGCTTCCTTAATGGCCTCCTTGATCCAGCGACTAATGGTGGCTTTAGACGCTTTACGGCCTTTAGACTTACCGGCAAACAGGATAAGGAGATTCTCATCTATCCTGAACTCTCTGGATCTATCCACATAGATCTGGAGGCATCTAGAAATGTCCAGCGGATCTCTGGCTGGAGTATCAGAGGAGGAGGCTGTAAAAAAAACTGGTAAGGAGATTACCTGGTTGATATTTTGAAAAGTAGGCACCTTAGGTCTGAAGTATGGTAAAAACTTCAGGAGTACTCTGTCCTGTAAGAAAATAATATATGGATGAATTGCAGAGAAAGCCTGCAATTCAGAGACTCTTTTGGCTGAGGCTATAGCCAGAAGAAAGACCATCTTTAGAGTTAAATATTTGAAATCAACCTCCTCCAAAGGCTCAAAGGGGGGAGATGCTAGACCCCTGAGCACTACTGAAAGATCCCACTGGGGAATGGGTTTCAGTATAGTAGGCTTTAGTCTTTCCGCTCCCTTCAAGAAGCGTCTGATGAGTGGGTCCCGAGAGTATGGCCTGTTGAGACAGGCCGAGATGGCACACATTTGTACCTTCAAGGTAGCTGGAGATAGGCCTCTATCTAATCCGTCCTGAAGGAAATGTAGTATCGCAGGAAGGGGCGGATCTGCAGACGCCACCTGTTTGGAATCACACCATGCCACGAAGATTCTCATGATCCTGGAGTAGGCCTTGTTTGTAGACTCTGCTCGGGAATGCGACAAAGTTCTCAGGACCGACTCGGAGAGCCCTTCTATGTTGGGAAGGGGCTGATCAACCTCCAGGCTGTCAGGTTGAACCTGTGCAGATCTGGGCAGAGGTGAGTGTCCCACGACACCAGGGTCTGCTCCGGGGGGAGTCTCCAGTATTGTCCCCGACTCATCTGAATGAGCTGGGTAAACCAGGATCTTTTGGGCCAAAACGGTATGATGGCTATTACCGAGGCCTGATCCTGACGGATTTTCATCAATACCCTCGGTATCATGGAAAAGGGAGGGAAGATGTAAGCCAGCCTGAACCTCCACGGTATCGACAGAGCATCTATCGCCAGGGGGTTGTCTTCCCGGTACAGGGAACAGAACCTCAGCACCTTGGCGTTGAACCTGGTTGCCATGAGGTCCACCTCTGGCATACCCCAACTGTGAACTAGCTGCCTGAAGACCTCCGGATGCAGAGACCACTCCATGGTCGGTAATCCTCGACTTAAGCGGTCTGCTATCATATTGAGGGAACCTCGGATATGAACGGCAGATAGATGGGAAAGGTTCAGCTCTGCCCACCGAAGGATCACCCCGATCTCTGATAGAAGGGGTAATGACCTTGTGCCTCCCTGCTTGTTTATATAGAGAACCGCAGTCATATTGTCTGACTGGACTTTCACCGCTTTGCCCCGAATCTGAGGGGCGAAGTGAAGGAGGGCTAGCCGGATAGCTCGCATCTCGCGAAGATTGGAGGAAAGATGCCGCTCCAGGGGGGACCAAGATCCCTGCACTTGGGATCCGTCCAGGTGAGCGCCCCAGTCTACAAGGGACGCGTCTGTAGTCAATATGACCCAAACTGGTTGGGTCATAGACTTCCCTGCTGGCAGTCGAAACCACCATCTGAGGGAATTCCGGGTTTGACCGGACAGGGAGCACAGGGAATCTAGCCCCGCAGGGCTGCCGTTCCATAAGTGTAAGACCTCCGACTGAAGAGGACGGAGGTGCCATAGCGCCCAAGGGACTGCGTCCGCAGCCGCTGACATGAGCCCCACCATCTTCATGAGAGTCCGAATAGAGACTCGACGAGGGACATGAAGGACCTTTGCCAGGTCCTGAATCCGTGCTTTCCTTTCTTGAGTCAACCGGAGGGACATCTCCACAGAGTCGACCACGAATCCTAAATATTGGATTGAAGATGATGGGCTCACATTCGACTTCTGCCAGTTGATGATCCAGCCTAGGCGGAGAAGAAAGGAGATTGCGATCTGAAGATGGTGGGTAAGGATCGGAACTGAAGAGGCTATGAAAAGCCAATCGTCCAGATAAGGAATGATAGTCAGCCCTTGGAGTCTCAATGCTGCCACCACCGATACCACCACCTTGGTGAAGATAAGGGGGGCAGAAGAGATTCCGAAGGGGAGCGCGGTGAACTGAAAGTGCCTGCGAACCCCTGAAATCTGGACCGCGATCCTGAGAAATTTCCGGAAGGCGGAATGGATCGGAATGTGAAGATAAGCATCTTTGAGGTCCAGAGTAGCCATGACATCCCCGAGGTTGAGGATATGGGTGACTGACCTTATGGTTTCCATGCGAAACCTTGTTTTCCTTATAAATCGATTGAGAAATCTCAAATCGATGATAATCCGGAGGTCTCCCGTCTTTTTGGGAACCAGGGACACTGGTGAGTAAATACCTAGGCCTCTCTCCCCTGCCGGCACCTCCTCTAGGGCTCCCTTGGAGATATAATCCTGGATGTAAGATTCCAGGACCATTTGTTTGGCCGGCCCGAAGTTTCGTGTAGCGATGAATCTTTCTGGGGGGAGAGAGAGAAAGTCTACCCGGTACCCGACGGAGACTAAGTTCAGAACCCAAGGGTCTGCGATCAACTGACTCCAGGAGTCTTTGAAATGGGAGAGACGGCCCCCCACGGGCGTTTGGGGGAGTGGTGTGGGAAAGTCTAGAGGAGACACTGCAGGGACAGCAGGGCTTATCCAAGAGCCTCGAAGAGGCCCATAGTCAGGAGGGATTTGCCTCCTTAGCGGGTTTACGGGAGCGCCTCGAATACTTACGAGACGGTCCCCCCCAATCTCTGCGCCTAGATTGCTGCCCCGGACGTCCTTCGCGCTTCTTTCCCTGCCTGGGGCGTCCCCGAAAGGGCTGCTGGGGGAGGCTCTTCCCCTTTTTGTCGGAGAGCCCCTCCATGATTTTATCCAATTCGGACCCAAACAGCCTGTCTGGTTCGAAGGGGAGCCCACAAAGATTAAACTTGGACGCGTTGTCCGCGACCCAAGGTTTCAGCCAGAGTGGTCTGCGGGCAGCCGAAACTAAAGCCATGGTTTTGGCGGCCAGCTTCAACTGCATCTGGGTGGAGTCGACTAAGAAATCCATAGCCAGGTTGGCTGACTTGAAAGCTGCTAAGATGTCATCCCTGGATACGCTCTGGTCCACATCTGTCTGGATCTGATTGAGCCTAGAGCGTAGATAAGTGGCCACTTCAGTGGCCGCAATTGAAGATGATGCGGAGGCAGCGGCCGCCGCATAACTCCTTCTGAGGGTGCACTCTGCCCTCCGATCTAGAGGGTCCTGCAGGCTAGACCCATCATCTGCAGGGACTAGAGTGCGCCGGGACAACTTGGCTATCGCCATGTCCACCTTGGGAATGGAACCCCACGATTCCACCAAGGGTTTAGCCATCGGGTACATGAGCTTGAACTTCCTAGTGAGAACTGGGCCTTTCTCAGGCTTTCGCCATTCTGTGCGCATCACAGAAAGAAGGGTCTCATCCGCTCTGAAGACACGCTGTGTCCGTACGGCGGGATCGGAGGACTCCCCAATGTCAACATCATGGTCCCCCGACCTGATGGACTTAAGTAACTTCTGCGTCTTTTCTGGAGGGAAAAAGCAAGAAGTGATCTCTTCTTCCTCAGAAGAAGACCCCACCGAACAGGGGGTGGGTATTTCGGGTGGTGCGGCTGAAGCGGCCACATCCATGGGAGTCTGAGAGGGTCCTGGTAACCTCTCATTCAATAAGCGCACCACTCCCTTAATGGAATCATCCACATATGTCTTCGTCCACTGAAACATCTCCTGCATCGTGGGATCCGTGGACGCCGTGCGACAACTCTCACACCTAGAATAGGGACAGCCGTCATCTAAGGGCGTGTTACAATCAAAGCACGCCAAATGCTTCCTCTTGGTCCCGGATTTTCGCTGATCCGGATCGTTGGGGGAAGCCATAGTCTGTAATTGGAAACAAAAAAGACAGGTCATAACACCAACAAAAAAATTGGAGGTGGAGAAACGAGACCTTAAGGGGGCCCACCAGCACTAGAGAAATATAGAGCTGCAGAATGAACACACAAACCCACGGTCAAGTAATATAAGGATATTACAAGGCACAGGGAACTCTGGAACTAGCTTGTCAAATCAATGCAACCAGAGCACTGAATGACAGGCTCTGGGCGCTTAAAAGGAAGAAGCCCCGCCCCCTGGGCGGGTCCCAATCGTAAATATCTTAAGATATAAGAGGGCTAACAAAACCAGCTCAGCATGCTCTGGATAGCTGCCCCAGGTCATCCTGGATCACAGGATATCTATAGGTAAATAATTCTTAAAAAAGGGGGGAGGATAGGACCTCAGCCGCTGCGGAAAAAAAACGGAAGTGACGTAGCGCAGCTAGTGCGCGTCACTTCCGGAAGATGGCGGCGCCCATAGCGCCACGTGTGTGTGGCGATGGGGGAACGGGAGACCAGGAGAAAACTGAGAAGAAGAGGGGAGGGGGACACCCCGCTCCCCGCGGTCCCCAGGTATAGCAAATCGCCGCGATCCGCCTGAAAATAAAGGCAAAAGAGAGAGCCATGTAAAAAAATCGGGGTGATCCTTTACATTAGAAAGAAAAAAGGATCCCCTAACTCTCAGCTCCAAAAGGGAGCGATACGCCAGTCCAACCTGTCCAAAGGACAGAAAAAAACACGGTGGGCTGGGGGGTGATCTCCTCCCTTTCAGGGAGCTGAAGATCGTTTATTGGTTCTTGGGCTCATTAAAATTCCGCCGGTCCTACCAGTCCACAGGGGCAGTTAACCCCATCTGTGCTGCTGGTAGGACGTAAGGGAATATAAATTTAGTATCATCATAATCATACTGACCCGCAGAAAAAAGCTGTCATGTCATTTTTACCACATACTGAACCATAATAATCAAACCTAAACTAAAATGGCAGAATTATGTTCTTTATCCTTTTTTTTTTACAGTTTCACAAGTTCAATATATGGAACATTAAAGTTTTTATTTTAATTTTAATATTGATGACCTATTCTCAGGATAGGTAATCAATATCAGATCGGCGAGGGTCCGACACCCAGCACTCCCACCGATCAGCTGGTTGAAGTGAAGGCCGCGCTCCGTGCGAGCACTGCCTTGCCTTCATTGTTTACCTGCTCGCTATCAACGTGGCAGCAAAGAGCAGGTGTAAAGCCATCCCATTCACTTCAATGGGATGGCTCCTTCCTATTCAAGTGTATAAGAAAGAGTCAGACCCCCACCAATCTGATATTGATGACCTACCCTGAGGATAGGTCATCAATATTAAAATCGCAGAAAAACCCCTTTTAATTCAAAAGTTTTTTTATGAAAGTTTTTGCAGCATACAAGAAACATGCCGGGCATACCCGGGAAACACAGGTATAAGTAAGGTGACATAGTAACCAACAAGAAAATAACAAAAGTGGTGCAATTGGAGGGTATAATCCAATAGAATATGAATATCATGTCTGGCGAAGAAGTGTTAGCTGCACTAAGGGGCAAAAGATTTAGCCAAGTGGCAAACAAGTGGATTGAGACAAAATATCAGTGAGTAACTAGCTCTGATCACTAAGGCCTGGTGGGGGCCTAAGGAAGGGAACAGTATGGGGAGGCCGACCAGTGGCACCAATTTTGTTGACATCGAGTAAACCCACCATTACCCATAGAGAGAATCTTCTCATAGGAGTAAGTAATGTAAAGTAAAGTGCAGATATCAGTTCGACAAGTTCCGACGTGTCAAAGGTTTTCCATCTCCTTAGCAATAGTGTTGAGCGTGAATATTCGAATAGCGAATATTAATGAATTGTGAATATCGCAACTTCGCTAATTCGTGAATATTTCGAATATAGTGCTATATATTCGCTATATCGAATATTCGTCATTTTTTTACATCTGAAAACATGATTCCTCCCTGCTTCTTTCTTGTGGGTCAATGAGTCATTGGCCCACAAGCAACTTAAGCAGGAAGGAATCATGTTTTCATATGGAAAATAAAATGACGAATATTCAAAAAAACTAATATATAGCAATGTAGGGAATATATTCGTTATTTAGAATATTCGCATATTTTTTTTTTCCAATCTGTACAGTTGTTCGCATACTCCTCCCTGACAAGCGTCCCCGTCACCATGGGAATGCTTGTAGGTTAGAAAATACCATTGGATCTGAGTTTTCCCTGAGTTCGTGAAAACTCAGATCCGATGGTATATTCTAACCCACAGGCGTTCCCATGGTGACGGGGACTCTTGTCGGGAAGGAGTATGCCAAAGTGGAATAACAGTACAGATAAAAAACAATTAAAAAAAAAAGATGAATATTCAAAATAGCGAATATATTCGCCATATTGCTATAACTTTGTTTTTTAGAATATTCGTCATATTCTAAAACACGAAGTTATAGCAATATAGCAAATATTCGTAAAATACACATATAGACTGCAATTTAGCTAATATAGTGCTATACTATTTTTTTTAATAGTGTACATTTTTTCCAAATCTGAATTGACAAAAAAAAATAAAGAACAAAAAAAATTAGATTATAAAAAAAATGATAGCACTATATTAACTAAATTGCAGTCTATATGTGTATTTTACGAATATTCGCTATATTGCTATAACTTCGTTTTGTAGAATATTCGTAATATTCTAAAACAAGAATATATAGCAATATAGCGAATATTCGTAAAATAAATATATTAGCCATAGCCATAGCCAACCAATAGGAAAGTTGCCTTATACAGTTAAAAGAAAATCGCAATACGTGAATAATTAAATCGCATATTATTTGCAATAAATAGAATAATGACGAATATTCGATTTCGACAAATATTCAATTGAATGTTCGCGAAATATCATGAAATCGAATATGGCACCTCCTGCTCATCACTACTTAGCAACAGCAATTTTGCCGTAGCACAGAATATACATAACAAAGCCCCATAAGAAACCGGCACCAGTTTGAATAAACAAAAGGACCAATTGCGGAGACCAATCTATCTCAGTCTGCAGAATCTGGCCCAACAGGTCTTAGCATGCGGACCAGAAAAAAAACTTTAAATGGTACCATTAAAAAGTAAAATGTGTCCCGCAAAGAATAAGCCCTCATATATCAACGGAAAAATTAATATGAAGGAGAGAAGCGAAATTTAAAAAAAAAATGTAATTTCCAAAATTGGCCTGGTCCCGAAGGAGTTAAAAATGCACCAAATTTATCAAACATAATGTTTGATTAATTTATGTTTGATACATTTGGTACAGTTTTAACCCCTTCGGGACCAAGCAAATTTTGGAAATTATATTTTCAAATTTCCCTTCTCTCCTTCATAAGGCCATATTAATGTTTCCGTTGACATATGAGGGCTTATTCTTTGCGGGACACATTTTACTTTTTAATGGTACCATTTAAAGGGGTTTTACTGGTCCGCATGCCGAGACCTGTTGGGCCATATTGATAAATATGAAGCAAAGTACATGTACGAATACTCGTGATACATCTCCATTATTTACAGCTGCTAATTTCAGTCTATGGTTAGCCATAGACCACCTCATTCATGGATCATCACAAAATCCATCATCACTGTAACAATCCAGTAATTGTGAGACATAAGCATAGCCAATATCTAACAGACAGTTCTGTTAGCAGTTGCCTACCTTGCCTGCAGCTTCATGGTTTGTCAAAATGGTATTCCCCCTTCCCCCATTAAAGGGATTTTGCGACCCTTTACAAGTAAAGGACTATCCTCAGGATATGCCATCCATATTTGATCAGATGGCCTGATAATTGAGCTATAATCAGTGTTTATAAGGCCAGAGATAAGAGACAGAAAATTCAGACTCCGCTTCTAGAATAAACTCAAGAATGCACACAGACAGTGGTTCAACATTTTTAATAATACTCAATTGAAAACATTATATGAAAAATTTATTTTAGCTCAAAATGAGTATAATCCAATAATAAAAGAATTGCCCCAAAAGTGTACATAGCCTTTATTAATATACAGTAACACTTTATGCACTTTGTATCCTAAATTATTTATTATAGGCTTCATACAGTTAAAGGGGTTGTGCCATAAACTACCTTTCACTCTAAAGATTATTTTAATCAAGTACAATCAATTTTTGTTTGATTTTTGTTTTTGTTTGAGGGCTTCAAAAATGCAAAACGGGGGGGGGGGGGGTATGGGGTGCCCCTGTATGATTAGGACTTTCCACTGTAGCAAAGAATACCCTAGATTAAATGTGCCCTGAATTAGTTTTAATAGCGGTGTACTGAAGTCTGAGGATCGGTTCTGTGCAGCCACAATTTTCTGACCCGATGCTACATTCACTAACACCGGTGGGTTCCCATAGACACAGGAACACTTACCAGTGGAGGAATAGAGCATCGATCATATGATGCGGTCATGTTGTTAGGAGACGAGGACGCACTAGCTGTATTCCATACTCTGTATAGGTCACATGATCGCCGTTCATGTGATAATATATTAGGACTGAAAGGGTAATGGTAGTTCTCAGCAGTGGCGTAGCGTGGGTTGCCAGCGCCCGGGGCAAGCCAAGTATTGCGCCCCCCCCCCCAACCTGTGAACACGCCCCTTTTTACAAATAATGCAGTACATGTCACCTACAGTCCTATGAAACGCCACAGATAAAGTGATAACTTAGTACAGATAATGTAGCAGATGTCACCTGCAGTCCTATGTAATACCACAGATAACACAGTGGTAACTCTGAGTACAGATAATGTAGTAGATGGGTGTGAGGCCCCAGAATTCAGAACACGTACAGTGTGACCTGAAGTCTGGGGGCAGGCTTCGGCAGTGTGGGCCAAATCCTATAGCCCCCCCCCTAAACAGATATGTGGATGGGCATTACATATAATGGTACACACTATACAGTAGAGTACAGCAGCACATACCTGTTACCTCCAGTGACATCTCCTGTGATGTAGACCTTCCTCAACGTCTTGATTCAGGACATAAGACCGCCATGATACCTTCTTTCAGCCGCGACTTCTGCAGAGTTTCACAGAAAAATGGTTAGATTTCTCACTTTACTATCATCCTCAGATAACAGACCTCCCCTCCACCCGCAGTGCCCAGAAGTATAATGCCCTCTGTGTAATTATAATATATACTGGCCCCTCTGTGTTATTATTATTCTTAAAGGGAACCTGTCACCAGGATTTTGCGCATAGAGCTGGGGACATGGGCTGCTAGATGGCCGCTAGCACATCCGCAATATCCAGTCCCCACATCTGCAAACCCCAGTCCCCTGACGTCACAGAGCTGGAGCGCCGAAATCGCGTGATGCGCGAGCTAGCGCATGCGCAGTGTCGGCATCATGTTCATTCCCTGTACTGGCATCAGCACAGGGAACGAACTACGCATGCGCTAGCTCGCGCATCGCGAGATTTCGGCGCTCCAGCTCTGTGACGTCAGCCAGCAAGGAGGAGATTCGGAGGACGCGGGGCGGTGCTGGGCTCCTTTCCGCTTGACTCATCTCCGGATACAGGACTCATATCCGGTCATTTGCATATGGATCAAAACTGTTTTTTAACACAATAAAAGCGCAGAGAGCTCTGGGGACTGGGTATTGCGGATGTGCTAGCGGCCATCTAGCAACCCATGTCCTCAGCTCTATACACAATATCCTGGTGACAGGTTCCCTTTAATATTATAATGGCCCCCTCTGTATTAGGCTCCATTCACACGTCCGCAAAATGTGTCTGCATCCATTCCGCAATTGTGTGGAATGGGTGCGGGCCCATGCATTCTCTATGGGGACGGAATGGATGCAGAAAGCACACAGTGTGCTCTTCGCATCCGCATTTCTGGAGTGGCCTGCCGAACTTCCGGTCCGTGGCTCTGGAAAAAAATAGAACATGTGCTATTCTTGTCCGCAGCTGTGGACAAAAATAGGCTGTTCTATGGGGGTGCCGGCCGGGTGTATTGCGGATCCGCAAAACACTACGGACGTGTGAATGGACCCGAATAGTAATAATTATGGCGCTCTTCAGCCCCTCCAGCATACAGTCCCATGTAAAATACATCACTCCTTGCCTTCAGCCCCTCCAACATACAGTCCCATGTAAATAATATCACCCTTCCTCTCTTTGCTGCCTGCCTAGAGCTCCTTCAGCATACAGTCCCATGTAAAATACATCACGCCCCGCCTTCAGCCCCTCCAAAATACAGTCCCATGTAAAATACAAACCTTCCCCGGCCTTCAGCCCTTCCAGCATACAGTCCCCATGTAAAATAATATCACCTCTCCTGCCTTCAGCCCCTCCAGCATACAGTCTCATGTAAAATACATCACTCTCTCTGCCTTTAGCCTCTCCAGCATACAGTCCCATGTAAATAATATCACTTCACCCCCCTCTCTTCAGACCCCTCTAACAGTCTCCAGTGTATAATGATTATTCATCCTCCCTTCAGCCCCTACAAAAAGCCCCCCAAGTCCATATAACAGACTCCGACTGACTCTTCTGCCGCAGCGCCGCCTCCTGCTCCTGCCTCCTGGCAATCTTCTGCTGGCTCTGGCTCCCGCGCTCCGCACTGTGTTTTCCCGCCTGGAAAGTGGGCGGAGCCGGAGGGAGCCAGGCCAGCGGCCAGCCTAATGATTGCCAATGCCACTAGCACTAGGAGAAGGAGGCGGCGAGGAGAAGGAGGCGGCGCCAGCCGCCAATCAAGATGTATGTTAATTAGTCTAGCTAGTGAACTGTTCAGTTAACCAGTAGTGCGCCCGCCCGCCGCGACCGCACAAATGAATCATCTGCATCAGGGCCGGGCGGGCGCACGCACTAAACAGCTGAGCTCTCTGCCTCAGACTCTGGCCGGCCGTTGCGCCGCATGCCGCAACGTGAAAAAAACTTACAATATAAAATCTTTCAGCCGGCGCCGGAGCGCCCCCCTGCAGTTTGGCGCCCGGGGCAACGGCCCCCCTGGCCCCCCCCCACGCTACGCCCCTGGTTCTCAGCATACTTCATACTCAGTGAAGGATACTATATATGGATTTATATTGAATTAGAAACAAGCAGAAAGGTAAAAGAGTGTAAATTGCCACGTTTTATGCCATATAATAAAGCTGCAGATTTACAAATATATTCGTGTCCCTGAGGGAAGTAAAATAATTTAATTAATTAAGAAAACATATATCAATTTAATGTTCATTGAGAGAATAGATTAATGAAATGAACATAATAGTGGAAATTAACATGGAACAAAAGATGTCATGGGAATTAAATGGGATAGAATAAAAAATAAATATAAAATATGTTGTATGTATAATATATTAATAACATTAGATTCGTTTGCTGGGACAGGAATTGGAGAAAGAACAAAATTAAATAAATTAAATTATGAAGTAATGAAGCGATCATGAAAATGAAATAAAAAACAAACATTGAACACAAAGTACCATGGAAATTTGAAAAAAATAAAATAAAAATATATTATAATATATATGTAATATGTAATGTATTGACAACATTAGATTAGATTTGGGGAAAAATTACAAGTATAAAAAATGAAAAAAAGAATTGTCAAAGATTATTTTCAAAGGCCTCGTTTAGGCCATATGGGCTCAGGGTATTTAATTTAAAGGCCGAGAACATCTCCCGTCACTTGATAATTTGTCATTTATTGCGATGGAAGCTCAGGATTTGTTCAATGGGTATGATATTGAAACCAGAAAATGAACCTTCATGATAGTCTACGGCATGGCAGTAAACACTATGTAAGGGAAATTTATTCTTCACATTGGAGCTTTGTTTATTGAGCCTATTCCGCAATGGCTGTATGGTATGGCCCACATGGGCATTCCAATAGATAGATAACGTTATTAGAAGCACAGTCAAGATGGTTTTTTATTATAAATGTAAAAAAAAAAAAAAGATTTTGCCTAACACTGCGTCTTTCTTTAGGATATGCCAATGTCAAGATATGACATTCCTAACCATATTATGGTTATTGCTGTATTTAGTAATAAAATTTAGGCCATATGGTAACATATTGAATAAATAGAAGAAAAAGCAGCACTCACCGAATCTTCACAAATCGTAGCTGTATTGCAGGTTAAAACACAGTGGGTGCGGGTCACAAATGCAGCAAAATCAGGCAACAGCCGTTTCACGCTAAGATCGCACTTTGTCAAGCCTACTGTGAAGTGGTAGAGGAGCGCCAAAATTTCCTGTCTCCTCCCTGCACGTCACAGCCAGACAGGTGAATCAATCATACCTACGGATCACCTCTGTAAGTAAATAAAACAATAAAATCAAAGACAGCAAGGTCATTTTTATCATTAAAACCTAATCCTCCCATAGCATCGGTTTTGATTATCCAGTCGGCCTCTCTCTGTGATAGAATACTTCTCGCGCAGGTAGATTAACTCTCTCAATGCCTGTACATATTAACACCTCTTTATTGCCTTGATGCATATCCTTAACATGTTCCATGAGGAGCATGGCACCGATACCTGTTGTAATCGATCTTTTGTGTTCTCTAAATCGCACATATAGAGGTCTGAGTTTTACCGATATAAAATCTCTCACAGGACAAAAAATCACATAAACCACATCTTGAGGGATCCTTGTATAAAGGCTTTCTACGTTGATTGTTGCTAAAAAAAATAACCTGTCATGCAATGCCGTTCAATGCTTCAAGAAAATCGCTAGTATCCTCTAAAAACGAGGGAACGCCTTGCAATAATGGGCGCAATAGCCAGTCCAAATACTGGGGTAGCGGTTCGGTAAGAGATCCGATGCCTGCAATCGGGCGCCCGGGCGGGTCTACTAGCGATTTGTGGATTTTTGGCCTGTAGTACCAAACGGGTTTGACAGGATAAAGAGGAAACAATTTTTCTGCCGTCTGTTCAGATAAAGCTTTTTGTTCAACATACTTCCATAACAATGAACGTAGAGATTTTTGGAGTTTAAAAGTGGGATTGATTTTTAAGGGAGAGTATACAGTTCTATCACTGAGCTGTCGTTCGGCTTCCCTCATGTATTGATTTTTATCCAGAACCACTATCTTTCCACCCTTGTCGGCTGGTTTCACTATAATATCGGACATCCTCGAGAGTCGTTAATGTCCTTATTAACCTGTCTCTGGAATAAATCTAGGCTGCTACCAGCCGACAAGGGTGGGGTGTAAGTGGATCTGATACCCTTGGTGAATTTTAGTTCATGAATACTGTCTACTGGTGTGTTCGTATCACAACCCTGTAATTCAAGAGGCAAAATACCTTTATATTAAAAAAACAGTGGTACAACCAAACATCAGGGACGGCCATGGGGACACCAGTCTCTTGCACTTTCGCTAATTTGTTTCTGGTGCAATCCGAAGAGTAATATATATTCACAACTAATAACCCCTTTGTGCAGTACATTAAGGGCTTTTTTTAGATAAATCGACGATGTGATCATAGTATGGGCAGGAGATAGAGATAAATTTAATCTGTTGAGGAAGCAAAGCTGGGTCTTTTTAGGGGAAAAAGGCTAGACATTCAATCCCTAATTCATGTTGAAAATTTGAGTATTGGGCAGATACATTAAGTGTGAGCCAACGGTAGGTCTCTCTCCATGCAACGTCTTCCAAAGTGTTGATTAGTGGTGGAATCTTTGAGCTAGCAATATAAACTGAAAACATGTTTCTGTAGTAGTATATCAAAATAACAGGAGAGATTACAAGTGAGGGAGGAGATGCCTGAGATAATGGGTTTGCCAGGGGGGTTAACTGGATCTTCATGGATCTTAGGTTAATGGTAGAAAGTGGCTAAGGGTACTTTCACACTTGCAGCAGACTGATCTGGAAGCAGTTCTGCCGCCGGAATTGCCTGCCGGATCCGACAAAACGCACATCGCCGCACATTTTTAACGCAACGGATCCGCCGTTTCGTCGACGATGATAAAAAACAGATCCATCGTTCAGTTTCATTCCGGCAACAGTTTTTGACGGATCCGTGCGCCGGATCCGTCGTAAAAGCGGATCCATCTATTCCGTTTTCTTCCGGTATTCAAATTTTAGAGATAAAAGATGCAATCTGTTAAAGCAAATTCTACAATTGGCTATAAAAGAAAACCGAAGGTCACTTACCACTCGGAAGTTCCTTCTGCAGATTGCAAAGATGATGCCGGACCATATTCGTTTTGGATTTCAGGCTCTAATTCTGGTTTCACGCTGGAGAAGACGTCTTCGAGCCAGACAGCATAGAAAGCGTCGCTATTGGGTGCATCCAATAACCTCTGCAAGAGTAAGAAGGGGAGTTTTTGAAATGCTGTTTCCTGAATTGAGGGATTATCCAGAAAAATTCTTTAACTACTTACGGATGACGGTAGAAAGTTTTGATGATCTTTTACAACGTGTGTCACCTCACATTCAAAGACAAGACACCACTTTCTGTCGCTGTGTTTCCACAGCAGAACGCCTATTGTTGACCATAAGGTAAAGTACATACGTATTACATATAGTACCAATATTCGGTCTAAATATTTAAAGCTGCTGTTTGGTAGTGTGAATTTTTTTAACCTAAATTTGCTAAGTTTTTCTGGGATCACTGTACAAAGTGCCTAATTTTGGCCCCAATTGATGCTCATCATTATTATTTTTAATTGTACATCTTGTATGTAAAAGTTTTAATCAATATACTCGTCATTAAAGAGGTAGAATGAACTGTGATGAATATTGTTCACCATGGAGAGCAAACATTTATCATTGAATTTTACAAAAAATTATATTGGCCACAGAAAAAATCTGGACCAAACTATATATGTAGGGGTGCCATACAATTGCGTCAGATTTATATACCTTGTATATTATGTTTTTTGATAATCTTTTTAATACCCTAATTTTTTTTATTTTTTAGGTTTCTGGCAAGTGGAGAAAGTTTCAGCTCACTCCATTTTCAATTTCGCCTTGGGATATCAACTGTCTCTATAATTGTCAAGGAGACATGCCGTGTTTTGTGGGAACAACTTCATGATGAATTTATACCACACCCAACTAGACAGCATTGGACAGAAATAGCTGAAAGATTTTTGAACGTTTGTCAGTTTCCCAACTGCATAGGTGCGGTAGACGGGAAACGTATTCGGATTATCAAGCCCCAAGGAACCGGATCAGAGGTTTTCAATTACAAGAAATATTTTTTGATAATCCTAATGGCCATCGCAGATGCACAATATTGTTTTGTTGCCGTCGACGTAGGGGCCTATGGACGCACCAACGATTCTATGGTATTTAAAAATTCTAATATGGGCCGTAGTCTATATAACAGACAATTTGATATTCCTCTCCTTCAACCACTACCAGGTACTGATGGCCCACTCATGCCGTTTGTATTGGTTGGTGATGAGGCCTTCCAAATGTGTGGAAATCTGATTAAACCGTATTCAAGCCGCGGATTAGATTTAAAAAAAAACGCACATACAACTACCGCTTGACCAGGGCTCGAAGAATGGTTGAATGCACATTTGGAATTTTGGTCGCAAAATGGAGGATTTTCTCTAAACCAATTCAGATGAAGGTTGAATCGGTCGACGAGGTTGTAAAGTCTGCTGTGGTGTTGCACAACTACCTCCTTAAAAAAGAACCACTCAATTTGGAACAGGTATCGGAGGACAGCGAGATCGCAAGCATTCAAAGTTTTGGACCTCGGTCAACTGTAGCGGTTGCACGGATGAGAGACTCTTTTGCGGATTATTTCTGCTCTGAAGCAGGAAGGGTGGACTGGCAGGACCGATTTGTATAAACATTTTGTGAATCATTTTCAAATAACTTTTAATTTCTGTTTGTTTGCCTGTTTGTTAGTGGTTACAGTGTGTTGTATTTGATTTCAATTGCATTTTTGGTTCAATAAATATTGTTTTAAACGTATTTGAGATTTTATTTTAATATATTGATGTGCCCACGCTAGAGGACTGACACATACTTGTGTCGCTCCACTGGCGCCGGTAGATTTAATCAGGCCTGTTATGGAGACTGAGGTTAAATCTGCCCACGCTAGAGGAGCGACACATACTGAGTACAGTTCTGGGCTCCTGTGAACAAGGCAGACATAGCAGAGATGGAGAGGGTCCAGAGGAGGGCAACTAAAGTAATAACTGGAATGGGGCAACTACAGTACCCTGAAAGATTATAAAAATTAGGGCTATTTAGTTTAGAAAAAAGACGACTGAGGGGAGATCTAATAACTATGTATAAATATATCAGGGGTCAGTACAGAGATCGGTATTTTTCCCCAGGACTGGGACTGTGATGAGGGGACATCCTCTGTGTCTGGAGGAAAGAAGGTTTGTGGCCGGCTCGCCACCCCCTGGATCAATTTTTCAGGATAACAGGCTGAACTGGATGGATGTCTTTTTTCAGCCTTATAAACTATGTTACTATGTTATTATGTATGTTACTATCAGCAGATCAGAATGTATGTTAATGTTATAGCAAAATTCACCTTATGTTTATCTATCTGGCCAGGGGTGGATTGGCAATGCACTTTACCGGGGAAACTCCCGGTGGGCCGATTGCCTTTTACTAGGCAGTGGGCCGGCAGAGCCCAGTCTCACTTCTCACACTTTGTCTCTTCAGTAGCCCGCTCCGCTCCAATACACATCGCAGGCCGCCGGCCCTCCTGCTCTCAGTCATTATCATACACTGTGCATGATAATGACAGCAGAGGCTAGCATTGTGTGTTACCGCCTGTAATACACATTACAGACGCTGGCCCTGCTGTGCCCAGTGCGCTGTCATTATCATACAATGTGTATGGTAATAACCACACTGGCCTGGGATGTGAGAGAGCTTCAGCCGATCAAAATCCTCTCGGGCCTCCACAAGGTGGCACCTCACCCTCCTGCCCACACCCTGCCCAGACAGAGCTGCAGCCTCTACCAATAAAACAGAACACTAGCTTGTGGTTGGGAGCTGTCATGTGATGTGAGCCAGCCAATGACAGCCCTCCCCTCCCGAACTCAATTTCCTGCTCTCCAAACATGGTGGCATTGCCCTTCCTGCTGTTATTACGTATTCTGACCCTACCTCCTACTTCATAAACCAGCCTGGTCACTCTGTGTGCCATGTCATCACCAATGGCATTGCAAGACTACCCCTAGTAATAGGTATGTACTGCAGTGTGTATATATATATATATATATATATATATATATAGATAGATATGTACTGCAGTGTGTGTGTGTGTGGATATACATGTATGGTCCGCCAATGAAAAAAATGCAGTTTTCAAAAGGACAGTATCTGGATCCATAATCAGTAAAAATAACAAAAACAAAATATGTTAAATATAAAAATACAAAGTCAAGTAACATCTATGGGCTCATGCACACAAACGTATTTTTGTTCCGTGTCCCGTTTATTTTTAGGCGTCCTGTATGTGGAACCATTCACTTGAATGGGGCTGCAAAAAACCTGAAATGACTCCATGTGCATTCCATGTCCATATGTCCACATGGCTGTTCCGCAAATAGAACATGTCCCATCTTTGTCTGCACTATGGACAAGGATAGGACTGTTCAATTAGGGGCCGGAAGATCCGTTCCGCAAAATGAGGAACGCACACGGCCGCTATCCATGTTTTGTGGATCCGTCAGTGAGCTCTAAGGCTGAGTTGACATCACCGTTTTTTCTCCATTCTTCTGATACAGTACGTATTTTTCTAAAATAACGCATCTCAGGCGGAAATGGCTCAAACGGATGCCAAATTTGCATAACTGATGTTCAGGATCTGTTTTATTTTTTATAGGATCCATTTTTTTTTTCTTTATGTTTCCTGTTCTTTTGACGGATCAGTAGAACGGAAAAATAAATGCTGATCTCATCGCAGCCTAATATGGGATCTGTGTACGAACTTAGCATGAAAGTCTGCTACTCGATAATATACAAGCCTGTATTTGTCACTGGCCTAACAGCTTGCTCACCTCGCCTACTTGACTTGGCCACGCCTTCTGACAGTTTGGCTCCACCTACAACATGGGGCCACTTTTACCTTTATTCCAGGGCCACTTTGAGTTCCCAATTTACCCCTGTGTCTGGCTATTATCTATCTACCTGTCTGTATATCTATCCATTGATTCATCCATCTATTCACAACTGACACGTAATTGACACACTCCACATAGAGGCATAAAGCATGTGTGTCCTGTATTACCCAGCTCGACTACAGGACCTAACAGCAACCGGAAATCAAAACTGATTTGCCACAAGCAGGGGCGTACATTGAAATCATGGGGCCCCATAGCAAAACTCACAATAATTGCATTAACCTAATAGGAACAGCATCGGTATGTTTTATGTGCATTGTGTTTGTAATGTCCAAACGCAGCATCTTCAGGGTTAAAATGGCAGAACTGGAGATAGTTCCAGTCCTGTCAGTTTCAGCAATGTATCAGCTGTAGAGCTGGCACCAAAACGTCACTGCTGTGGAATCACTGTGCAACACATCTACATAGCAGAGCAGGAAGCGGTTAACAAAAAAACTGATGTAAAGTAGAACTGGCTGAGTTGCCCGTAGCAACCAATCAGATTCCACCTTTCATTTTCCCAAGGAGCTCTGAAAATGAAAGGTGGAATCTGATTGGTTGCTATGGGCAACTAAGCAAGTTCTATTTTACACCAGTTTGATAAATCTATCTATATATATAGAGAAATCTCATTCTCTCTCTAAAATATATATATATATATATATATATACATACATACATACACACACACAGGTGAAACTCGAAAAATTTGAATATTGTGCAAAGTTCATTTATTTCAGTAATGCAACGTAAAAGGTGAAACTAACATATGAGATAGACTCATTACAGGCAAAGCGAGATATTTTAAGCCTTTATTTTTTATAATTTGGATGATTATGGCTTACAGCTTATGAAATACCCAAAGTCACAATTTTGAGGCACCCTTTGCTCAGGGGGTATGGACTAATTAGCTGACTAGAGTGTGACACTTTGGGCCTAGAATATTGAACTTTCACAAAACTGTAATTTTAAGCCGCATTAATGCTATTGCTTTTAATTTGCATTACTGAAAAAAAATGGACTTTTGCACAATATTCAAATTTTTCTAGTTTCACCTGTGTGTATATATCTACTTATGCAAATATTTTTGTGCGGTCATTTGAGGAACGTCTCATCTATGTATCTCCCCACTTCAATCAAGTTTTGTCGTGGTGGAGATACATAGATGACATTTTCCTCATCTGGGGTGGCACCATGGAACAGCTGATGGACTTTCACGTACACTTGAACTCTCTTAACCGGGAGATCCAGTTTACGTTAACGGCATCGACTGACCGGGTGCAATACTTGGACACACAAGTATATATTGAGGATGAACAGGTACATATGGACTTAAATGTCAAGGCCACAGATAAGAATACATTGTTGCATTTCACGAGTGGGCATCCAAGAAGGATGGTAGATTCTCTGCCGTTTAGTCAAATGCTCCGGGTGCGGAGAATCGTTGATAAAGATGAAAATATGTGCTCAGCAATGATAAATATGGAACAATCTTTTATAGACAGGGGATATCCCAGAAAGTTAGTAAAAAGACATGCAGAAAGGGCTAAAAAAATCCCCAGAGATGATTTGTTGACCCCGAAAACTAGAATAACTAATGATAGATTACCGTTTGTAACATCATATAATGAGTTGAGTCCCGAAATTGAAAAAATAGTAAGGCGACATTGGAGTTTATTGAGTAGTGGACACCCAAATGTTGCTGCATTTAAAAAATTGCCGATGATGGCATATAGAAGAGCAGGCAACATCAGGGATAAGGTAGTACACTCCAAAGTACCAGACAAAGGACAATCTAGACAGATGTTTCTTAAAACAGGGCGCACGGGCTCTTTCCCGTGTCTGGGATGTGTGAACTGTAAACAGATGGTCAAGGGATCGACGTTCGCACATCCAGACATGGGCGAGACCTTTGATATAGGGCATTATCTCACCTGTGATTCGTCATGGGTGATATATGTACTATGGTGCCCTTGCAAAAAATTATATGTTGGTGAAACCACTTGCGATCTGAAGACTAGGTTAAATAACCATAGGCAATCCATTAGGAATAAAAGAAGAGATCTGCCTGTATCAAAGCATTTTGCCGAAAAAAATCATAAAGAAAGTGACTTGAAATGTATGATTATAGACCATGTTAAACCATTGGAAAGAGGAGGTGATCGATTAAGTAAACTAAAAAAACTGAGTTAAGGTGGATCTTTCGGCTGGATACCCTAAAACCCAAAGGGTTAAATGTAGAATTTAGGGTGACAGGAGGAATGGTTAGCTAGATACCCATTTTACATGGCCTATACTCTGATGTTGTCTGCTCTCTATATGCGGTGAACTAAATGGAAGCTACAATGATTTGTTTGAATTAAAGATATATATGTATGCTGACTTTTTGCCAGTGCCGGGCTTTTTTGATGGAGACGAGATAAATATGGGTGTTATGGAGGCATGATATCATTGCCCAAAAACAGTGCCTGAAGGAAGATGGTGGATATGGATTCGTGATGGGGCGCGGACGATCTGTCTATGCGCTGACACGGATTTGTCTGTGCGCGGCGCCTGGACGCGGTCGGCCGTACGTCATCGCGTTGGTTTCCATCGTAGAGGCGACGCAGGAGTATTAGAGTCTGTGCGAACAGAAGGGGGTTGAATACATGCGCAGTAAGGAGTAGTGGACGCGGATGAGTGGCGTGCTCCGACACAAGTAGAGGCGCCTTCTCCACAAGCTATCTCGGTTCTCTATCAGGCCTGCGGCAAGGTAACAGTCAAGGACTTTTTAATATTGCACTTTATTACATACACTTATGTACACATATGATGATGGATTATTATTGAATGTATCACTGATATACTCCGATTGATGTTGGTATGTATGGTAACAGATGGAGTTAATCATATGAATTGTAGCCCACCCCTGAATGGGAGTGCACCAGTACTCTATTGGCTGATAATGGATTGTGTCATGCTGTAGAGCTGTATTTATTTTTGCACTATGCACTTTTTTGTTCACTTGACTTGAAAAAGGTCCTGTGAGAGGACCGAAACGTTGTCTGACATGTGTGAATAAATTACACTTTTTTACTTAAAGGAGTGCTGCGGACTTTCCTTTTCTACTGAATTTGTCCCATATCGAGGGACCGCCGCGGGCACCTGCACAGCTATTTTTGCACCGAAGGGAGTGCTGCCTGAATTTTTCCATGGAGATATATAGATATATATATATAGATATATATATATATATAATAT